>NW_027185761.1:69465541-69472111 GCF_028583685.1 Petaurus breviceps papuanus | reverse complement strand
TTCCTTCCTTCCTTCCTTCCTTCCTTCCTTCCTTCCTTCCTTCCTTCTTCCTTGCCTTCCTGCCCTCCTCCTTCCCTCTTTCCTTCCTTTCCCTCTTTCTTTCTCTCTTTATTCCTTCCTTTCTTCCTTCATCCCTCTTTTTCCTTCCTTCTTTCCTTCTTTGCTCCCTCCCTTCCTTTTCCTTCTTCCTTCCTTCTTTCTTTTTCTTTCTTACTTCCTTTCTTCTTCCATCCCTCTTTTTTCCTTCCTTCCTTCTTTCCTCCCTCCCTCCATTCATTTGTTTCTTCCTTCCTCCCTTTAAGTTTAATCTGCATCATTAACATTTTCTTTGAGACTTTGTAATGTCTAAATGGTCAACAAAACAAGAAATTGAGCTCTCATTTGTAGCCTTTGATGATTTCTGAGTTGTAAATGTTCACATCAAATGTTAAACAGTTGTCTCTCCCGAGCCAGTACAAGCTAGCTTCAGAAAACCCCTAGGTGGGACTGTACTATAAAAAAAGAAAAGTTTTTTAAAAAACTTAAAAAGAAAAAGTAAACAAGTAACAGGAAAAGAGATTCAGCGCAGGAGGGCAGGGGGGCAACATATGGGGTGGAACCCAGGCCTCAGCCTCTGTCCCGAGAGTGCTGATATTGTATAGGGCTTACTTGTGTTTCCTACCCTTGCCCTGATGGGCCAAGATGACCCTAGGCTGGGTATGCCATGGGCTCCATCCCCACCTCAACCTGACCAGAAAGGCTATGGTCTCAAACATACATCCTTTTCCTGAATTCTGACAACTTATCTCCCCACACAGCATGTGAGCATCAGACTATGCCCAAAGCTTCCCTCCTTATCTATCCTAAACGCCAAGATGGCATGATTACCACCTCCTAGAATTCCCATAATTGGAGCACCTAGATAGTGTAGTGAATGTAGTACTAGATTTGCACTCCAGGAAACCTGAGTTCAAATCTGGCCTCAGACACGTGCTAGTTGTGTGACTTAGGTAAGCTATTTATCCTTTGTGCATCTCGTTTGTAAAATGAGAAAATTGGACTCAATGACCTCTCTGGGCTCTTCTGTCTCTGAAGCTTGTAATCCCTTGAGAGCCAGGCCCTTTTTGCTGAAAATGGTCTATTTCAGAAGCAGCTGGGTGGTGCAGTGGATAGAGCATTAGACCTGAATTCAAATTCAGTCCTAGACACTTAGTAACTATCTGACTCTGGGCTAACCACTAAGCCTCTTCCTGTTTCAGTTTCTTTATCTGTAAAATAGAACTAGTAACAGTGCATAACAATATCCCAGGATGCTGTGAGGACCAAATGGGATGATATTTGTCAAAGTGCTTAACTTAGGGGCAGGCACATAGTAGGTGCTTCATAAGTGCTTTCTCACTCCCTTGGCCATTTGATGAATGGCATAGTCAGTGATGTGAGCCACGCCCAGGACGCTCCTCCTGCTTTGTCTTTAGGAGGTCCCTCCATCCTCTGTGTCACATCATGGCTTCTTTCTAACAGGGCGGTTTGTAGGGACCTTCCTCCATGATTTGATCTTCACCCATAGGTTCACCAGTCTGCTTCCCCCTTGGTAGCTAATGAGTTGGTGACTTATTCTAATGTTGACTCTATGACAAAAAAGGGATATTAGAAAATTATGAAGATGCCAGCAACCCAGATTCTCAGCCACTGCATCTATTCCATCTCAAATGAGACTCTGAATGGACTTGGGCCTGTTCCACTGCTATTCAGTGCCACTGTGGACTGGAGCCATCATTTGTAGGTTTATAGGGGTATATGGGATGTTCAGGGAGGACCAGCACCTCTGGTGTGAGGGTTGGCCAAGCCCTTTTCAGGGCTGCTCATCCACCTTCACCCAACTCTCACCTGTGGCTCCACAAAGCTCTAGCATGTACAGTGACCACAGTCCATGTAACAGCAAGCACCCCAGCATCCCCAGGTGGCTGCCAACACAGGTTCCTAGATCTGCTTTTCTACAGGAAAGCAACTCAAAAAGGGTTAACAATCTTGCTTTAGTCAAACATATGTCATTTACCTAGTTCAGGGGAAAAGGTCAGCACCGCGAACTTCAGAGAATACAAACAAGTTACAAGCAGAAGTTACAAGAAGACAGAGAAACAGATCAGCCGGCAGGCCTCCAACTGTCTGACCATTACATCCATACCTACTCAGTTACCAGAGAGGGAAGCACCAACATCTGGGTTTTTCAAAGCCAGGGGGCTCAATGGCTGCCCAAAGTTTCATCTGGTCAAATCACACAACACTTCTCAAAACAGAGCCTCACATCAGGGCTTCTATAGCCTTCTCCTGGCTCAGGGAATGTAACAACCCTCTTGACTCACTGTCCAAAAAGCATTCCCAAAAACCAAGCCTTCCCCTACAGGTTCCAGGTTCACATAAACCTATCAAAGGGCCTAGAGGCAGGGAAGATCTTAAAAATTTCCATTCCCATAACAGTCCGGTAAACTCATCTCAGCAGATTGGCCAAACCAGGTCTAGATAACCAGTGGACAGGCCTCCAGGCCATCCATGAGTTAGAGCAATGTCTACCCCAAGCATGCAAAGACTTCCCCATGGGGAACAATTTATTCCAATGGCCATGAAAGTGGCTAAAGAAGGTAGCGGAGTGTTTAAGGCTTGGTCAGACACTGAGGTCACCCACTGCATCCCAGACCATTGTCAGTTGTCCTGACTTTTGTCCTGCCACTGGACTTCAATGACTCCAGGAGATGGAGTGAAGTGCCTGACTCTGCCTCACTTTACTCCAGTTCACACAGGAGTCAAGATATCAGCCCTGAGGTCATTGGTCCTCTTTGAAATGAAGGGTGAAGAGCAACCACATGACTGCAGATGGCCTCTTCAATGCTGAGGTTCCACGAAAAATCTGCCGGGGTTATGATGGGCCGGGCTGGCCATTCACCCCCCCTTCAAAGCTGTGTGGAGCAGCCCCAGTGAGATCGACCCCTTCCTTATTCCAGTCCAGCCTGAGTGACATAGACCCTCAGAAAAGAAAGTGAAGGAAAGTGGTCAGCTCCTCCTGCAGGAGAACTTGGCTCAACGGAAAGGACGCAGAGCCCATCCACCTCCTCATTCACTGCACGGGATGAGCTGGAAGTCTGTTCCCAGATTAGTCCAGGCATTGATCTCTTCTAGCGTATCAGCCCAGTCCTGTTTGGGGAGATTCCTCCTTTCTCCCAAAAGAGACTTTTCTGACTAGAGGCATCTCTTGGAATAAGATGTATGGTCCTTATCTTCCATTTCTCAGCCGAAGTCCTAGAAAACACTATGCAACACAGAGGAGAGAGCACTAGAACAGGAGTCAGGAAGGCCTGGGTTCAAATCCTGCCTCAGGCACTTACTGGCTGTATGACCCTGGGCAAGTCACTCAGCCTCTGTCTGCCTCAATGTTTTCATGTATGTAAGGGGGATAGTAAAACCACTTACCCTCTAAGATTGGTGAGCATCAAATGGGATATTTGTAAAGTGCTTTGCCAATCTGAAAGTGCTATAGGAATGCTATTCATTCTGTTATGGAAATGTTTTGCATGACTACACATGTATAACCTACATCAAATTGCTTGCCTTCTCCTAGGTGGGGATTAAAGATGGATAAAAAATGTCTTTACAGGTAACTGGGGGAAAATAAAATAATAAATAAACAACAACAACAACAACATGTAATTGGGGGGGGAATAAAGTGTAATCTAAAATTTTAAAAATGCTAGTCATTATTATTAGCTACACTTGGTGCTGACACCTCCTCATTTTCCTTTCATGTCTCACCCTCCAGAGAGCTCATGACTCAGCTAAAACTCCAATTACTAAAGACCTAGGAATGGTCAAGTCTAGTGGTCTTTTTCCAACCGTCATCCTTTTGTCTTCTCTTGTAGCATTTGTTTCTGTCGGCCATCCTCTTTTCTTGGAGACTCTCCTCTCTTTGGGTTTTTATGACAATTCTCTGTCTTGGTTTTCCTTCTACCTCTCTGACCATTCCTTCTTTCTATTTATTGTTGGTTCATCATCCCTATCAAATCTCCTAAATGTGGGTGTTACCAAGCCACTGCTCTTGGACCTCTTCTCTCTCTATACCTGGGATTATTAAGCTTTCTTTTGTTACCTAGACCCTTTTAGCAGTCTGATAAAGCCTGTGGACCTCTTATCAGAATCATGTTTTTAAAATACATAAAATAAAAACACATAGGATTACAAAGAAAGCCAGTTATTGAAACCCAATAATCAAAATATTTTTCAAAATAAATTTAGTTCCTGAGTTAACAACTTCTGCTTTACACTACTCTGTCTCTGTCTCTATCTGTCTCTCTCTCTGGTTCTGGCTCTCTGTGTCTCTGTCTCTCTGTGTGTCTGTCTCTATCTCTATCTCTGTATCTGTCTCTGTGTCTCTCTGTCCATCTCTGTCTCTCACTCTGACTGACTCTCTGGTTCTGGCTCTCTGTGTCTCTGTGTCTGTGTCTGTGTCTGTGTCTGTTTCTGTGTCTCTGTCTGTCTCTGTCTGTCTCTCTCTCTCTCTCTCTCTCTCTCTCTCTCTCTCTCTCTCTCTCTGTGTGTGTGTGTGTGTGTGTCTTTCTATCTCTGTCTGTCTCTCTGTCTCTCTCTGTCTCTGTCTGTCTCTCTCTCTGTCTCTCTGTATCTCTCTGCCTATCTCTGTCTCTGACTGTCTCTCTGTCTGTCTCTATTTGGCTCTGACTTGTGCATCTCATCAGCTCCCATGGGTTTAATTATCTTCTTTATGCAGATGATTCCCAGATTTCACAGCTCTATAGATCCAGCACAAATCTTTCACCTTAAAGCCCCAGTCCCACATGACCAGCTGCCTATTGGACATTTTGACCTGAATATCTTTTAAGAGTCAGCTCAGTCGTGACCTTCTAGAGGAAGCCTTTCTTTGTCTCCTCAGATGTGGTACCTTCTCCCTAACAAATTAGGTTTCTAAAAATATTGTAAAGTTATTACAAATTCCATTTTATTTCGTGCACACACCTATGTGTACATTTTGAGCCCCACCCCCATCCCCAACACACACCTTGATGCCTAATAGAATAGCAGTTTCATGAAGGCAGGGACTGGCCTTCATGGCTTGGTATGGATAGCCCTTCACTCACTGCTTGGCACATAGTACTTGTTTAATTCGTGGTTTTTTGAGTGATCGGAAACACCACCAGCAAAAATAGTCACATTCCCTCTCAAATCCTAAGCAACATGGAAGCAAAAAGGCATTTCTTACCAAGATTTTCCTCGAAAAAAAACAAAAACCATTAGATTTATCGCTTGACTAAGGGGCGTAGCGACCCCCCCAACTCCCCTTCATTCGGTTTCCAGGCAGCCCTGCTGCCCCGCGTTGTTGTGCAGTCTGATGGCCAACAGAACTGAGCGCTGCGCGGGGGCTGGTCTTCTCTGCCCGACTATTAGAAACGGAAGCACCTTGTTCAGCTCCTGTATGGGCCCTCGTGCGAATCAGCCTCTTAGAAACTGGAGGTTTGCGCTGATGGTGGAAACAAGGGCGTTGTCAAGGTCAACAGTTACCACCAGTTTAACCAACCATCCAGAGTAGGAAGCGTTTCTTTGTATCCTCAGCACGTTAATACACAGTTCCTGCAACACAGGAGGTGGGAGAAAGGAACAATCGCTAGGGGATGCCACCGTGCACATAGGGTTGGACCTGGAGTCGGGAAAACCGGAGTTCGAATCCAGCCTCAGATAGCTACTAATTGTGTGACCCTGGCCAAGAAACTTAACCCTTGTCTCAGTTCCCTCATCTGTAAAATGGCGATAATAACAGTACCTACCTTCCAGGAGGATCATTGAGATAATAATTGCACAGTGTCTGGCACATAGTGGACACTCTCTATCTGTTAGTATTATTCAGGACCTACTATGTGACACACACTGTGCTAAGTGCTTTACAAAAATTAGACCATTTTATTTGGAGTGCTTAAAAAATGCGTGGTGACTGATCGATTGGTTGGTTGATTGATTTCATGGGGAAAACGGCCCTGGAATCTACTGTGTAAGAAGATGGACCGGAGAATATTATTTGGTATTTTAATGGTGACTTTCACAAACTCTCCATTTTTTTTCACCCTCAACAACTGCAGGCTTGTATGCATTAATTATTGAGGGCTGATGATTTCCACGCATCTCCCAGGATGCATTTCTTTTTATCTCCATCACCCTGAAAATATCTTTTTGTGTCCATCTATATAGAAAGCCATACTTGTATTTATTGCAACCTATTTCAGCTTATCTTAAAGAGATTAACTTGCCTGCATTCTAGGCTTACTGTTGGGTCAGACATCAGATTTCATCTGGGATTCCAGAACTTAATACATTTTGTGCTTCCTCTTCCTGTCTTTTTTTTTTTCATTTCTAGATATTCTTGGAGAGTTTATGGCTCTTCAAGCTCACCCTGACGCACTCAATTTCTAGTTATTGTTTTAATTCACTCTTTTTATTCTTTCCCTGAGCCCACCCTTAAACTGGTATATAATGACTGTCCTAAGGAAGGTGGGGGAAAGGAGAGGACTTACAAGTAGAACAAACCATTTACTCAAG
>NW_027185761.1:69456254-69465531 GCF_028583685.1 Petaurus breviceps papuanus | reverse complement strand
GTTGTTGTTAAAATGTATGCTATTTTAGAAATATATGGAGCTGGGGGGAGGAGAAAATTGGGAACTCAAGGGATTGTGGAACTGAATATTGTAAACTAAAAGCAGATCAATAAATTTAAAAATTACCTGGAGTTTGAGGTTTATTTGAAATTTTACTTCTTGTGTTGTTTATTTGTCACGTCAATATTTTGCATGTACTTATCTGTGTAATATTGTACCCTCTCTTCTCTTGTAAGCCCCTTGAAGGCAGGGACTGTTCATTTTTGCCTTTGTATATCCAGCACCCAACACAATGACTGACCCCAAATCATCGCTTAATAAATGTGGTTTGAACTGAAGTGAATTATTAAGATGGCAATCACGAGGAAATTGTAATTGGGTCCACATGAAAGCGCCGAGAGAACACTGTTCCTCGGGGAAGTTCTTTTCACTCACATCTGAGCACGCTTGCATTGTGCTTTTGCCATTCTTTTGGCCTTGGATTTATGAGATGAATAGGAGAAGTTCCATTACCACTAAGAAAATGTCAACCATTCAAGTCTTATTGATTTTTTTGCTTGGCCTGTGAATAATTTATCTGCACACTCAGTGGTCGTCTCATGGTCCTCTGAAGACAGATGATTTTTTTAGAGCTGCTTTCGAGTTTGTGTCTCTAGGCAGAATCATTTAGAAGTGGCTGGCTCTTGGATACTTTGATTCAGTTTGGGGAGGGAGGGAAAAGTGTTAAAAGTAGAGGAAAGCAAAAATGGGGAAAGTGGAATGTAATGTAATAACAAAGTTTCTGAGGAATGGCTGAAAGGAGTAATAGGAAATGAGGCTGGAGGGGGAGGAGTCAAACTCTGTTGGGTCTTCAATGCTAGACTGATGAATTGGGAGGGATTCTAGAAAGAGCAGCAGAAGCTGAAGATTTTGGAGCAAGTTAGTGAAAGGATCATAGATCTTATGTGTGGACTTGGCAGGAACCCCATCCAATCTTCTCTTTTTACAGACAAGGAAACTGAGGCAAACAGAGGTTGAGTCACTGGCTTAGTGTCACAAACCTAATAAATGTCTGAGAAATTTCTTGAACCAAGGTCATCCAAACTCCAAGGCCAGGGCTCTCACTTAGAACTGGGCCACCTAACTGCTCAGACCTGAGACTTAGGAAGATTTTTTTAGCAGCTGGTGTGGAGGATAAACTGGAAAGGGTAGAGCCAGGAGCCAGAAGGACCAATCAGGAGGCAATTGCAGTGGTCCAAGCTAGAGATGCCTGGGGCCTTAGTTGGGGTTGATACTGTGTGATTAGAGAAAATGGTGCTAAACCCCAAAGATTCTGGGTGGATAAAATCAACAAGAACTGGTAACTGATAAACTATGTAAAGACGGGTCTTTATTCTACTGGCTACAGAACGATCAGAGCTGTAGCCACGTATGTGTTTCACATTGAAACTGCCCTGATTTTACTAACAGTAAGACCTTGAAGAAAGGCACATGTGAGTATTATGTATGTGGGTGTGCACACACGAACCTCAGTTCAGTTCAGCTAACATCGCTCAGACTCAACTGTGTCCCAGGCCCTGTACTTGCCTCCAGGTATAAAAAGAGTGAATGAAACAGTCCCTCCATGGGCTTCTATTTTGTTTGGGAAAAGTAAGAACTTACTCTGGTGTAGGCAAGTAATTTTAGACTGAATCTTATGCCTCTTCAAGCCTGAGGAAGTCAACATCAGTGTGCCTGGACTCAGTGTGAACGTTTGACATAGAGAACTCCTGGGGAGGAAATTCTTTCCACCGATGCTGATAGGGACCTGCTCTATAATTTATAGCCTAAGTGGGTTGCCTGGGGGAGCAAAGAGAGTGGATCTATTTTTTGGGTCCAAAAGAGAGGTCTTTGAAATGAATGCCAGACTGATTCATGCTTTCTCCAAGTGCTGTGTTTAAATTCCACTTATGAGTATACAGTATCTTATTTCTGTTCTTTTTCAGGCAGAAGGTACGAGACTTCAGAGAGAACTCCGGGGATACTTAGCTGCCATCAAAGGTAATGATCTCTGAGATGTTTGGTATAAAATGCCCTGCAAGGGATGGGAGAAGGGCTAGGGGAAGGCAGGTGGGGGAGGGCAGCAAGTTACACAAAAGACCCCACCCCAAACCAGATCCTAGATAATGGCTGGGTCAGGAAGCTGGTTGGATTTTTGAACTGCAGTCAATCACATAAAAAAACAAACACCATTACTGGGGTATCCTCATATAGGACAGCAAGGCTGGCTTCGATATTTGATGGATCTGTGAATTCACCAATGAGAATCCTTCCTTCACTCACTGAGATCACAACCCTTCTCTGCCTTAGTAAACAGTCTGCAAGTTGCTATGGCTAAAGCATTCATTATTTGGAGCATATCCTCCTGGTGATAAACCTCTCTGAACTTGTCAATGGATATCTCACACACACACACACACACACACACACACACACACACACATACACCCCATTGCCAGGCTTCTCCGTGAAGTCTTTCCAATTTTGTCAGATCTACCAGAACACATGCTTCCTGAGTCTAGGCTTTAAGAACCCAGGCTTGTCTCCACATCGTGATACAACGTTCAGATTGACATAAGGAAGATAACACCAACACATTTCTAGAGTGATAAGAGATCTCTGAAGCTCTGACCCAATTGCAGCCTTGTGAGATAGGTAGTAAAAGTTATTATCACCCTCATTTGAGAGTTGGAGAATTAAGGCTCAGAGTGAAATGCTTTACCCAAGGTCACACAGCCAGGAAACAAGAGAGGGAAGACTCAAACTGGTCTTCCAATTCTAAGACTAGGGCTCTTCTCAATAGTTTGCTACACCTCCCAATACTAATCCTAGTACCGCTACTAATAATTTGCTGGAATTGCTTGTAATGAGCCTGTAGAGGACTCTTATTCAGCCCCAGAAAAGAGTTATTTCACCCACCTGACCAAGGGTCCACAGAGCACGAAGCACAAAAGAACAATAATGACCAGGGTAGCCACCATTTCTATGTCAGCTCACACTGCGCAGAAGATAAGGATGAGCTTATAACAACAGCTACCATTTCTAACACATCGGGGGTCATCAAGTGCTCTCCTCACAACATCTCTGGGAAATAATTGCAGTAGAAATATTACCTCAAGTTTACAAAGGAGAAAACGAGGCTCAGAAAGGCTGTGATTTGCTCATCTAATAAATGGCAGAGATGGGGCTTAACCTGAGACTCTGCCTCACTTCCCACATTTATAAAATCGGGGCTTCACCTACACAGCCTCCAAGCTCCAGCTCTAAATCCTGTGACCACAGGTCAGGAACTCACACACCGCACTTCCAATGACTTTTTTTTTTAACAAATATTCATCTAAATGAGTGTTTTGCTTCAAAATATTCCTTTTGGAAGGTTCCATATCTATTCCAATGATGTTACCATTGGCTTAGAACATGCTGAAGTTTGCCCCAGGTTATATCCATTGATTCATTCACTCTTTCAAACAAGTAGGAAATGTGAAGGATAAAAGGTAAATAAGACACAATTTCTCCTCTCAAGGACCTTACAATTTATTCAGAGATTTAAAACATAGTTAAATAGCTAGAAAATAGAGCAAAAGCATGGGATCCCCTCTAAAAATTCTTTACCAACACAATAATGGGGAAAAAAGGAGAGGAAACAAGTAGCTTGGGAAACTTGAAATTCTTTGAAAATTTATTATGTTAAGATTCAAATGAGATAGGGGGGAAAAGCTGAAAATTTTTGTGGTTAGTTGTGCAGTACTGAGTAAAATTCAAAACCCAACTATTCTTCAAATGTACCGAAACCTGAACCTTGGACCTTCGCACTGCTAAAAGGACCTAGTGAATCATGGGCAATGATAACAAAGAGACTTTTTCTAATGAGGTCAAAGGAAGGAGAAAACATATGTGAACTTACTGAGACATGCATTACTCCTCAGATCACATTTGATTTTTCGATTAAGGCCCAAACACATAATGAACACCATATGGGCAGCCGTTGCCAAGGCTAACAGCAGGCTTCAGCTCTTGGGCAATGTGCCACTCATGCATAACAGCTGACAAAAGAAAGCTTCAAGACAATATTGGCTAAGTAGAATGGATGTGGTGCCTGAGCAAGATAATGCAGAAATGAGCGAGATCACTTGTGATTAGCACACTCACTGAGGCTTCCCTCGGGAGTTGGTATCTGCAGTCTCGAAGGACTTCCGCCAGCAGGAAGGGAAGAAAGCTCAGAAGGAATGCTGCTGGGATCAGCCTCGGCTGGTTTTGTTAGTAGCTCTCTGCGCTTTTTGACAGGCAGTCCTCATGTCTATCCTGTATGTTCAAACAGGGTGAGCCAGCTGTGGACTGATCCATTTCCCCACCCTGCTTGATGGAGAAAGTTATGATGATAAAGTCAGGGAAGATGTGGAAGGTCAGGATATCGGTCAGAGAATCACTAGAAAAAAAAGAGTCCTTGGTTTGGGCT
The DNA here is from genome assembly GCF_028583685.1 of Petaurus breviceps papuanus. NCBI lineage: Eukaryota > Metazoa > Chordata > Mammalia > Diprotodontia > Petauridae > Petaurus > Petaurus breviceps. Next base: position 69,461,057 of record NW_027185761.1, on the reverse strand, counting down.
TCTTTGGTTTTTTAAGAAGCCATGGATTGGTTAGAAATGGGCCCTGAAATTTGCCCTCCAAGTTCCTTTTCACTCAATATAAATTAACTCCCAAGCATTATTTTTTTCCTTAATCCTTTCAACTTTGGCATAAAGCTTCTGAGAACTCTATTTTTTTTTTCTCAAGAATTGTGCGGTTCCCTGGCCTGTGGTGTTGGCATGTCCAGGGCAGTAGGGAAAGGCACAGGAAATGGCATCAATGCAACCACTCTTCCACAAATACTCATTAAGTACTTATAATGAAGCCTGCTCTGTAGTAGGCATTGAAGAAGCAAAAAACAGGGAAACAGATCTGTAGAGAAAAGCCTCTGGGAGAGCCCGACCTCGCCCTAAAGAGGCTTCCCCAGCTCACTTGTCCACCCTCCGTCCAGCACTCAAGCTTGCATTTACGGTATGAAGGTCCACTGAGGGGACCAGGGCTCTCCCAGCTTTCTTACTCTGCCGCCTCTAGGCAGCCTTGGATGAGAAATGCTGGTGCCCTCTGCAGGCCTACTGCCTCAGCTGCTGCCCTCCTGTCTCCAGCAAATCAAGTCTGTCATGAGCTCCCCAGGATGGCAGTGGAGGGCAGGTGTGCAAGGCTTTGGAAGCACAGACAGAGAGGTCAGAGGGAGTCTTGGCACAGGACACGGAAGCATGGGATCAGCTCCCTGGGAGAGTTCTCTTCTTTGGTGGAGGAGAGAAGAGGTCTGCCACCTAGGGTGCTCACCTGTCTCACCTGTCTCACTTCCAGTGTGATCTGGGACAAATCACTTAATTCCTCTGTGCCTCCGTTTCCCCATCTTTAAGATTAAAGAGTTGGACTGAATGGCCTGAACTCTCTTCCAGCTCCAAGCTGATCATCTTGGGATTCTATTTGCTGGCCTGATCTATTCAGAACTCAGCCAAGAATAGAACTGGGAAAGGGCCTCTGGGGAGCCCAGACGGCTGCTTTACTCATGGGTGACTCTGCGGGGCCCAGCCAGAGCCCAGCTAGTCTTGCTCTACACACAATTATAACCAGTTGCAGTAACTGTTTTCCCAGGACTCAGACACACTGAAAGCAATGAGAAATGACAACTGAGAGGCAGCAGCAGAGGGAGGGAGAAGAAACACACACACACACACACACACACACACACACACACTCACACTCACACAAAGAGCAAATACAGGAACTGAGAAAGCCAGCAATCTGCAGCAATTTGGTCTTGGAGCAAACATTCCTGTAGATCTCCGCACACAGCGCCCCCATCTCCCCATTCCCCCCTCTCCGGGGAGTGTTACTCACAGACTCAGCTTTAGTACAGGGCTTTGGCAGGGTGGGAGGGCCTCCAGTGGTCTGGGTCACAGCCACCCTAGGCCACTCTCAATAATAAGGACACATCTAAAGCTTTACCTGAATAATCTCACCTGAGCCTCACAGCATGCCTGAGGGGAAGGTGATACATGTGTTATTTCCCTCATTGTGCAAATTAGGAAACTGAGACTCAGAAAATTACTTGATTGTGGCCAGTTTTGAAACCAACTTCAAATGGTCAGATTCTTTTTTCTTCCTTCCTTCCTTCCTTCCTTCCTTCCTTCCTTCCTTCCTTCCTTCCTTCCTTCCTTCCTTCCTTCCTTCCTTCCTTCCTTCCTTCCTTCTCCCTCCCTCTTAATATTGGTAGTACTAACACTTTGCTGATATGGCAAATTGAACTTTTCAAAGAGTTTTCCTCTCTACTATCTCATAGTAGGGTCACATACAAGCCCCAGTCTCCATTAGAAATAATCAATTTCAGCTGTGGGGTCATTTTCCCAGTACAAGTTTATCCTCCCAGAATCTGGACTGTTCCGGCAGGAGGGCCCCTCAAATGCCATGTGGCACAACCTGTACCTCCCTAGACAATCCTGACAGGGGTCAACCAGCTTTCACTTGGGGATCTGCTGTCCATGTTAGGATAGCTCTAATTGTTCAAACACTGTAAAAATGTCAAATCTGAAAGAAAGAAAAATAAGCAGATTACCTTTGAGCCAGACTCCTCTCCAGATTCCTTTTTCAAAACAGTATTACAATGTGATACGATGATATAATATGGCGTATGATATGGAATTGATAAGTATGGACATAGTGTTCATTCATTAAGAAAAGGACTAGCAAATACAATTTTCTTTTTAATGTATTTTTTATCTGACCAAGAAAAAAAGTGATTGACTTATATTGGCACCGTTGGAAGTGACCTGCACTCAGGAGACCTGTATTCAAATCCCACTTCTGAGCTGTGTGGTATGAGCACCTCCCTCCCCTCCCCCAGGCTCAATTTTGTCACATGCAAATAAAGGATCATAACACTGTTAGTGTATGAGGAGAGCTCTCAAGTCCTCCGTAAATGGGAGCAGCCGCTGTTACTGGTGCTGAGCACAATGGAAATAGCCAGGTACAGGGATTCATTTTTGTTCTGATTTGTTTGGTTTTGGGGGTGTTGTTCTAACATGGTGCCTGGTCCATAGTAATTGCTACCATTAGTGATTGTTTGCTAATTGATAATCCAGACAACTGGACCGGACTTGAGACACATAGGTGGGGCCATGGATACAGTGTTGGACTTGGAGTGAGGGAGCATGAGTTCAAGTTCTGCCTACACTAGGCGTGTGAATCTGGGCCAGCTGTTTAACTTCTCCCAGCCTCAGTTTCCTCATCTGTAAGATGGGAGGGGCTGGAATTGATGGCCTCCAGGGACCTTCCTCACTCTGGTCTATGATGCTGTGAATCCCAAGGCTGTGCTGCCTCATTCTCTCCTTCAGGAGCCATTGACTTGGAGAGAAGGCATTTACTATCACTATGGCATCAGCCGGTGCCCATGTCCTGGTACATCCAACATGCCCTCCCTCTGGAACCCAGACTCTCATGTCTCTTCCTTTTAGGTGCTACATCTTCTTCATGAAGCCTCTCCTGACCCCCCCCCCCAGCCAAGGCTCGTGCCCCTTCCAAACTACCTTGTATTTAATCAATTTATGTGTGTTCATATGGAGATAGCTAAGTGGCTCAGTAGAGAAAATACTGGGCTTGGAGTCAGGAAGACCTGAGTGCAAATCCAACCTCAGACATCCGACATCAGCTAGATGGCCCTGGAAAAGTCACCTACTCCCTGTCTGCCTCAGTTTCCTCACCTGTAAAGTGATAGGTGGCCAATAAGTTTTCTTGCAGTCTCTGACACTTACTAGCTGGGTGACCCTGGGCAAGTCACTTAACCACCGTCTGCCTTAGTTTCCTTAACTATAAAATGGAGGTCATAATAGCACGTCCCTCACGGGGTTGTTTTGAGGAACAACTGAAATATCTGTTCAGTGCTTAGCACGGTGCCTGCCGAATGGGAGATTCTTAGTAAAGGCTCATGTTCTCCCCTTCACTGATAAAGACAGCAAATACCTTCCAGATATATAAAGTTCATAGATTCACATATACATACATTATTGCTCAGTCACATCTGACTTTGTGACCTCATGGACTACAGCATATCAGTACTGTCCATAAGGCTTTCTTAACAGAAACACTGGAGTGGTTTGCCATTTCCTTCCCTAGTGGATTAAGGCAAATGGGGTTAAGTGACTTGCCCAGGGTCACACAGCCAGACAGTGTCTGAGGTCATATTTGAACTCAAGCCTTCCTGGCTCCACTTCTCTCTCTCTATCTGCTGTGCCACCTTTCTGTCTGGAATAGTAATAATAGCTAGAAATTTTTTAATCCTCATAACAACTTTGTGAGGTAGATGTTGTTGTCATTGCCATTTTAACAATGATGAAATTGAGGTCAAGAGGTTGTGACTTGCCCAAGGTCTCAGAGCTAGTAGAATCTGGTGCCATGTTGAACTCAGATCTTCCTGACTCCAAGCTTATGCTCTGTCTACTGTACCACCTGGAGGCCTTAAATTCAATCTGTACAGACTCTACCTAGGTAGAATTCCTTTTCCATGTCAATGATGGTCCATCTAATAGGCTTTGAATAGTCTATAGTCCCCATATAAAATAGGTCTAATTAGGACCACATAAAATCTCAGTTTCCATCCCAATATAATTTGTGATCCATCAACTAAACCCCAGTTGAACAATTGTGCCTACAAAGAAGGACAACTGATAGAACCAAACACAAACCCAAGAAGATTAGGAAGTTGATATCTCTTGGGAGCCGTCCATCCTCCACCTGAGCCTCTGGCTCTGAAATCCCTAGTTCCCCACATGGACAATGGCACCGACCACCCTAACTGAGCCTAGGACCATGACTAATGTAGGGTGAAAGGTGATCATTCTGCCCTGGCCAGCATAAGAAGGAAAGTCAGAAAAAAATTGTTATCCTTCCCAAACCAATTACCAACGTAACAAACTCAGAGGAGAAATGAATCCCCAGTCCATGTGGGTTATCATGCTTTCCCCCACTATCTCTGCAGCTCAAAAGATATACTTTCCTCAAATAAAATAAACCTGATATATCCAGTGAGGGGCAACTACGTGGCACAGTGTGTAAAGAACTGGGCCTGGAGTCAGGAAGGCCTGCATTCAAATTCAGCTTTAGACACTAGCTGTGAGACCCTAGGCAAGTCACTTAACCCTGTTTGCCTCAGTTTCCTCATCTGTCAAGTGAACTGGAAAAGGACATGGCAAGCCACTCCAGTATCTTTGCCAGGAAAACCCTAAATGGGGTCCTGAAAACTCAGATTCAGTTGAAAATGACTAAACAACTAAAGACAGAGGGGGAGAAAGGAAGGAAGAGAGAGAGAGAGAGAGAGAGAGAGAGAGAGAGAGAGAGAGAGA
>NW_027185761.1:69436172-69456154 GCF_028583685.1 Petaurus breviceps papuanus | reverse complement strand
AGAAAGAAAGAAAGAAAGAAAGAAAGAAAGAAAGAAAGAAAGAAAGAAAGAAAAAGAAAGAAGGATGGGTAGATAATTTATCGTGTGTTTTTTCCTGGCTTCAAACCTGGATTCCAGTCGTGTTTGCTCAGCCCAAGGACAGATGACAGTTTTCCAAGATTTTCTCACATTCTTTAGTTGGCTGCTGAGATTTGCAGCCCACTGTCAAGCTGTTGTCAAGCCCAGCCTCATGAGCTGCTGTGCCTCCTCACCGAGATGTGAGCTCCCCTTCCTACTGCTTCTTCCATTTTCCATCTCCTCCAGGGAGCCTTTCCTGAGCCCTCCTAATTCCAGGATCTTCGCAGTTTATCCTGTTGGCACAGAGTTGTTTGCAGGTTGTTTCCTCCATTAGACTGGGAGCTCCTTGAGGGTAGGGACTGTATTTTACCTTTCTTTGTACTCCCAGTACTAACAGAGAGTCTGGCATGTAGTAGAAGCTTAATAAATGCTTGTTAAGGGGAGGCTAGGAAGAACAGTGAGTAAGAGCGCCGGCCCTGGAGTCAGGAGGACCCGGGATCAGTTCGGCCTCAGATACTTAACACCCACACAAAAATAACTGGCCGTGTAACCTTGGGCAAGTTACTTAACCCCAATTGCTTAAAAAATAAAATAAATGCTTGTTAACTAACTGGTGTTACAGGGTTTTAAGTATTCTCATCGCCGAGTCACCTTTTTCTGGAGTTTTGTTGTTGCTGTTCATTCATTTCAGTCGTGTCTGAGGTTTTCTTGGCAGAGATACTGGTTGGACATTTCCTTCTCCGGCTCATTGAAGAAACTGAGGCAAACAGGGTTAAGTGACTTGCCCAGGGTCACACAACTAGTAAGTGTCTGAGGCCAGATTTGAACTCAGAAGAGTAGTCTTCCTGATTTCAGGTCCTATGGTCTATGTACCACCGGCCTACCCTTTTTCTGGAGTCATCTAGTAGAAAGAGCTGTGGTTATTTAGTTTGGAAAACTTGGTTCAGATCCTGGTTTTGTCACTTACTGCCTGTGTGACTTTTGACAAGATATGTGACTTCTCTGAGTTTATTGTTCATCTTGGAGATTCTAGGGAGCTGCAGGAGACAGGGAGACTTGGGATGTGGGATGCTGGTCCTGGCACTGTTTTTTTTTATGCCTGCCCTGAGATCTGGGTTGGGGGATCAGGCCCACCATCTATTTCTTTAATTAATGTTCAGTTGAGGACGTGAAGAGTCACTTTCCAATAGAAGTTCCAATTTGGAGGCTTGCTAACTCACAGAACCATAAATTTCAAAGGAGGTAAGAAGCCAATGAAGCTTCAGGTAAAAAAAAAAAGTCGCCCACTCTGATCCACCAAGTGGTCATTCAAGCTGCTAGAAGTGAACTCAGCAAAAGTTTTCAACATTTCAGAAAGGACTGGAGAACTCCAGCTCTCTGAACATCAGTGTGTGATTCTCATGTAAAATAAATGGTAACAATGTGAATTAGAAATGTGACTGGATTTAGAGGCAGAGAGCCTAGGTTCCAATCCTGGCATTTCCACTTGTCAGTGTGACCTTGGGAAAGTCACCCTGACTGGACTTCAGTTCCCTCCTCTGTGAAGAAAAGGAGTTAGATAAAATGAACTCTAAGAGTCTCTTCCAATTTTCAATCTATGGTCCTATGTTCTGGGTTCAAATCCAGGCTTCACCATCACTGCTTTGTGACTTTGGGGGAGTCATTCAAGGCCTCTGGGCCTCAGTTTCCTCACCTCTGGAATGCCAACATGGGGCTAGGCATCCTCGATGCTCCCTCTGCCTAAAGTGATGACCCTCCTGTCCTTTCTTTTGGCTTAATTTATTTTAGCACAAAGCATCGCAGCTCTGCAGAATGTTCACGTGGGGATGATTTTGTCTCCACTGACTCCCCGTCTTCTTCAAACTGATGCATGGTTTATTGTTGTAATTAAAGCAGATCAGGATTCATTTTGTCTTGAGATATTTTTGCCATTGGTGCACCCTCTGAGATGAATGAAGATAATGAGTTGTAGTGAATCGTTGGCCCCAGTCTTGCCCCCAGTGTTGGCTTGAGGCAACATCACACATTAGACTTCCAGAACCTGGGTTCAAATGCTTCCCCTGCTGCTAACAATGAGTGAGTCATGATCTCTCTCCTAGCCTCTACTGCCAACCCAGGGGTCTGAGCCAGGTGACTCCTAAGGTCCTTCCCAGATCTAAATTCTCTGAGCTCGGTGAATAGAAAATCAAGCACAAGTTAGTTATCTCGGCCTCCAAAAGAGACCTTAGCTTGGAATAGCGTTAAGGAATTAATTAAAGAATGAGCACTTGGAGCCCATCCAAGATGCCAAAGAAGCTGAAATGTGCAGAGATCTCTGAAGTCAGCAGGTAATTTTACATGAATAACATCATTTAATGCTTACAATGACAGTGAGAAGTTGGCCCTATGTTGTCCCCATTTTACAGAGAACGAAAATGAGTCTCAGAGGAGTGAAGTGACGTGCCCAAGGTAACAGGGCTGTAAGGGGTCTGAAGTAGGATTTGAGCCCAAGTCTCTCTGATTCAAGTATAGCACTATAACTTTTATGCCACCTCAGTCCTGTCCCCTTGGAATATTATCAGGATTCTTTCCGAATAATGCTTGCTTAAGGAAACAGCAACTATTCAGGATTTTTATCTTATTTCCAAAAACTCAGGGTGGGCAGACACGGTGAAACTTTCCTTGAAAACATTTGTCCTTTTTTTCACCCAATAGGCATGCAAGAGGCCTCGATGAAATTGACAGAGTCGCTCCACGAAGTCTACGAGCCAGACTGGTATGGCCGTGAGGACGTGAAGATGGTGGGCGAGGTGAGAGTTGTGAGAGGGAGGGAGCAGGCTCCAGAGGGGAGCCTGGGGCAGCACCCCAAACACACCTCACCAGCTATGAGTGCAGGAGGAGGCCCTCCAGCCTACTCTGACCATCCGGGGTCTTCAATGATCACAGGAAACAATTAGCCTAGAAGGCAGTGCAGGGGAACTCAGTCTAGACCATTCCCAGCTTTCTGGGACATGAAGATGACTCTCAATGGCTCTGGAAGGAAGCCAGAGGTTCAGCATCATTTTTCATCTTCAGAATAAAATATATTTCTTTCTCTGTGTTATGCTATTCTCCGAGTTTTCGGTACATTTCTCCCTGAATGTAGGCATCTCAAACTTAACATGTCCCAAAGAGAGCTTGTGATTTCTCCTCCCACAAAACTCATCCATCCTCCAAACTTCTACATCTCCACCTAAGGAATCACCATCCTTCCAAGTTTTCAACCTCAGAGCCATCTTTGGCTCTGCCGAGCCCCCACTCTCCATATCCAATCAATTGTCAAGTGAAGTCAGTTGTCCCCTCACAATATCCATCCCCTTACCTCCACTCCCAAAGCCACCGTCCTGGTTCAAGCCCTCATTAGCAGGCAATTTGGTGGTGCACTCTATCAAGTGTTGCACCTGACCTGAGTTCAAATCCACCTCAGACACTTACTAGCTATGTGACTGGGCACTTAACCTCTATCTGCCTTCACTTCCTCATCTGTAAAATAGAGATAATAATAGCATCAGCCTCGAAGAGTTGTTGTGAGGTCCAAATGAGATAATATTTGTAAAAATGTTAGCACAGTGAACGACTAGGAAGTTGTGTGTGCCATAGAAATGTTTATCCCCTTACTCTATCCATCCCCACTCCATCACCTCTTGCTTGGACTATTGCAATAGCTTTTTAATTGATCTCCCTCCTCCCAATCTCTCCTCACTCCATCTTTCATATAGCTACCACTTGTATATTCCTAAAATACAGATCTGACCCCACCACATCCCTACTCAAAAACCGGCACTGGTTCCTATTGACTTCAGCCTGGGATACAAGATCCTCAGCCTGGCATGGAAAGCCTTCCACACTCTGTCTCCTGCCTACCTCTCTGGCCTTGGTTTGCATCTCTTGCCTTTGTGCATTCTCTCTTCTGTTCAAATGGGCAGATAGCTATTCCTCATGCACAATATTGCATTTCCCAACCCACCTGTGCCTACCCGTGGCTGGCCCCCATGCCCTCATTCCCTCTTCACCCCTCTGTGCACCATCACCTTCTTGCTTCAGAGCACAGCTCAGATGTCAGTCTGTGCCCTGGGCTTTGATGGATTTCTCCCAGTCTTTGGTGCTCTCTCCTTGAAGTGACTTTATATTCCCTGGCTGGACTTTGTATCTACCTGCATGTGTCACATCCCCTGCCCTTCCTTGTAAAACACCCATTTCTTTAGGGCAGGGTCTGTTTTATTTGTCCCAATCCCCCTAATCCTGGCACCTTGCCTCTGAGATTATCTCAAATTTACCCTGCTGGGTATTTCATTTCTACCTAGCTGCTTTCAGAGATCCTGAGCTCCTTGAGAATAGAGACCATCTTTCACCTTTCTTTGTAGCCCCAGTGCCTTGAACACATAGTAGATATTTAATCAATGCTAGTCAATTTACTGTCTGAGGCTCAGAGGGCACACAGCTAGCCAGTGCCAAAAGAAGGGTTTAAACCCACACCTCCCTGACTCCACATCCCTTCTATTAAACATTTTTCCTTGCCTCTTTGTCCTAGCACATCCTTCCTTTGGGCTTTTCGCTATTAGTTTTTCCTTTTCCAGTCCTTGGACCTCAAAAACCCTCTCCACTGCCTCTGTACTCCCATCAAAATGGAAAGAGTCTGTTTCTAGTCATTTATGCCTTATGTGAATTTCAGTCCATGTCATCCTTCCCAGGGCTTAATGGAATAAAAGATTTCCTCAGTATTTAGAGGGATTTCATACATCAGCTGGTAGTTGAAGAGATGTGTATTTGCTGGTTTGTTCATTTCCTGGATCCCCAAATTGTAGCCCAGAGACAGCTGTCTCCTCCCCCAGGGAGTCAGGCCAGCCCTGAAGGCTGTCGAGAAAGAGGCTGGTGAGGCTTGGCTGCTTTGCTGATTTCATTCCTCCTCCTCCCCACTAAATGCAAGCATCCTTCCAGGCTCCATCTTGGCCATTTAGTTCATCCCTCCCTGTCTCCCACATGGTCATCTGGGACACTTTGACAGATTCAGTTCCAGCTTGGATGTGCATGACTGACAATGCTATATTTCCAACCTTGACATTGACCTCAAGCTCCAGACCCACCTTCCCAAGCACCTGCAAAGCATTTCTACCTTGATATCCTCTGGCATCTCTGACTCAGCACATTTAAGAAGGAATTCCCACCATTGTCTATGAAGCCAGCCTCTTCCTTGTCTGGCAAAGATGGCAGCATCCTCTAAGTCACTCAGCTTGGTACATCAAGGCATCTTCTATTCCATCTTTAAAACTTTGTGTGCCATCAAGTCACCAAATCCCATCTGTTTTGCCTCTGAGATACTCTGCAATTACTCCTTCCCTCTAGTCCCACTGCTACTGACCTGTTTCAGACCTTTATGATGATCTCCTGGACAAGGGAGGCAGAATTCTACAGTGAAAAAAGCTCTAGTTCTGGAGTCAGAAGAACTGGGTTCAAATCTTAGCTCTGACACTTAATACCTGTGTGATTTTTGACAAGTCACTTAACCTTGATGGATGTGGCCTCTGAGATCCATTCCAGATGGGGGATCTCTGACCCCTCAAAAGTTAGTTCAAGTGATAACTTCTCCACAAAGCCTTTTCTGAATACTTGACCTCTTCCTGGTAGAAATTTTCCCTCCTCTGCTCTTTCTTTGTATCTTCCAAGTTTCTGCTATCAGGCATGTGTCTTCATGTCTTACCCCTCTGCTTTTTTCTAAATTGTAAGTGAAGGTTTAATCAATTCTCCTTTTTCTTAGCACCACCAGCACCAAGGTATTGTCCCAGTATCATGTGCCTTCTAGGCATGGAGGAAGCATTTGTCAAAGGGAAGTGAGAAGGATGTCTTCAATTTGGGGTTTTAATAACATCAAGGGAGGCCCCTGACAACTGTCATTTTCTTGACCTCAAATGGAATGCCAACTCTAACGTGCACCCTAGAGCATTTTCCGATGGCAGCCAGAGTTCTGGGGGCACTGTAAGGGACCAAGCTGAGTCTTGCTGTCGACAGTCTGCCTTCCTTTGAAATCCTGCCATTCAAATGACCTTGATCCTCAGGAAAGGTTGACAGATGCAATGAAACAAGAAACTCATGACTGTGGCAAGAGTTTTCAGGCTCCATTCCAGCTTGTGGAAAATTCCAGGATATGAATTTGGCAAAAGCTGGCCTCCAGACACACATCATTTGCAAATTCAGTTGTTAAATACCTTTCATTCCTGCCTGAGCTCCCTGACTGCTGTGGGTGGTTTAAGAACACACTGGCACAGCAGCATCTTTGGAGAGGCCAAGATAAAGGTGAGGCATCATTAGCGAGAATGAGATTTGCTCTTTTTAAAGGAGGAAGGGAAGCAAGTACTTGTCTCTATGGATCCTATAATGTTAGACCTGGCTGAGTAAATATATGTGGATTTCCATGACAAAGACATGCCTTCTGAAATGAGCTCTGAGCCCCTACTGTTCTATGTTCTATATGGGGCCATAGAACTCTGAAGATCAGCTACTGTGAAGGTGCATGGAATGAAAGCACTCCTTCTATCTGCACTGTCTCCAGAGGGTTCAATTTAGCCCACATCTGCATCCTTTACTGTGCCACAGGAATGGGTGTAGAAATTCAGAGACCCGGGGGTCTTGACCATGTTTTGTGTTATGTGTCTATGTGGCACAGCAGACCTGGAGACATGAAGACCTAAGTTCAAATCTGGCCTCAGACACTTAATTACTGTGTGACCCTGGGCAAGTCACTTAACCTCTACCTGCCTCGGTATCTTCATCTAAAAATGAAGAAAATAACACCCTCTTCCTCACAGGGTGGCTGTGAAAATCAAATCAGATTATATATGTAAAGTGATTTGTAAATTTTAAAATACTATGTGAATGCTGGCTGTTATAATTATTGTGTCATGGACTCCTTTGGTGGGACACTAATATCCATGTACCTCTTCTCAGAATAATGTTTTTAAAATGAAAAAAATACATTGGAAACCACTTATGTTGAAATACAGTTATCAGAATATATCTTTTTGTCAACTCCCAGCAAAGGATCTGTGTTCTAATGCTTAAAGGAAACTTAAGGAAAAGTCATTGAGTCCCAACTCCATCTTACAGATGAGGAGACTGAAGCCCGGTAAATGTAAGTGACTAGTCCATGGTCATGCACTAGTGTCTGGAGGTTGGATTTGACCCCAGGTCCCCCTAGCTTCAGGTCTAACACTCCATCCATTTGTCTCTATTTGAGCACCCAATCAGTTCGAGAACATTAAAGGGAGCTATCCCTTTGTTGCGATGTGGGACTGAGGGACATCCTGCATCCCCATCTGTCAAAATGAGTTCATGAAAGACCCTGCTCAATTCAATCAGCAACCCCTGTCCCCTGCTCCCCTCCCCCACATACACATCTTTCCCTCTCCCAGCTGTAGCTCTGACCCTCTGGGTCATCCTCTACAAAGGGCTCTCTGTTGGCCAAGATGGCTGTGACTGACCTCCAAGAACACCTTGAGAGGAGCTATTCAGCTGTTTTCATTTGCTGTCTTCCTTACCAGAGAAGCCATGCTGGATGATCCCAACCCTTTCTGAGGCTTCTGGTTTTTTTATATCAGACAAAATGTAATTTTAAAAGAAAGAAAGGTGGTATGGGGCCATGGTAAGGGCACCAGGAAGTCAAAGACCTAGGTCAGAATCACAGTTCTGTCACTCACCTTTAACAAATCACTTGAACCCTCTAAGTCTCAGCTTCTCTATCTGTAAAATGGGCACAGTAATTGTACCCCCACCAGACTGACAGGAGTAGCTTGGAGAAAGTGAGGAAATTGCTTTATAAACTGCCAAGTTGTTTTGGAATTCAGAAGGCTTAGAAGCCCCCTTTCTCTGTCTGACATCTTAGATGCATTGAATTATATATGGGAACTGGTAGCCCAAAAGTGTTTAAAATGAATTGCACTATTAAATTATCCATATCTTTTTTTAAGGTGTAGCATTCTAGCATCTGGAGAAATTATTCTTAAGCAGTTCTTTCCCAGGTTCTTTCAGATATGTTTCCCCTGATTCTAGTTGTGTGAGAGGAATCCAATTAGAACAATCTGACTTGACCCCTCTCTCTCTCTCTCTCTCTCTCTCTCTCTCTCTCTTTCAGAAATGTGATGTGCTCTGGGAAGACTTCCACCAGAAACTAGTGGACGGGTCCTTACTCACCCTGGATACATACCTGGGCCAGTTTCCTGACATCAAAGTACTGCACCCTGTTTTCCTAAGGGGGAGGAGGAATGAAATGGCTCCTGATCCAAGGGGAAAGAAGTATGATGGGGCGGGATAGGAGGAGGGGGCAGAAAGGGAAGAAACAGACCATGTCCTCCAAGGCAAAGCACGAAAGGCAGGAATTGCCTCCAGCTCAGGGCCCCTGCCCAGTGACAGCTTACAGTATCTGTGGCTCAGGAAATCTCATTTTCTCCTTCAGTTCATTCCCTGGAGCTTCAGCAGCTTGAGAGGGGCTTTTTGAACCCAGAAGCATAAAACCATACACCAAGTCAGTGCCTTACCCACTATACCACACTGCCTTGCTATTAAGTGCCTATAATTTAGCAAGATTGTTACCTCTCTCATGAATTATTTATGCTCCTTTTCCCCCCTCTTCTCCATGGAAGGAGGGCTGGATTTAGACTCCGACCAAGCACATGGGTTCACATTCTGGCTTTGTCCCTTACTGCCAGTTTGACTTTGGGCAATCCCCCCATTTGAGCCTCAGTTTCCCCCTCTGTAAAGTAAGGTAGCTAGCCTAAATGACCTCTGAGGTCCTTTCCAGCTCTAGAACTGAGCCTGTGGTTAGGCTGATCACAGCACCCACAATGTAAACTCCCAATTATTATCTTTTAAATTGAGTTAATGCTCTGTTCACCCTGAGACACTCTGCACACAAATGGTAAGTAGATTGAAATTAGTTGGAGATGGGGGTGGGGGGGTGAAGGAGATGAGTGTATTCAAGACTGGGCCACTGGTACCAGACTCCTCTTCCTTGGTGTTTTCATATGTTGAAAAAAACATATTGAAAAAAAAAACACTTGCTGGGGAGTGACCCAAAGGAAGTCACATAGACACTGGCCTTTCTATCCAGAATTCTACCATCTTGGATGGGTGCCATTGACAGTCACAGGTCCATGCAGCCCTTACAGACAGTAAAAGGAAAGCATAATGGCTCACAAAGGATGCCAAGACTTCAAGGAGTGTGGCTACTACCTTCTTTAAAGCATATCTTAGTATGGTCTCCACTCCCCATATTCCAACCATTACCATTCCTTAGTAGAGAGTTTCATTGGTTGCTGTGGCCAAAAGATTTATTCTCCAGTGACAAAGTTTTCAATCAATCAATAAACATTTAGTAAGTACCTATTGTGTACTTGGCACTTTGCTAAGCATTGGAATATGAAAAAGGAAACAGACAATCCTTGGCTTCATGGAGCTTACAGTCTAATAGAAAACATTCAAACAAATGTATACCGAGCAAATCATATAAAAGAGGCAATAATTGACAGCAGGAAGGTACTAGAAGTTGGAAGACTTCCTATAGAAGGTGAGATTTTAGTTGGGACTTCAAGGAAGGCAGGGAGGGCAGTGCTTGGAGTAGAGGAAGGTGGACTTTCCAGGAATGAAGGGATCGCTACAGGGAATGTCTAGAGCCAAGAGGTGGAGGGTCTTCATTCATAAAATAGGCAGGAGGCCAACATCAATGGATCTGTGGTGAGCCTCTGCTAATTTGTTGGTGGTGATCTGCAGTCATGTCTGACTCCTTATGACCCCATGGACAGTATGGTCCATGAGGTTTTCTTGGCAAAGATACTACAATGGTTTTTTATTTCTTTTTTCAGTGGATTAAGGCAAACAGAGGTTAAGTGACTTGCCCAGGGTCGCACAGTAAGTGAGAGTCTGATCTGGATTTTAACTCAGGTCTTCCTAACTCCAGGCCCAGTGTTCTACCCATTGAGCCACCTAACTGCTTCCTTATGCTAGCTTAGCTAGAATGATCCACATGATATCTGACATTAGGTCATCTGTAAGTCAATTCTGGAAGCTTTTCTAGGCTGGTAGATCCCACCAGATCTTGAATTTCTGGGGGATGGCTCTTGAGAATCCAAAGTCAGTTCTGCTCCATGATGAGGCATCAGGAGAAGGTTTTAGTGGAGATTCCCCACCCTACCTCCTCCATTTAATTCCATGCTCATTATTCCTAGCTCTGGATAGATCGCTTAAGGGTCAATGCAGCCACCTTATGGGATATCAATAAATCGGTCAATAGGCTCGTATTAAGCACCCACCGTGCACTAAGCACTAAGCCTTGATAATCCAGCAGGGTAATTGTCTAGAGGATGAATTACACATTCTCCTCAATTCTTCTCCATAGAAGAAGCATTGGACTTAAAACTGGAGGCCCTGGATTCAAACCCTGGCTCTGCTTTTCCTGCCTCTGAGACCTCGGGTAAATCACTTAATCTCACTGAGTCTCAGTTTCTTCTATAAAATTAGAGGCTTGGCTTAAACAGCCTCCCAGGCGATTCTCCTGGCTCTAAATCTGTGACCTCCTTTTCTGCCTTTTAGACATTTGATGCCTATCGACATCGCCACCAGAGGGAGCGCTAGGGCAGGAAACCCAGCCTTGTCTACCTAGGTTAAGTAGCTGTGTTAGCAATCCTCCTGAGGTAGGAAATGCATACAAAGCGCAGGAAAGCAGGGCTTGCGCAGCCTCCGATGGAAGCCTTGTCCTGTCTGTTCTCAGAAAAGCCTGGGAAGATCCTGCTCAGAGTCGGAGGGTTGGACCTTCTGTGCGCATATAGACTCCCCGGCGGATACAGCGCCGCGTGGTAGCCTGCTCTCACCTTGTTAGAACATAAACTCCCTGAAGGCAGGGGCTGTCTCGCTTTTCTCTGTGTTTTTCTTAGCGGAGCACATGGCATATAGTAAGAGTTGAGTCAGTCTTTCCACTTTCATTCGTTACTCACCCCTGCCTTCCTCCCTCCCTCCCTCCCCACATGTCACCTCCTCTCCCCTCTTCAAATGCCGCGCACACATCAGGCTGTCGTCATTCACTGCAGCTGAGCTGGGGACGATCTGGGGACTCCATACCCACCTTGTTTAGAGCAGAGCATCAGTGGATCCTGCGGTGGCCGTAATGGGGTCCCCATTGGACTCTGGGTGGGTTTCTGGCCCAGCTCATCAATCACAGAGCAGAGTCAAATAAGGCCATAGCCTAATCCTCTCTTACCCCCCTGAACCCCAGAGGGAGAGGACTCACTTGCCCTATGTTACGCAGAAAGGAAGTGGCCCAGCTGGGATTTTGCTTGTCTGAGTCTAAATCCCATGTTTTCTCCACAGACCCACATTGCCTCCGTGCCATGAGAGACATTCCTCAAGATCCCCACCCTTCTCCCATCCTGTAGCCTAGAGATGGCTTGCTTTGCTTTCCACAATAGTTTTTGCTTGCTTTCATTAATATGAGGACTTCACAGTAGGGAAACTTCTCCCCGTGCAGATCAGGAGCTGAACTGATCTCTGACTTTGATTCTCTAAATTGCCTAGAGTATGGAGATATTAGGTGACTTGTCCAGGGTCACACAGACAATATGTGTCAAAAGCAGGACCTGAACACAGACTTTCCTGTCTCTGAGGCCAATCACTGAGCTGAGCTGTCTCTGTAACAATAGATTCTTAGAACCAAACTGCCCATGACAAATAGCACCTAAGAGTTCCGTGTTCACATACTCGAGCCTTCCCAGGTGTCATGGACCCCATCCCCAAATCCATTTAATTCCTATGCCAAACTATGCGAATGTATAGAGGTGTGCCACCCAGACCTTGACAGCCAAGAAATAGCTTTTGTCACCTTCAGTCTTTCATGAAGCTGTTTGGTCTTGTTGGAGGGGCCTCTATCTGTGTCAGCAGAGGGAGAGAACATAGCTTCAATGGTGGATTGTTTGAAATAATACCACAAGTGTACCTATCAATGATTATGCACAACAGGCTGAAGTCTTACTAATTACACAGTGATTGAATTGGAGCAGAGCAAATGAGTGGGCTGGAGGTGTGGCAAAGAATTAGGACTTCAAGATCCTGAGTGGAGATTTTTCAAAAGCCAACGCCATGATTCCCATTGCAATCAACGGGGAACATGCTGCTGAAACCTCAGGCAACTTTCACAATATTTATTCCAGTCCATGGGTAAGGACAGTGACTCAGGGCTCCTCAGGGCTGCCTTGCTCTGCCAGATGGGAAGCTCAGCTTTGTGGGATAAGGCAAGCAACAACCAATTCTGTATTTTCAAATAGAACAGACTGGTCAGCAGCCTGGTGCAGCCGGGGACAGCCGGCAGCACATCTTGGCAAAGGTCACTGAGAGCCTGTCTTGGCTCCTGGGCACTGGCCACTAAACATGTCTTGGTGGGGGCGTGCCAAGATGCATTCTGCCAATGGGCAGCTATTGGTGGTTTCCTTTTAAACAGGCTCATTTGTGGCAGAAGGCTTCTGAGCAGATGGAAATGCCAAGGAGTTTTAATTGAGCTTGACTGAAGGAGAAAGCTGAGTGCTTCCTGTAAAAAGTAAGATAACATTGCCTGACCCCTGCCCTAGATGGGGGATGCTTTGAAGGAGGCCTTAGAATGAAAGATGGGAAGCTGAGCCGATGAAACGGATTTTAGGAAAGAACGAAGTAAAAAACGAAGTACAAATGAGGGGAAATGCATTGGGATAAGTGTCAAGTCTTAGGTTTGATTTTAAAATAATCAGCATCCCAAGGATAAAACAGAGAAGGCATGGGTAGATGACATTATTTCTGAAAATAATTGGAGAGTTCTAAATGAATGGCTCATCGTGAATCAGCAGTAAAATATGGCCACCGAGTCAACCAAGGCCACTGTGGAAGGCGTTAAGAGTAGCAGAGGACCTGAAAAGAAGGAGGTGATGGGGCCCTTGCCCTCTGCCCCGGTCAGGCCACCCATCAGTGCTAGGCATTGATATGGAAAGAGGACATTGGTAAACTGGAAACTATCAGAGGAGGGTAGCCAGCATGTTAAGGGGCTTTGAGTCCATGACCCACAAGGGTCAATTGAAGGTCTGTTTATCCAGAAGGAAAGAAGACTAAGGGGGCAGGAGGCAGAATAACCTTCTTCCAGTTTTTTCAGGGCTGTTATGTGAAACATTTCATTTGGCTGTAGAGGTCAGAACTTGGCATTGTGGGTGGAAGTCACAGAGAGGTCAATTTCCCACCCCGCTGTGCTTTCTGTGAATTCATAGAATCACAGAATGTGAAATTGAATGTGACCTTGTTGGCCTTCTAGTCTGAGCCATAGAGAAAACTGACACCCCACAATAATGCTCCCCATAAGTGGACATCCAGCCACCACTTGCAGACCTCTAAGAAGGGGCATCCCACTCCCTCTTGAGGCATTCTTTTCTTTATGAGGGAAAAGTTCTTACTAATTAAAACTATATAGTGGGGAAATAGGACACATTGGGAGGTAGTGAATTCTCCTTCACTGAAGACCTTTGAGGAAAGACTGGGTTACCAGGAGTCAAGTGTCTCATAGTAGGCTTATTTTTCCAAGTACAGATTAGACAAGACAGGCCCTGAATTCCTTCCCAGCTTGTGATTTGATTCTGCCAAGAGGAGGAGCCAAGCTTGGTACAGTAGAATCCAAACTCAGTTAGAATCAGAGGATCTGGATTTGAATCCTGCCTCCAGCACTCACTGTTCTATGACCTTGAGCAGGTTACTCAACTGCCCTGGGTCTGTTTTCTCATCTGCATAGTGATAGGGTTGGACTAGATGGCCTCTCACCCTCCTCCAGCTCTCTGTCTATGAACCTATAAACCTCATCAAAGTAGTACCCTTGGTACTTATTCCATTGGTATTACCCCTACACAGTGTGTACAGATCTCCTTTGTAAATGGACTTTAGAGCTGCTTTGCAAGCCAAACAAAAAGGAGATTATTTCATAGTCCCACTTTGTTTTTTACTCACAAACAATAGACCCTGGTGTGATCTCCCACCGTCTTAATCAGACTTGGTTCTGAGTCCTTTTCAGTTACTTTCAAAAATCAAATCCTCCCTCAAAGAATGAAAGCAGGTCATCACCAAGAATGGTTGAAGGAACGTCCTGCAGCCTCAGAAGGCAGGGAAGGCCTTCGTAAGTATTTTCAGGAATGGGACTGTTGGTGCCATTGTCACTGTCAGGAAACCACTTGAGGGGGCTTCTTTGCAGGAGACAATGCCCATTCAGATTCCTTGAAGTCCCAGTAGACATGTTACGAAAGATGAGTCTCTTTCTGGCCTCACCACCAATGCTGTTTTAGGTTTAAGTGGTCTCTAGCATTTGCACTCCCAGTTTAACCCCATGTCTTATATTTGGGTATAGTTGTGGAGAGGGAGCAGCTGGGGAAGTATACTACATTTGGAGGCATGAGTTCTGGATTCAAATCCCTGCCCTGCTCCTCCCCATCTGTGTGATTCTAGGCAAATCACTTTCCCTCCCTGGGCCTCAGTTTCCTCTTTGTAAATGTCAGACTAGATGAACTTTAAGGGAACCTCCTGCTTTGCATCTGCGATCTTGTGCCACCAAGCTCCCCTTCATTAGCCTTGGCTGGGTGTGCTCAGAAGGTGGGAAGAGAAGAGTGAGGGCAGAAACTAGGAGTAGCAGGAGGTTGAGAAGGAGGGTCTGGATTGGCTGAGGAGGGTCTGTGGGAAAATGCGAAAGGATGGAGGTTGGCTCATTGCCATCCATCAACTTGTCAGTCTTCCTGCCCTCACCAGCCCTAGGTCATGGTCCTAGATCACACCTTGCCTTCACATGATATGGGAAGGGAACACTTTCTCAATAGACATGGCGTAATGTGTCTACCGGAGGCACATGTTGGAGACTAGAACCTGGATCTCCAGTTATTTATTACCTCATTTTTCTCAACCCAGATCTCAGTGTGAAAAGCAAACAAACAAACAAACAAACACCTACAGACTTCATCTACTCAAATGATCAAACGTTTGCTAAGTGCTTACTATCTGTGGGTAGCAAGCATTGTGCTAGGAAATGGGGACATGACACGTCCTGCCCTCAGACAGCTTCCTCTACTGGACAGAGGTCAATATGCAAAGGCATGACAATTTCCAGTTTCATAGGGGTCATTTTCTGTCGATTAAAGTCATACAACTTGAGAGTAATTGGGTTAAAAAAAATCAGCTTCACAGGGATGATATATGAAAGGCATGGCTAGGCAAAGGGGCGCCTGAAAAATATCTAGGGGTCCTGGTGCACTACAAACCCAATATGAGTTAATGAAATGATCATGGCAGTCAAAAAATCTAATGTGATTTTAATCTGAGAGAAGCATAGTGTCTGGGGCTAGCAAGACCAACAGTCTAGTTCTCTGGTCAGTCTACTGCTAGAGCTTTGATTTAGAGCTAGACAGCAAGCTTTAGGAAGGACTTTGGTTGACTTGAGATCATCCTGGAGGAGGCAATCCTCTTAAGTTCATTCCGTACAAGGGCTGGTTGAAAGACCCAGAGAAGAGAAGATTTAGAGCAGACATGGTCAGTGTCTTCAGGTACTTGGAGGATCATCACAGAGAGGATTGATCAGTCTTGATCTACTTGACTCCAGAGGGTCATGCAGACTCCTAACTAGGAATAGTGAAAGGAAAATCTTCCCAATAACTAAAATCATTTGAAAGTGTGATGAGCTGCCTTTAGATGGTGGCTTCTCCTTTACTGGAGGTCTTCTAGCAGAGGTTGGATCATCATTGTCTGGTATATTACAGAGGACATTCTTGGTCCTCTATGGCATGAATGAGTAGCCTCTGTAGCATCCTGAATCCCTGATTCTAATTTTTTTTTTGCCTTTTGGAGGGGTGAAGGCAGGGCAATTGGGGTTAAGTGACTTGCCCAAGGTCACATGGCTAATAAGTGCTAAGTGTCTGAGGCCTGATTTGAACTCAGGTCCTCCTGACTCCAGGGCCAGTGCTCTATTCACTGCACCACCTAGCCACTGCTGAATCCCTCATTCTCTGATACTGTTACCTTTCTTTCCCATCTGCTTCTTCAATTCAACACACTCCCATAAGCCTTTACTGAGGATTTACCATGCTCTACCTTGGGAAGACAAAGACAAAAAAGGGAGGCCCCTTAACCCTCAAGGAAGCCGCAGCCTCTTCCTCACCCCCTGGTCACC
This sequence comes from Petaurus breviceps papuanus, assembly GCF_028583685.1. NCBI lineage: Eukaryota > Metazoa > Chordata > Mammalia > Diprotodontia > Petauridae > Petaurus > Petaurus breviceps. The sequence goes on along the minus strand of NW_027185761.1, from coordinate 69,439,887 downwards.
AGCTGCTGCAGGTAGAGCTGTCCAGGCCCACTGTTTCACTGGGCCTTGATTGCCTTAGTAAAGGCCACCCTTCCCTCTGTTGGTAGATGCGCATCGCCAAGAGGAGCAGGAAGCTGGTGGATTACGACAGTGCCCGTCACCACCTGGAAGCTCTGCAGAGCTCCAAGAGGCGAGATGAAAGTCGCATCACAAAGGTGAGATGTGCTGGGAGGCCCAGGCAGCTCCCTGGGCCCTCCCTTGAGACCTGCTTGGCTTTGTGGGTGGGAACAAAGCTACAGAGATCTGCCTAGAGCCAAGGCAGAATCCAGGTTGTGGGACTCCCGTTTTGTCTCATTTCTAACACATTGGTTGGAAATGAACCTATTCCTCACATTCTAGCGCATTTAGGTTGGAGACATTCAGAGTATCTGTTACTGCGCTGCTGAAGGACATTATTCAGCTGTGAAAATGTCTGATGTGCTAGCCTAACATCGAGGCACACTGCATTTGGGGCTGGGATATGTCCAGTGGGGCCAATTTTAAGCACTTACAAATTTAAGTGAATTTACTGAAGCTTTCTTCAGATCCCTGTCAGGCCTCCTCTGGTTGGACCCTTTACTTTCTGATCAGATTGATGGGCTAGCTGGTACATGGAAAGCAGGAGAACCAGGACCCCAAAGAAGGCTCCCCCATCTAACCACCTGACCTGACTTAAATGAGTTTTGTAAAAACAATTTTGGTATCTCGGGAACCAAAGAAATTAACAAGCCTACTGCTTTGGCCCAAAGTGTGCACGCTGGCACACAGCTCTAGCCTAAATCTCTCCTATCCCGTGATGTTGCTTTATATCAATATTGTTCCATCATTTTTAGATAAGTGGACATAAACAGTCTTTTGTTCATTCTAGGCAGAAGAAGAGTTTCAAAAAGCCCAGAAAGTGTTTGAAGAGTTCAACATTGATTTACAAGAAGAGCTTCCTTCATTGTGGTCTAGGTAAAGCCATTTGTCTGCATGCTGTCTCCCAGATAGAATGTCAGTGCCAAGAGGACAGAGACTTTTGTCTCTGACTCCCCAGGGTCTAATACAGTGCTTGGATATGTAATCGTTAATATTATTGTTTTGATCAATTAATGATTAATTAATTGGTTTACATGTCTTTTGGGGAGATTTGCAAAAACTCCCTATTTCTACAAATAGGTATCTACTGAAATTACCTACTCTCTGTGTTTTAGTTATCTTTCAGTCAATTGAGGCTAAAAGATCAATATAGCACCTCCTGAGAGTATGATTATAGGAAAGAATTCAAGTTTTCAGTTATCTGGACAAATCTGCAAAGGTGGAGAGAGTTTCCCCACTGGGAATTCTCTATATCTACGAAGCTGCAGATCAAACAAATATATGTATATATGCACATACCATATATAAAAAGGTAAGTTTAGTTGGTTGTATTGATATTCAACATTAATATTTTAATGTAACATTTTGAAAAAAAGCTTCATTTAAAATAAATTAGAAACAGCCAGAAAGACAAATCTTCATTTTATCCCTTGCTTTCTTTCAAAACCTGGATAGAGATGGAATAACTGAGATGCTTCCTTAACCCTTCTAAGTGCCCTGAATAGCCTCTCTCTCTCAGACCTTCTCCCTTCTCTTTTTGCTTCCTCCCAATAGAAGGGTGGGATTTTATGTCAATACCTTCAAGAATGTGTCCAGCCTCGAGGCCAAGTTTCACAAGGAAATCGCTCTGGTAAGTGACATGGATCATTCTGTGAGTGAATTGCACAGTGGACAGTCATCTTCTCTCTGGGGCAAACAGGCAGGCATGTGGTCCCCCTGCCTGGGATCATGCATCTTTCCGTTAACTGGGCTTAATTCTTCACTGTTCTACCCAAAGCCTGTTTGCAGTGGGGACATACATCTTAGTGTTCTCTGTCTGGAAGACTTAGAGGATGTGCCTGATGTAGCAAGCCCTCCTTTGGGTCCCCTCTTAGAACTCCCTCATGTAAGAAAGATATTGGGGGCTATGCTTTACATTGATTATAAAGTCCTAGGTTTAGACCTGTGAGGAATTTTGGTAAGTCTTCTCTCTCAACTCTTCATTTCACATATGAAAAATCATTAATAATCATGGGCATAAGCTTTAAGCATCACCATTCTGGCTGCCTCAGTGGCCCTCAGAGGCCCTCCAGCACTGCAGATGAGTGTCAGAAGGAAGACTACTCTGCTGCCATTGCTCAAGTGCCTACACCCATTGATTGGTCAATTTTGAAAATGAATATTAAGCACCTATGTGCCAGGCACATTATACGTCCAGCTTCAGATCTCAGTACTATCATCTTGCAGCCATCCCCACCTGCCTGGCTCTGGGCCTCAAAAGACTGGCTCTGTGATCCAGGTGTAGTTCCTCAATCACAAGCTTTCCAAGAAAAACATGAGGATTCTTGAGTTAGGACCAGAATAATTTGCAGCCAGTGAACAAGTGCCTTCTGTGTCCTCAGCTCTGCCACAAGCTTTATGAGGTGATGACCAAGCTGGGGGAGCAGCATGCAGACAAGGCCTTCACCATCCAGGGAGCCCCCAGGTAAGTGACTGGTCATTGAAAGGTATGGCCATTCCTGTGGCATCCCCCACACCAAGAGCTCATGGAGCTCACACTACTCCTGCCCTTGGAAAGCCCTTTGTGATGTCACATCCTGAAGATGTGCCATCAGTTACAGGAACGAAGGAATAAATGAGTGAGTGAGTGAATGGAAGCTTGTGTTGAAGGCTTACTGTGTGCACATAGCACTGTGCTAAGTCCTGGGAATAAAAATAAGAAAAAAGACAGCTCCTCCTCTCAAGGAACTCCCATTCTGAGGGAGGGTCCAGTGGCAGGGGTGATGATAGGGTCTGGTGGTCCTGTGGCTGCAGTGGCAGGGCATATGACAATCCCTAGGGGTGCTCAGTGTGCACTGTTAGATGACAGTACCGGTATCTGAAGGATGCAGCAAGCCTTGCTAGAGATGGTAGTTAGTGATACCAATATTTTTTAAAAGAAAATTTATTTTTTTAAATGAGCAAAACTAATTAATAGATCTAAAAAGCCGGAAACATGTGCAATGTTTCTCACCCATTGCCCCCTCATCTCTGCAAAGGAATGGGTGGAGTTGGAGGATTCCCCCCTCTTTTCTTCAGAGCCACGTTTGTTCATTGTAATTTGCAACATTCACTTTCCGTGTTTGGGTGTGGTGGGTCTTTCGATGTACCTTGTTTTCTTCCCTGTGTGTGTTGTTTCCTTGGTTCTGATGACTTCAGTCTGCATCAGTACATGTAAATCCATGCTTCTCTATACCCATTATTCACTGTTTCTTACAACACAATAAGTCTCTGCTACATTCATCCACCATGGTTTGTTTAGTCATTTCAAATTCAATGGGTATCTATTTTGTTTCTAATTCTTTGCTACCACAAAAGTGTTCCTATTACCAGATAGATAGACAGACAGACAGACAGCAGACAGACAGACAGACAGATGATAGATAGATAGATAGATAGATAGATAGATAGATAGATAGATAGATAGATAGATAGATAGATGGATGGATGGATGGATGGATGGATGGATGGATGGATGGATGGATGGATGGATGGAGAGATGGATGGATGGAGAGATAGATAGATAGATTAGAGAGATAGATAGACAGACAGAGAGATAGATAGATAGATAGATAGATAGATAGATAGATAGATAGATAGA
>NW_027185761.1:69409949-69436162 GCF_028583685.1 Petaurus breviceps papuanus | reverse complement strand
GATAGATAGATAGATAGATAGATAGATAGATAGATAGATAGATAGATGGATGGATGGATGGAAAGATGGATGGATGGAGATATAGATGGAGAGATAGATAGATTAGAGAGATAGACAGACAGACAGACAGACAGACAGACAGACAGATAGATAGATAGATAGATAGATAGATAGATAGATAGATAGATAGATGGATAGATGGATAGATAGAAAAAATATGCAAAGGAAATAAAAGAAGATTTGGGGGGTAGAAGGACGTGGAGGGGTCAGACCTCATTATTGACATATGCTTCTTTCATTTTCCCAATGTCTCCCCAGAGAGAGGTGGTGAGTGCGCTCTGAGAAACCCTTCTCAAAGCATCCATTTGGGCTTGGCTTGTAGCAGCCATGGTTGACAGCTAGCGTCGGCAATCATGGGCAGTGTTGTCTTGCTTTCTCTAAAGACCATGAGGACTCAGTTTCTTTAGCCTGCATCGCATATGTGCTTTTGTCTCAAGTCAAAAAAGCTGCTTTTTCCTCAATCTGAAGTATATAGAAATCCCTAGAGAGCAGAGAGTGCCCCCAGCATCCTTGTTAGCAATAGCCATTAGCAGATATCAACTCTGGCTACCATTTTAGGAGCTTTGTCCCTGAGTGATGCCCTCGAAGTCTGAACACTTCAAAGCTCGGGGTTTGACCCATAAATCCTTAGTGTGAAGGCAAGAGCAGTTCAGGAGAATGGTCACTTCCCAACACGTCTGTGGTCCCTCTGACTATGACATTTTATCATGAGAGGAGGCAGAATCTTTACTAATTTGTGATGTGTGCTGCTTAGGGAATACATGAGTGCAGGCAGTAGTGGGAGAACTGAAACAGGAGTCAGCAGGACCCAAGTTCAAATCCCATCACTAACATGTACTTGAACTTACTATAAGAAAATCGGTTTTGCCTGTCTAAGTCTCTATTTCTTCAGTTATAATATACAGATGATAGTAATAAAACATATATTTCCCTCCCAAGGGCTTTGTGAAATTTCCTTGGGATGATATGAAAGCACTTTGCAAACCTCAGAGCCCTTGTAAAATGTCAGCACTATGCTATAAAGGCTCCTATTTAATATGGAGAGGAGGATATAGGAGATCGTTCATTTAATATAGTTTAAAGTGTCTGCTGAAATGTTCCAGGTCAGGACTTCTAAACATTTTTTGTGTCCTGGACCCCTTGGGTCACAGTCTGGTGAATCCCTGGACCCCTTCTTGGAATCATGTTCTAAACACATAAAAATGAAACGTTGGATTACAAAGGAAGCCATTTATCATGAAATGCAGCTATCTCACCCCGGCTAAGAATTACTAGACTGCATTGCAATAATCACCAGACTTGGAACCTGGAGGTCTGGACTCAACCATGATATTTGCTAATTGTATAAGCCCTTGAACCTCAGTTTCCTCATCTGAAACTGAGGATAATGATTATGCTGCCAGCCTCCCAGGATTATTATTGTGAAAGAAAGTTCTTTGGACAGTCTAAGAGGGCTACAAGAGAGTGAGCTGTACTACTGTTATCAATGAAGGTTGATTTGGGTATTTGCTTAAAAAGAACAAACAATCCCAGCTCCTGCTCAGGCTGTGGCATGCTCACTTCTCTGTTTCTGTCTAGTGATTCTGGTCCTCTCCGCATCACAAAGACGCCATCACCACCAGAGGAGCCTTCCCCCCTGCCCAGCCCAGTAGCTAGTCCGAATCACACCCTGGCGCCTGCCTCTCCTGCACCAGCCCGGCCAAAATCGCCTTCACAGGTAGGAGGAAAGAGGGGAGAGCCAGGAGGGGTGTGCAGGTGGCAGGCCCAGAGAATCTTCCCATTGGATGCCAAGGTGTTCCTTAGGACTAGTGATATCCCACAGAACGTCAGGAAAGACCATTGCTAAGCAATGACCGTCTGCAAAGCCTGATCACCTCTCATTCCCTAAGGACACTCTGCAGTTTAAAAAAATGAAACTATACAGCTGGTCAGTCATCCCAGAAATCTCAGCCCCACTCCCTTCCACGCCTGCCCTGTTCAGGAAATTCCTCTACTTTCCATGCTGACTTTCTTGCTCTTCATCTGCCAAAACCCAAACCATCCTTCAAGGCTTAGCTCCAATAGCGCCTCTCTTTGAACGTCCCAGAATTCACTGTGTCACCCACAGGGCCCAATGTTTGAGTTCTCTGTGCCTGCTGCTTATCTCCCCTAATTGGCCCCTCCCACTATGACCCTGATGATTGTTGTTGTTCAGTCATTTTCAGTTGTGTCTGACTCCTGGTGACCCCATTTGGAGTTTTCATGGCAGAGATGCTGAAGTACTTTGCCATTTTCTTCTTCAGCTCATTTTACATATGAGGAAACTGAGGCAAATAGGATTAAGTAACTTGCCTAGGGTCACACAGTTAATATGTATTTGAGGCCAGATTTAAACTCACGTAAATGAGTCTTCCTGTCTCCATGTCCACTGCCCTACCCCTCAAGCACTACCCAGCTGCCCTTGGCCTTGATGGTAGTGAGGCCTTTTTTCACAACCCCATCTATAGCAACTAACAAGGTACTTTGCACCAAATATTCCCTTATTAATTGTTGGATAAAAGTCAGTGAACTGATAAAACAATCCCTGTTTGGGGCAGCTTTGGGAACCAACTACCAGAGCTCTCTCCAATTGCCTTTTTGTTTAATTTGGTCCAGACCTGTGATTTCACTGGTATCTCAAATGTCAGTGTGGAAATTCTTTCCATTGACTCAGGCCTGAAGCTCATTTTTACCTTATTGTCTTAGAAATGTGCCCAAATCTAAGAGGCTAAGTGACCTACCCAGGGTCACATGGCCAAATGTGTCCAAGGCACATCTGCCTTCAAGCCCAGCTCTTCACCCTCCAGTGATTCTGGAGGACTACAAGCCAGCAGTGGGGAGAGGGGAACCCAAAAGCCTTCTGAAGAGGTGAAAGTTCTTTCTTTTGCATCCTTGAGATATAACATAAAGAGGCTTCACTCTGAAATATTTCAGGGAGAGGTGAGATGTTGCAGGAATAGAGATTTAGAGCCAAAGCGACCTTTGAAGCCATCCAGTCTGACAGATGAGGAACCTGGAGCTCAGAGATCCCCAGGTATCATACATCTTTCTGAGTCGGGATTTGAATCTTCTTTCTAACTCCAGGTCCAGTGTGCCTTCTGGCTTCCTTCCTCCTGTCTACAGCATGGGAATCTTTTTTTTTTTAAGCAATCGGGGTTAAGTAACTTGCTCAAGGTTACACTGCCAGTTATTTCTGGGTGTGGTGCCAGCATGGGAATCTTTGAAAGGCCCATTAAAAGTCCTTTTGGTGTCCTTTGGGGCATCTCAGCGGTGGAAACAGGAAGATTATCATCCAAGTCCTGCCCCTGATTTGTCCAAGCTGTGACACCCTGGGCAAGTCACCACACATCTCATTGTCCCAGACAACATTTTGTTTTACTTTTTCAATTAACAAGCACTTATTTTCTCTCCCTCTACAATTTAAAAGAAAAAAAAAGCCCTTGCAAGAAATATGCATGATCAGGCGAGATAAATTCCCACTTTGTCCACATCTAAAGATGTCCATTGCATTCTATATCTTGAACTCTTTGCCTCTAGAATACAGAATGAAATTCATTGAGAGCAGAGATTCTGTTATTTTCCTGCCACAGGAGGTGTTTAAGGAATGCTTATCAATTTATTAATTGATTGACAAGCTAGAGACCAGCTGTAATTCACATAAGTGGAGAGTTTCCACTTTGAGAATTCCTGAAGCCAATAAAATCATAGGTCCATAGTTAAAAAAAAAAAAGCCATCTTTGCCTTTAGACCAATTGGAATAGGTTATTTTTTTTCATTCATTGTGTTTGCAAAATGCATCCGTGCTGCCCTGCAGGTCAGATGGTGGCTTAGTATGCATCCTTTCCCAGCCTCTCCACCTTCCCCCAAAACCAACAATGGTAACACCAGCAAAGCCTTGGGGACTTCCTTGGTCTGGACCAGTCTGAAGAGTGACATAAGAAAGGGACCCAGAGCCAGGACAGGAGCTTCTAGCCAGACCCTCCTGGTATGTTTGAGAGACCCCAGGAAGAGGCCTCTTTAAATCCGGTGTCCTCCCAGGCCCCTCCTGCCTTCTTCGGAGGTATGCTGGCCTCTGATTCTCAGATATCTCCATCAGGGATCGATCAATCCTCCCATCCAAACCAGAGCACTTTAAGTGAGGCTAGAAAACTTTAAAAAATCGTCAAATACAACCTTTTCAGGCCTGCAAAGAGGATTTCTTTAGCAGGCTTCCCCCTTTACCCAAGACCTCATTCTGAGTCACTAAACCTCTTTTTTGTTTTTTAATATTTTATTTTCCCCAATTACATATAACAGCAATTTTAACATTCATTTTTTAAAAATTTGAATTCCAAGTTCTCTCCCTCTTTTCCTTCCCCTTCCCTGTAAGCAACTGGATCTAGGTTGTACATGGACAATCATGCAAAACGTATTTCCATAGTAGTTGTGTTGGCGTCACCAAGTTTCTGTGTCTGATAAACACGCCCCACACGATGTTTGACTGACCCAACGAAGCCTTTGCAGCAGACCTGCCTAATGCCTCGGTCTCTGGCAAGTCACTGTTCCAAGACTCAGTCTGGTCATCTGTGAAATGAATTCTAGGGCCATAGATAAAGAAGGGGCCTGGGGGCATGAGAATATGACCTCCCTCTTGGGCTGCTGCCAGCCTCCAGCTTCCTCCAAACAGACCACCATGATTTTGTTCTCATCTCTTTTTGATGGGGTTCATCTAGAAATGGTCCTGGGTAGTCTGGGCCATGAAGTGAGGGGTTGGTACAGCTGGATAAATCATTCCACTGGACACAAGGCCTTGATCGGCCGGGTCCCTGAGAAAGTCGTTCCATGGGTCCCTCTGGCATCCTCCAGAATGGCAGGGCTGCTACCCCCTGGTCCCATCCCCTCTGATGTGATCTCTTCCCATAGGCCTCTGCCTTATAAAATCATCATTACTTTAACACAAAAATAAACAGGGTCTCCACGCTGTTTTTTCTGCTTTTATATCCATTCTAGAAGGCCAGCAGCCAGAGAACTTGGGTTCTAGGTCCCCACTAGCTACATGATTTTGGGAAAGACATTCCACTTCCCCAGAACTGTTTCCTGCTCTGTAACACCAGGGATTGGAGGAGAGGACCTCCTAAGTCTATGATCCTCTGGTCTCATGTTCCTGTCTGAATAGCAGCAGGCTACACGTGGGCCTCTGCGTGCCCATCTGTAAAATGGGTGGATTGAACCAGACAACCTCTGAGACTTCTTCTAGCTGGAAATCTAGCCTTCCATGACCCTCTCTGGACAATGGAATTTGTGATCTCGGCAAAACTGCTTAACATCTTCAGGCCCCAGTTTCCTCATCAGTGAAATATGGGGGTCGGACTCAGCGGCCTTTCAGGTTTCTCCCTGCTCTGAACTACAATCCTGGGGTCCCAACTGCTCCCCAGGGTCAGCCAGGAAGCTCAGAGGATCCTTGGTGCAGAGGGTTGGGGGGGAACCTCAGAGAGCATCAAGTCTAACAAGTGACTGACCCAGGGTCATGCAGGTAGGCAGGTAAATACCAGTAGGATTTGAACTCAGGTCCTCTGGTTCCTGAGTCAAGCTTCTTGCACTGTGCCCTAGTACCTTCTTGTGTAGAGGTCATGTTCTGCCCCAGCCAGGGGAGCACCATCCCTGTGAGAAGGCCTGGGGCTCTGTGGGAGCACTTAGCCCCGAGAGGCCATTTCTGCTGAGAGGTCTTGGCTGCACAAACTTACTCTCTTCATCCTTTTTTCCCAGTTGCGGAAAGGGCCTCCTGTCCCTCCTCTGCCTAAAGTCACGCCCACAAGGGAGCTGCAACAAGAGAACATTATCAGCCTCTTCGAGGACAACTTTGTCCCAGAAATCAACGTGACGGCTACTTCCCAGGTCAGTGGTACAGCCTGTGAGGGTGGGGCAGGGCAGGGCCCACAGAGCTTGTGCGTGTGTGTGTGCGCGTGTGTGCGCGCGTGAGTGTGCGTATGTGTGTGAGTGTGTGTGTGCATGTGAGTGTGTGTGAGTGTGCGTGTGTGTGCGCGTGAGTGTGCATGTGTGTGCGCGTGTGCATGCATGTGTGTGAGTGTGTGTGCATGCGCGCGTGTGTGCGCGCGTGAGTGTGCGTATGTGTGTGAGTGTGCGTGTGCATGTGAGTGTGTGTGAGTGTGCATGTGTGTGCACGTGTGCATGCATGTGTGTGTGTGAGTGTGCGTGTGTATGTGCACATGGAACAAGCCAGGGCAGGATAGCTGCACAGGCCACGTGGGAAGGAAAGGCCAGGAGGAAAGGGGGCGGGCTGCTGGAGTGGCGGCCCCTCAGCTTGGCCTGAGCGCTCAGTCACTGCCTGCCTGTATCCAGACAGCTCCGATTTCAGGAGGGAATGTGAGTGGCTTGTGCCGAAGCTGCCGCTGACCCTGGACAGTCTGGAGGCAGCTCTGGTGAACCCAGAGAAGCTTCCCTGTGTGGGGCGAGGCCTGATTCATGCAGGCAGGGTATGGGCTGGAGAGCAGGGCTCAGTGCTCTTCATCCTCTTAGAGACTGAGGGTGGAGCCTATACATTTTCCTCAGAACCCAACGGGTCACAACTCTTTCTGACTCTTCTGCAATAATTATTTGTAGCAGCTACTCCTGCCACCTAGCCAGCTGGGAACACATCAGTAATAGCAACAGTACTGTATTAAGAATGAATGAATGCATGGACGGACAGACAGACCGATGGACAGATGGATGGATGGACAGATGGATAGATGGGTGAACAGACGGATGGATGGATTGGTGGACGGACGGATGGATGGATGGATGGATGGGTGGATGGACGGATGGACGGATGAACGGACAGATGGATGGATGGGTGAACAGATGGATGGATGGATGGGTGGACGGACAGATGAATGGGTGAACAGATGGACGAACTGATGGACAGACGGACAGATGGATGGATGGGTGGACGGACAGACAAATGGACCAATGGACGGATGAACAGATGGATGGATGGGTGGATGGAGAGATGGACGGATGGATAGACGAGGGAAAACATATGTCAAGTTCTGGCCATGTTCTAAGCACTATGGCTAAGCATTAGGGATGCAGATATAAAGGTGAAGGCAGCCTTTTCCCACAAGGAGCCTCTATTCTAACAGGAGAAGCAATACACATAGGGGAGTAAGGGCCAAGGAGGGATATTTTGGTTTGCAGCATTCTAGGCCTGGTGAATGGAACCTTCTGTTGGTGTTAAGACATTTTTAGTCCAATTCTTCATGTCCCTGTTTGGGGTTATTTTGGCAGAAATACAGGAGTGGTTAGCCATTTTCTTCTCCAGCTCATTTTACAGATGAGGAAACTGAGACAAAAAAAGGGTTAAGTGACTTGCCCAGGGTCGCACAGCTAGTAAGTGTCTGAGTCCAGATTTGAACTCAGGAAGATGAGTCTTCCTGACTCCAGGCCTGGCACTCTATCTACTGTTCCACCTGGCTGCTCCAAGGAGCACCACAGGGTAATGGATTGACACAGCCTTTCCAGTAGAAGAGGCCATATTGATTTAATTATGGATCCAGAAGTGGAAGGTTATGAGGGACAATGGAACATATACATGCAGCAAGAAGGGGGCTATCTAGGAGATGAGTGGAAAGTAAAGTGAGACGTGGCTGGAGCCGGCCTAGATGTAGTGGGTAACTCACTCAGCAATGAGGACAGTGGCACCCCAGGGCAGCAGTTCCACAACTGAAAGGGTTAAACTCTCCAGGCTATGATCTGTGGTTCCAGAAGCCAGGCCAGTGGCAGGATTATGGCCAGGAAGTAACGTAGCAATAGGGGAAAGGGGGAAGATGGGGGAAATGGGGTGCTTCTTTACCAATAACATGACCAATATCATGACAGAGCCCATGTGAAATAGCAATCCCATCAGGCCTCTTACATTTTATGTAGGTGGGCAGGATGATCACATCCTACTGACATATAATCAGGTGCCTTCCCTTTATAGCTGGTGTAATTGGGCCCTTCTCAATGAAGTTGCTGGACTCAAGGGCACCCGTATTAAACATGATCTGGGGGAGTTGGCAGAATTACAGGCAGAGCTGTGACGGGTGAGGGAGTGGATGGAGGCATCAGGAGGAACTCTCCTTTATTTTTAGCAGGGCTCAGATGAATAGATAAGAGAGAATAAGCAGAATTACAAAGGGAAGATGTGAGAGCAGCTGTGGGCAAACAGGATATTGGAAATTAGAGCACTGGCATGGATCTAAATGGGCTTTTCTTCCCAAAAAAACATTTTTTGTGTGTGTGCTTTACGCAGAGTGTCTTACTGAAATCAAGTTTCCATCAATTCCTTAAATGGTTTCTCTCCTCTCTTTTGAATAAAGGTTTGTTTTGGAGGAGGCATGAGATCAGAGGGTTCAGACTGAAAGAGCCTTCCCAGGGCATCCAGGGCTTGGATTCAGGGAGACCTGGATTTATCCATATCCTGCATCAGGCATTCACATTCTCTGTGACCCTGGCAAAGTTACTTAACCTACTATCAGCCTCAGCTGCTTTATCTGCAAAATAAAGGGCTTAGAAGGAGGAATCTTATCTCATTGTCAGGATAATGAACCATTTCATAAGCATGGATTTTATTTCTATCTTTTTAATATTTTATTTATGTATTATATATATTATTTAATTTCAACAAATATTTATTAAAGACTAGACACTATGTTAGGTGTTGGTGTTAAATGGCAAAAAGGAAGCACCTCTTGCCCTCAAGAAACTTACATTTCATTGAAGGGGAGTCACACACAGATAAGGAAATAGAAAGTAATCTGAGTAGGGAGAGAACTCTAATACCTGAGAGGGAACAGAGGAAGAGATCTGGGAAGGCTTCCTGTAGGAGGTGGCCACTTAGGTCCAAAGATCATGCAACTAAGTGAAAGAGAATTTTGCACTTATCTAGTCCAATCCCCTCATTTTACAGATGAGGAAGGAAGAGTGATGTCATACCCTGGGTCACACAGGGAGGACACAGGCAGCGGAGATTTGATCAGGTTCTATTCCTTCAGGTTCAGCCCTCTTTCCAGGGAGTCATGGTGACCAAGTCATAAAAGAGGCTAGAGATTCTAGGAGGCAGAGGTGAGGAAGGCATGCTATCTAGCCAAGAGGCTCAAGAGGCCCAGCAGTGGGAGAAGGCGTATGGAGTTCAGGGAACAGCTAGGAAGCCCATTGCTTTGGTTCAGCGTCAATAAAGGACAGTAAAGTCATTGATTTAATTCTGGAAAGGATGATGGAGGTCAGTCACCAGGTCCAAAGTTCATACTTTACAAACCAGGAAGCTGAGGCCAATAGAGGTAAATGAAGCAAGTCTGGGAACCTAGGTGGAAGCTGGGATGTAGAGAGTGTTCAATACCAGGCAGAGGAGGTTATGGCCCTGAGTGTCCAGAAGAATGGCATCATGGGTGGGTAAGACCTTAGAAGAAAAAGAGATCTCCTGGTTTCACCATCTCCTGGCTGTTCTGGGTCTGCACCTGAAAGGTGATGAGCACTTTCTCCCTTTGCTCTCCAATAGCCAGAATGACAATAATGCCCTCACTTGCTTTCTCTCCTGGGATTATTCTTTAAGAAGGACACCAGGCCTGGATCTGTCAGTGTGGCGTATTTAAGCAAGAGGAACTAAATGCCAGCAGCACTTCTAAACTAATAATAACATGTTCACCAATTAGACAGCCACACAGAGATGAATATGACAGGCTGAAGTCTCCTGTCTCCTCTTAACGTCCATCATGCCTCCTTCTCCCCTCTAGCCAATGCTACTCTCCTAGTATGCTGAAGGTGGAAATGACACTCAAAGTTAAGCAGACCAGATCCTTGCCCAGTAGATGACCCTCCCCCCAAATTCCCAGCAAGTGCCCATCTGACCTCTCTGGGAACATTCCCTGTGACAGGCAGTCAAAGGGCTTGGGTTCGAATCCTGCCTATGACACTGACCTCCCTGGGTCTCAGTTTCCTCCTCTGTAAAATGAGGGGGTTAGACCTCATGGCCTCTGAGGTACATTCCAGCTCTTTATCTATGGCTCTTTGATACTCTCTTCGACTCTGCCATCCCCTTAGTGATCTATTCTGGGCCTGACCTTCACTCTTCCTTTGTTTATAGCAGGGATGGGGGAGGAGAAGATTGGATAGTTAATGAGTAATTGATCCATTCACTTCTATTCCTTCCCTAAAACATCTCCACCACAGTCCTTTCTAAGTGGCCCAATGCTGTGAATTATGTCAATTAGCTGCTTTCCCCTTTCTTAACTCCTAGATAGCATCTGTTCACATACACCCCTTGTCTGGTTAGCAGACAGTTTCCGATCCGATTCTTCACCCCTATCAGATAGTCTAGACATCCAGCCTTCCTCCCCGTTGACACTGTTCGATGAATGATGACTGTTTGGCTTCAGTAATTTAGCTGGTGCCCATCCTCCCATCTTGTCCACAAGGACAGCCTGAGAGACTCTGTCACCACATCCTTTTCCTAACCTTCAAGAGAGATAAACATCCCTTAACTTCAGGCCCCGGCTTTAAGAATGTAATACAGTGCAACATTTCAGGGCTTTTCCTGGAGCATCGACTTCTAGCCCAAATGATGAATGCAAACAAAATGAAAATGGCAACATCCCTGCACATGTGCCCTTCCCTTGGCTTGCCCGGGCCATCTGTATGCCCAGAGTGGTGGTCTCTGCTGACAGTTCTAACACACAAGGACGAGTCCCTGATGAGGAAGATGTTTCACCACAAGCATTCTGATCGGCCGCTCGCTCTCTGCTTCGATCTGGATACAGGTCAGCTACCGAAGACTTCTCCAAGACCAGGCCAAAGATGGCTGGCCGTCTGCCCTCCCATCCCTCCCATGCCATTCTCACGTTGGGAATGCCAGCAGTGCCCACCCGGAAAGCAAAGTGGGAAACTGGCATTTCTGTCAGATCCTGTTGGGATACATTTTAGTACAGTTTCCGATACATCTCCAAAGATACAATGTTGCCCCTAAGCTAGGCTTCTTCTATGTAATGAACCCTACCACATTTTTGTTCGGAAACTGGGCTGGAAGTCATAGGATAATGTCTTATTATAACGTCACATTTTTGCCATGCTTTACTTACAACAATCCCACGCACCAGGTAGGGTATCACTATCTCGTCTTACAGATAAGGACGAGGCTGGGAGACATTAAATGCCTTGCCCAGGGTCACACATCTAGAAAGTGCCCCAGACTGGATTCACAATGAGGTCATCTTGACTCCGTTCTATCCACTGCGCCATCTAGTGGCCGCGCATTGCATTCCAAATACTGTGTGCCCCGTACCTAACTATTCAGAGGATATTGCCAATGTGACCACGTCCTGCATAGCCCAGGATATAAAGGGGAACATATAAGTCACCTTAAAGTTTAATGCAACGAGAGCAAGACATAACCTGTGGACAGTCGGGATGTTCCATCGGCATCCTTATGACATCAAGGAAAAGGAAGGAAGGCCCCCATCCCACAGGGAAGAGGCACTATGGAGCTTCACTATGGGTGCCCATACATTAGTGTCCCATAGGAAAGGCAGGCAAGGATAGGCTGGGCTCTGCCTAGCTGGAGGGCACACCTGCATCAGCGTAACCAGCATTCTTTTGTAGCTGAATAGATGATTACATTTTGGCAGTCCCTTTGCCTGAAAAGTCATTCTAGCGGTGTTGAAGCAAGTCAGTGGGGCACACAGTATTCATGACATTTGTGTCAGGAGGCACTTGGTTTTGCTTTATGTTGTGACCACAAGTCAGAGCTTCCAATCCATGCCATCAACTCCTGACCACAATTCATGTGGTTGGGTTTAGGGCAACCAGATCCAGACTCTCTACTAAATAGCAATAACAACAAGGAAAATAATTATAATAATATCCTAAACTCATACCCTCCTGATGGTAGCTCAAGAGGACCATATTTCTCTATAAACTGGAAGCCAGAAGATCTAGGCTTAAATCTTGTCTCAATCACTTACTAGCTTAGGCAAGTCATCATTATTGGATAGGTCTTATACAATGAGGGAGTCAGATCAAGGTCCCCAAACATTCTGTGATTCTACAAAATTTGTGTTGACATTTTCTCAAGTTATGAGGATATTACAAATTCCAGTTGGTAGTAGCTTTGACATCTTTATTTAAGACATGAATGCTACACCCCGTTTCCTCATCTCTCTTTCCCCCAGCAATTTATTGGCCAATCTAATAGGCTGCACTCAGGAGTCCAGATTATCATACTAAATGAAATAAATTGCAGAGTCTATTACTTCTTGAAATGTATTTAAACATAACTTTCTCTTCTCTTAATCAAGTTTCTGATTAGCTCTTGCCTAATGACATGAGACATGAGTTTACATTTCATGAGGTCTGGGGCTTTAATAAGAAAACTTCAATATTCCAGGAAATTGCTACCCTTGAATCATCACACAGATCACCCATCTAATTGGTGCAGAGATTTTTCCGCTAGGACACCAAGAGCCTTCATTTACAAAAGGAGGGGATTTGGTTGTACACTTTCTGCAGTTGTCTCTGTCCAGTCACAAAAGACCATTGAGTCCAGTCAGTGCATACCTGGACAGGAATCCCCTCTATTCTTTTGAGGATCCCAGTTTTCAAGACAGATAGAATCTCAAAGAGCATCTAATCCAGGGGTTCTTCAGCTAGAATCCATTACTTTTTTCAAAAATATTTTTGAGAACTATTTTAGTAGAACTGGTTTGCTTTATAATGCTGCTGTATTTTATTTTTTACATCTGAAGACATTATTCTGTGAGGAAGGTCATGACTTCAGCAGTCTGCTGCCAAAGGGGTCCATGACACACAAAAAGGCTGAGATGCTCTGATCAGGTCCAACTTCCTTACTTTACGGATAAGAGCGCTCAGACTGAGAGAGGAGTTGACTTGCCCAGAATCACCAGGTAGGAAGTGGCCAAGTTGTCTGAACTCAGGTCTTCTGACTTCAAATCAAGCAGTCTCTCCACTGCACCAAGAGGCTTCCTTTCTACCTGGAAATTCTAAGGATCCATCATTTCATTAGCAAATTTGTGCCCTCCAATGACATAGATGACAGTCTCTCTGTGAATTAGTAAATGCTCTTTGAGAATTAGCATAGCCCCAAATGAGCACCAGACTGTGGGTGACCTGCTGGGAGGCTTCCCTGAATCAGGCTTGTCCCAATAGCATGCCATGCCATGGCGCATGAATGCATCTGTGCTGAAAGACTTTGAGGGCCCAGGGTCAGCTCCATGCTATGAGGACACATCGGAACAAGAAGTGAGAAACATCCCCAAGAGATGAGCCCTGTGCTTCCTCCTGTAACACTTTAATGAGGGGTAGTTAATGTCGCTGTACATTGGGTCATCCCTGATCTTTGGGAGATTTCCCTTACCTTGAGCCTGAATTGGAATCACAGTTCAGATGACTCCTTCAAGTTCAGCTATTGCAAAGAAGCATTCGAGGCAGAATCAATTAAAAGCTGTGGAGTGGAAGGGGATGGAGGGACTTCCTCATTTCCATTACAGCTGACATGTGGGTATGGGGAATAGGTCAAAATCAGTGGCTCTTTTTCCCTTGACATATTCACAAAGGTGACTCCTGAATTAGATCCTCCTCCTTGTATTTGGATACTTAAGGAGAGAATTGTAAGACCTCCCCTTTCTCTTGCAGACCTCCTAAAAGGTACCTGTTTGCTTTGGGGGCATTTCTAAATACTAGTAACTTGTGTAATATCTTTGACTCTCAAGGCCTATGGAACAAACAGAGACAAAGAGAAAATCACAAAGGAAAGTCTGACATCCAAAGTCTGGAGCTGGGCTACTCAGATTTGTTTAAGTTGTCTTTTTGTCTGGTTGACAATGACTGACCTTTCCACAGGTTAGATGTGGGCAAAGGAACAAACTGGCTTTGGGATCTTATGGATCCTAAGGCACAGACCTGACCGTGTCACTCTACTGCTCCAGAAGGATCAGAGGCTCCCTATTGTCTCCAGCAGAAAATTTGGCTCCAACCTGTCTTTCCAAGCTCATTGATTATTGCTTTCCCTTCCTCCCTCCACATTCCAGCCCAAATGGCTCACCTGCTCTATACCTTTCCTGATCGCCCCTCCAACTGTTAGTGGGCTCACCATCTCCCCAAATCACTTTGAATGCATTTTAGTTTATTTTGCATGGGTACATCTTGTATCAGACTAGGAGAACATAAGCACTGTAAGAGCAGGGATCATTGCATTTTGGTCCTTGTATCCCCAGAATCCAGCATTGAGTCTGGCACATAATAAGTAATTAATAAGGATTTAGTCAGTTGGATTGAGTTGACTCTTTGATCTCATAAGTTTGGGCAGTCCCTTTGCTGGTGCAGTTAGCGATACCTCCGATCTCCTCCTCCTGTGGGATTCTTGTCTGAGGCTTTCTGAAAATGCCCCCTCGAGGAATGGCTTGATGCACTAGAGACCTTTCCCTAGTTCTTTTTTACATTTGTATTTATTTTATTTTTAATTTATGGAATAAAACAAGCACTTCCATAACATGGTATAATAAAAAGGTTATTGCACATGAGACCATAACTCTAATAAGTACAACTTGCTATTCCCTCTAAATATGTAATAAAGTTATTGTACAAATTTCTTTTTTCCCTTTATTTCCCTTCCTCCCACTCCTGCTCTGGAACTTATAACCTGGTCCTTGTGACATTTAATACAGGATAGATACTGGAGGAGCCCTCAGGCCACTTGTCAGTCTGGTAGCCATCCCTCACTCTTACTCTAAGCTTGAGAATCAATGCATGACCATGTGAGCAGGGAAGCCTGGGCTTGGCCTATTTCTGACATCAATTTCAAGTCACTGACTCTTCCCTAACAGAATGAAGTTCCTGAGCCGAAGAAAGAAGAGTCTTTGCTCGATCTGGATTTCGATCCTTTCAAGCCAGACGTTACACCAGTGGGATCAGCAGGCATCACCCACTCGCCCATGTCTCAGGTAGGGCATTTTTCTTTTGGGGGTGGAGAGGGGAGGAAGACTGGGGAGTTGGCAGGTTCAGATACCTGTTCATCACTTCTTTGCTAACAAACTGGTGAGTTTATGAAAAGGATTTTGCCCTTTCCATATCCCAGCAATCACTTTTCCCCCCAGGGGATCCTTTTTTCCTAAGGGGAAGGTTAGCAAATTGATGTCTTCTACATGTCCTCAAACTTTTTTCTCCTGTTAATTTTCCCATTCTATGAAAGTTCCTTTGCACTGGAAAGTGATGTGGTGGATAGAAAGTTGGTTCACAAGGCAGAAAGATCTGGGTTCAAGTCATGCCTTTGACACATACTAGTTTCATGACCACAAATGAGTAACTTCTTCTCTCAGGGACCTAAGCAATCCTTCAAGACTAGAAGGCATTGAAAAGTTGATGACCTGAATTGGCAGAGGGGATTTCCTCCTATGGGCAATCTCTACCAATAAAGTTACAAGTCCTGTCCTTGTCCCTAACCTGATCTCTCCTATTCCTGGCTTCTCAGCAATGATATAAGTGAACCACCAGCACACAATTAAGCCACAGAACCACGTTTGAGAATTTACACCTTTGACCCTAGTGACTTGACTCCCCTTTCCCACAAGCCATAATCTTCCCCTTTCTCCACCTAGAGGGCAGCTTTTTCTATGAGAGCTGTGACCCACTTACTTTTCTCACTGTTTTCTTCACCCCCAATAACCTTTCAAATTTAACCATGATGGATTAAGTCTGCCTTTAAGACTCTCATAGGCCCCTCTGGTGAAGAGGATCAGCCTTGATATTTGCCTCGTGATGGTTTCCTGAGGGATCTGAGGGCAATTCCTCCTTCCCTTTTCCTAGCTATCAGGATGAAGAGAAATACAAGGCAGGCTAGTTCATCCAAAATACCAAACATCTGCTAACGTGTTTGGCCTCAAGCTGCATTTGAAGTGCGGATCTATCTGTAGGGACTTATTTCAAGCCAAAGAATTGAGCCATGCAGGGACAACTCACCTACTGAGATGCTGACATGCGCCTCGTGCCCTTGGCTTGCACCTTCCTAGCTTTTCCGTGCAGGAATAGATACCGCTCTTGGTACTGACCTGAACAGAGACATCCCACGTGGGCTCCCAGGGTTTCCTTGCTCTGTACAAAGGAAGAATGAATAGAGTCTAAGACATCCCTGAAACAGGTCATTTAGCAAAGCAGTATTGGCCAGGATGCCCAAACAGAGTTTGGAGTTGACTTGGTGTGTCACTCCTGCCTTCCCTATTCAGGAAACTCTTTTTTAAAGTAGAGATTGTCTCCAGCAGGCATAAAACTGCAGACTTTCCCACTATCTAAAGCTCTCTTGAGCCAGGGACCACAGGAAGGTTTCAAGGTGGGTGCTAAGATGTCAGATGGGCCATTTTCATAGCACTTTTGTTTGACCTCTTGGACCAAGGGAGTCACCTTTTTTTCTATCAAACCCTCGTTGGAATAGGCCACAGACCAGGGGTTTTTCACATACTCTGGATTTCATGCTTCTGTCTTCATATTCCCAGCAGCCAGCATAGAGGCTGCTACATAATAAGCCCTTAATAATTGAGTGATTACATACATGTATTGGACTTCTATTGGACTGTAAGCTCAGAATGTGCCCATTTCAGTTTTGTGCCCCGGTACCTAATGCAGAATAAGGAAGGTTAATTGTATTGAATTCAGTAAGACTTGGCCATTCCTCAGGAAGAGTAAGCCTCAGACATGCTAGCCTTCCTTATCTATGCATATTCCTTTCTTACTTCCAATTTTTAACATGGTGCATGGAGTAAACCCCCCCCCCCCCAGCCCTTGGGAGAAGTCAAGCAGCTGCTTGGCTAGGAGCTCACTGGCCCAGCCATCCCTATGTACTCTCATTTATATGGACTGACAATATTTTTTTTTCCTTTTTAGACATTGCCCTGGGACTTGTGGACGGTAAGGACTTTACCAAGGATCGTATATGCTGATAACTCTGGGTCACCAGAGAATCCATAATGCTTGAAATTCTTCCTCCAAACTTTTGTGCAAGTAAAGCTAAAATCATGCTATTGCTTGCCAATCTGATCTCCCTAGAACCATTACCAGACTGTTGAAGGTACACTGTATTTCTGGAGGTCTGCCATTCATTCAAACCAGTGGCACCCAAAGTCTTTTTGTTTGCTTGTTTTGGGTCTGGATCTGTGATTTTACCAGTGTGGGGAGGGGGATTCCCAGTGAGGAAACCCCTTCCCCTGAGACATACTAGCAGCCCATCTTAGCACATAACCTTTGGGAGTAACTCAGGCACTGAGAGCTGTCTTGTAGTGTGTGTTGGGGTCAGGACCTCCAGGCTTGAAAGCCATCTCTCTATCCACTCTGCCACCCTGACTCTCAGCCTTACGTGGCCCAAGCTTAGCTCTGAAGGGTATAGTCTTGGGTCTGAAGATTCATAGAAGGTCAGGAAAATGAGAATAGATAATACAGGGTTCACAAGGCAGAGTAATAATAGGAGGTTAGGGTTAACTTTAACAACTACTACTACTACTACCACCATCCTTTACAAAGCCCTTCCAGGTTTGTAAAGCACTTGACATGTATTATGCCATTTGGTCCTCACAACAGCCCTGCGGAGTAGGTGCTAGTCTCATCACCCTTTTACAAATGGGAAAGTCAGCCTGAGAGACACTTAGTGACTTTCCTAGGGTCACACAGCTAGAAAGTGTCTCAGGCAGCATTTAAACGCGGACTGTCCTCACTCCAAATCTGGCTGTTTCTTCTCTATGCTGCTGAGAGGTCTAGAACACAGGGGCTAGAGCCTGGACACCTTAGTCTTTGTGCCTCTTGCCATGACTCCAGCTGACATTGTCTTCCAGGGGTGATAGGGTGAGATCAGAGGCCTCACTCCTCAACTGTGGCTTCAGAATAAGGATGAAAAAATGTTTAAAATGTAGGTTGTTTTGTATCTGGTACAAGTGATGCCCAGTTATCTTCCAGAACCAGGGGCTCTTCTCCTCTTTTGTGTGTCCTGCCCCCCTTTGGCAGCAGTATGGCATAGCTAGACTCTGCCCTTCTTAGATTTTTTAAAAATCCATAAAATCCGTAGCTTTGCAAAAGACACCACTCATACTGAAATGCAGTGACCAACACATTAAAATCAATAAATCCAGAGACCTCTGCTTCTCACTTGCTGTATGACCGGGAGAATAAGGTCACAATCTTTCTGAACCTCACTTGTGAATGGATATAATCATGACTGGACTTCCCAGAGCTGGGAGGAAAATCCTTTGGTCAAGTGGGCAGTTGTATCTGTGAGAGCTGCTGGCCAGCTCCCTCAGTTCTCCCAGTAAGATTCAAAAGTGAGAGCTACTTTTTTGGCCAGGGCCAGACTTACAAAGCGTGGTTGGTAATTCTAGAAACAGAGACGCCCCTTCACAGCAAGAAGGGGTTTCCATCCTGCTTAATGCTCCTCCTGTTAAGGCTTGTGTGCACACTGAGGAGCCACCCGTGTGAAGGCAGCACTGGCTTTAAAGGTTATAACTCTGTGCCTCTTCATCAGGCAAACACCCAAGGCCCCATGGGTCCAGATGGGCAACGACCCTACCTCCCATGCATACACGTGAGGCTTCCGTCCGAGAAAGGCTCCAGAGCTCCCTCCTACATGAGGCCTTTCCTGGCCACCCCCCTGCCCTCTCCTCAGCCTGGCCAACTCTCTCTCCTTCTCAACATTCATTTGCATTTTTGCTATTTTGACCTTCCTCTAAATGTGTGTTTCCTTTCATTAGAAAGTAAGCTCCTGGAAGGCAGGGATTTCACTTTTGTTTTAACATTCCCAGAGTTCAACACAGGGCCTGGTACACAGTAGGCCCTTCATAAATCTTTGCTGCCTTGAATTTGTCATGTCCAGCTATTGTCTTTGCCTTGTCTTTCTCTTGCCTCATATGTCTGATTTTCCTCCCCACAGACAAGCAGTGAACTGGTCCAGCCGGTAGGTTGACTTTCTGAAATTTCTCTCTTTGGTGTATCGATGAGTGTGCAGTGATTGTATTCTTGTCCCTTCCAAAGAGTAGCAGCTTTTCTCATGACTGTGCTGGGCACCCCCGTAGTCTGAGGTGCCTTACCCGAGGCCCTCACTAGCTTCTCCTTTGTGCAAACATTGACCTCTGTGTTTTCTCACCCACTCTTGCCATGACCAAATTCATCTTACTTTGTTTTTTCCCCCTTTGCTCTTCTGCCTGCTCTAAAGCCTGATTCTTCAAAAAGCCTTTCCTTGTGTAACCTGATCATGGAGGAAACTCCAGACCTCGGGTCAGCCGAAGACATGCCTGACCCCCCAAGTGACCTAGGGTCATTCATCTGGGGCCTAGATGTTAGCACAGACAGTGTCAGCCAGGAGGTTACAGCAGGTGATTCTGGAGAGGAATCCGTACCCGAAGCTGGGGCAGAGCAGAGCATGGCAGGGCCAGCTGTCACAGAAGAAAACTCCTTGATTTCCCCAGAGGCTGAGCCAGAAGCTCGATTTGCCATGGGTCTGAGTCCAGAGTTGGAGCTGCCTTCTGAATCCTCACTAGACTCTGAGATGCCAGTTGTGGGAACTGGAGGCTTTCAAGAAGAAATCCACTCAAGTGTGGAAAGAACAAAGGAGGAAGAAGAAAAAATGGAAGGATCGCTGTGGGGAAGCGTGGAGACATGTGAAAAGGTAGACACCAGCAATGTTAGTGCCCAAGGGATAGAAGGTGCAGAGGCGTGTGAAGAGGAAGCTTGGGGAAGTCGAGGAAACAAAGACACACGGCAGCCTGAGACAGGAGAAAAGGGAGGCCAGGAGACACGCAGAGTCACGGAGGAGGAGGACGCTCTTTGTATGATGGGGGTCTCCTCGGGGGAAGGTTCTTTTGAGGAAAGTGAACACAGAGACAAAGAATTAGCAGCAGTAGGTCCTGCAGGTGCACTTAGAGGTAAGGTGCAAGAGTTAGATACCGTGGTGCCGATAGTAATCAATCAGTGTGAAATTGTTAAGGGCCTTGAGATGGAACTTGAGAATGCCTTAGGCATCTGGAGTCACGAGCACCAGACAGAGCATGTGGCAAGAATGGAGCATGCTAGCACTGTAGGATGGACTTTAGCTATGGAGGAAGGAACAGCCATGTCTGGAGGTCCTCCTGACCTAGAGATGGTACATCGCTCAGAGCAAGACCCTATGGGTCTGGCAGACATTCATTGTGATGCTGGCCTGAGTGATACAGAGGAGACTGGGCATGACCTTGAATGTGGCAGGGTCAGCACATGCCAAAATGTAGGCATCATTGATGACCCTAAAGCTGCCTTCGCCCCCAGCAGGGATGAAATGGCCCTGCCACTCAGAGCTGAGTCTGCCTCTTCTGACAGTACTGGGGCCAGATGTAGTAATAACCTGTATTCAGGTCAAGCAAAAGATTCATGGGGAGAAGGGAATGAAACTGCAGTCCCCCAAGACAGTGGAAATAGCATTAGCAAGCCAGAAGGCTCAGAGGCAGATCCTTGGGGGATAGATGCAAATCAGATTTGGCTACCCAACTGGGACCCTACTGTGAATAATGAGGATTCCTGGGACTTCAGTGGTCTACCAGATGGCCCAAAGAATGGCTTGGATAATTGGCCAGAATTTGTTAATCAGTGGCCCACCCAAGATGTGGGAGGTTCCAGGAGTTGCTGGGAAGATGCAGGCCTAGATGCCAACAAGAGGACTTTGGAGGCTCATTTGAAAGCAGGGTTATCTGGGGAACAGGCCAGCATGAGTGTCTATCAGCAAAGCCAGGATTTAGCAAGACCCATGGTTCTGTTCCACGTGGGCAGCTCCCCAAATGCTAGCACGGAGAGTTCAAATAGTCCTAAAGACAGTGAGACCAACAACTCAGACTTATCTGAAGATGAGATTGCTAACCGGAGATATGGAGTGTTGTACCGAGAAGTAGAGGCAGAGAAAGAAGAGGTACCTACCCCGGTGTGTAGCCTAGCCTAGCCCAAGATCCCCGTAGGCTCTGTTACCTTGTGTCTCCATGCCTTCCTTCTCTGAGTGACCCCTTGCTGACCTCCTTGACAAACTCCCCCACATCCTCCGAACTCTGTACAGCCTGACCATACAAATAGGTTGACCAAAAAAAGGGTGATCATTATAAATGGTCCTGGTCTGTGCCCTCATCCTGGGTAACAAGTGTGGAGATGACCGAGTGTTTGCCTTTCAAGTTTCCATACTGTGAACAGAGCAGGGACTGCTCACAGGGACATTGGTTTAGAGCAGGACCACAGCTGCCCTCTCCTCCAAGCTCTTGTTTTGACAGAGGAGGAAACGGAGACCCAGAGAGGATAAGTAGCTTGCCTGAAGTCACACAGGCATAGTGGTGGAGCTGGGGTTTGAACCCAGATTCTCAGTGCAGGTTCTTCACCCACCGCTTTGGTCCCTGCACTATGTTTGGTGCCCCCAAAGTGCTTACAGATGAGGAGTGCATGAATGGCATATTCGCATGCACACACAAATTGGGGAAATCTCACTCTGGGTAAAATTCTGCCATCGCTGTTTAGAAAACCAGGGAAATCTATTGACAATAACTAGGAAGGTGATGGTCGTGGCCTGATGCCAGAGAGACCCCGAGACTCCCCTTGGGGCTCAGCCCTTAGGGCTGCGCTGCCATTGCTGGGGGAGGGAGTCCTTGGGAACGTGAAACAGCCGTCAGAAATGGCTGGGAAGAGCACCGGACCTTTTTTTGTCAGCAGCCTATTGGATGTGCCCCCTCGTGGTCTCCTCCATCTCCCAAGTACTCTCGCTCATGCCTTTCCCTTTCTCTCCATTTTGGTTTCATGGGTGATTATGTCACTGTCTTTTCCATGTCCGCACATAAAACTATATGAATGTTAACAAGGACTGTGAAGACTTAGCAAGTAACACATTCTGGTCTCCACTTCCACTTAGGCATCTGGCGGCACCTTCAATGGATTCACCCAGGTAAGAAATAAATGAGTCGGAGAGTGACTCTGGGCTAGTGATGACTGAACAGCTCTGCAAGAGAGGAGGCCAGATGCTTCTTTAAGTCAAGGTGTAGCTCATGAACGATAGAGTCAGAAGAC
The DNA here is from genome assembly GCF_028583685.1 of Petaurus breviceps papuanus. Lineage (NCBI taxonomy): Eukaryota > Metazoa > Chordata > Mammalia > Diprotodontia > Petauridae > Petaurus > Petaurus breviceps. The sequence goes on along the minus strand of NW_027185761.1, from coordinate 69,414,016 downwards.
TTGAAGCTTGATGGGTCCTTGGATGCCATAGAGTGGAACACCCCCATCTGTAGATGAGAATACAGAGGCCCAAGAAGGTGGTGATTTGCTTAAGGTCATATAGAGATGAAGTATATGAAATGATGCCTTAAGCCTCAAGGCTCACCGGATTCTGCTCTCAAAAGAGGGATGTGGGGCTATTGAAGGGCTGGGGGAAGGAGATAAAAAGGAGGGGGGAGACTTTGAGGAAGGTGCTCACAAAGTCTCTGAAGAGCCTCCCTGAAGCTCAATGTAGAAGTATGGGGAAAATATCATGAAAGCCATGGAGTATCCAGGGAGGTGATGGTGCCACTATTCTTGCCCTGCTCAGACTAGAGTGGAGAACTGTATATTTTAGGAAAGACACTGAGAAACTGGAAAGTGAAGGACTTTGATTCCATGTCATATGAGTAGCATTTGAAGGAACTGGGATCATTTAACCTGGGATGTCCTAGACTTTGGGGGAAAAGGAGGGCCCCTCAGGTATTAGTCTGGATACCTCATGGAAGGGGGATCAGACTTGGGCTTCTTGGCCCCAGAAGCAAAATGAGAAACCATGGGTATGAGCCACAAAGCAGAAAGGTTAGGTACAATATCGAGATATGAATGATTAGAACTGCCCTTCTGACAATGAAATGGGTTATTGGCAAACAGAGGCCAGGTGACAATTTATCAGACAGGGCTGTGGTAGGATGTTTTGTCAGGTACAGGGTGGACTAGATGGCCACGGACATCCTTTCCAACTCCAAGGTTCTGGAATTTCTCTCTACAAGTTGGCTTTCAGCACCACCAATGTCTAGTCTGGCTCCAGTGGTGTAAGCGAGGACACCATCACACAATCTCAAGACTGTGCAGACCCTCACCAACCTGAAGAGGATGTCAGGATGGGGCTGCTGCCAGAGCCTTCGTTGGTGACGCCCAATCATACTAAGTGCAGAGATAGTTGTCACCAGCAAAGATTGAATGCACATAAGCACCCAAGGACCTCCAGTCCTTTTATGGGAGATGGGCCATTTGGAAACATGTTCTTTGCCTGTGGCTTTCTTAGAAGTTCTTGAGACATGAAACATGATAGCAGCAGTCCTAGAATCCCAGATTGGGAAGAGACCTGAGTGACAGTCTTTTTTTTTGTCATGGACTCCTCTGGCAATCTGGTGAAGCCCACACTTCCCAGAGTTATGTTTTAAAATGCATAAGACAAAATACATCAGATTACAAAGGAGACCAACTATATTAAAATATTAATTTTTTCTTAAACGTCAAGTTCATGGACTCCAGATTTAGAACCCATGATGTAATCCAACTCAGACCTAAAATGAATCCCCTGTGATAGACCCAATTCATGGTCTGCCATCTTCTTCCTGAAGGCCTCTGGTAAGGGCCAAACTCCTCCCCTGCAAGGTAGCCCATCCTCTTTGTCGTTAGCTCTGTTAGGAAGTTTTCCTTGACATCAAATCCAAATTTGCCCCTTTTGCAACTTTTACTCATTGTTCCTAGTTCTATCTTCTGAGGCTAAGATGAACACAGTCTAGCCCTTCTATGGTGATAGCTATTCAGGTGCCTGAAGACAGCTATCATGTTCCCCTGAGTCATCTCTAAGTTAAATATTCTCAGTTCCTTCAGAGGACCCACATATGATATGGACCCAAGACCTTTCACCATACTTTGACCCTTGGTTGGGCCATCTCTATATACTGGACATTCATCTAGGTTATCTGTTTCCTTCTTAAATTGTACCTCTAACTGAATGCATACCCCAGGTTTTATCTGATCAGGGCAACCCTGGTTTGGGGATTAGGTCGTAGTTCTTGTGATTAAGACAACCACTAAGAGAGGATGTCCTCGTATGGGGTTCCTGGCTTTGGGTAAAGAGAGGAGAGGGACAAAGGAGTGCCCACCCTGAGCCATCCTGGTCTCCAAGCTAGTAAGCTGTCAGTCTCATTGACCCATTCACAAGATGCTCAGCACACAGGTAGAGACACAATGTGTTAGCCCCTATCAGAGTCTAGGGTCTAGGGCCTCACTAGTTTCTAGCAGATGCATCATTTTGGATATCAGAAGGCACCAGTTTGAGCCTCGGCAGGTGGGCAGAATAAGGCTGGCAACAAACAAGCTCTGAAGAGAATGTATTTTTAGGAATCTCTTTCTTCTCATTGTGTTGTTTCTTCAAACCCAGATGCATTTTCAGTGCAAACACACAAGAAATTGTGGCTGATTTGGTTTTTTTTTTTTCAGTTAGACTTTTTAATGTAAATTTAGAAGATTTCTAATCACAGCCATTTAGGTGACATTTAAATGCTCTCTTGGGGAGTTTTCAAAACACTGCTGATTTGAGCTCCCTTTCTTCCCAATGCCCAGCCTCAGGACACTTCTCTCTTCACCATGCCTGCCAGTCAGACCGTGATGGATACCTCGGTAAGTAGCTTTGGTTTGTAGACAAGAAAAAGACAAGCATTTTCTTTCTCCCCTGTTTCTTCTGCCAACTCATTCTCTCAGGGATGGAGATTGAGCATATTGGATGTCCATGGACCTCCGTTCTACACAAACAGGCCAGAGAACTGGAGAATTTTGTTTCTCTGACTTCTCAGCTTGGTCCTGTGAAGTTGAGTGGGAAATATGTCTATCTTTATTTCACTATAATTGATAATCCTACATATTTTATTTAATGTACTTCACACCATTCTTCTATATAGATTCTGTATTGACATAAATTAATGCTGTAAGAATCCTCAGAGGCCACCAAATCCAAGCCTCTCATTCCACCAGGGTCAAGTGATTTTCCCAGGGGCACGTGCAGCTAGTCTGTGTAGGAGGCAGGGTCAAAACTAAGGTCTGCTTGACTGCAAGTCCATCACTATACCCCTGGGTCACTCAGCAGCCTATCTGATTATCTTTCCTGTCCCACATTCACTGTCTTATTTATATAGAGTACTGTATATATATTATCAGTTGTATTCAGTTGGAGATACCGTTTTTCCATGAAGACATTCCATCTTCACCTATTTTGGCATCTCCTGTTGGACTTCTAACTTGGTCCTCCATAGCCCTCATTACGCTTTTGGTTATTCAGAGCCGGAAGGTCTCAAAGCAGGTGGCCCATGTGGAGCTTTCCTTAGAAATAGATCCTTTCTGGAAATATGTGCCCTTCACCCTCAGGGAAATCACAGAAAGGGGGCCCTATTTTTATAGCATGTTCCCAGGTTAGCACAATGTTTACCAAATGAGTATTTATGGGAGCTCAAAGGAACTCAAAGCTCTTGGTGTCAGCAGGAAAGCCATGAGCCGAGTTAGCATGACCATATCATCAAGTCCAATGGCATCAAGTTTGGAAAATTCACCAAAGCCTCTCAGACAGAGGATATCATTAACCTTAACTGCCAAACGTGCCTTGGTGATTTGGGTTCACTTTTCATATTTTTTTCTTTCTCCTAACCCAACCCCAAAATAAAATCAAACAAAGGCTGAGTTGGAAGAAGTGCCCCCCACAGAACCCAAAGTCGAGGAGCCCTTGGCTGGAGCTCCTGCTGAGGGTCAAGACATCCAGCCTAGTGAGGCAGCAGAGGAGGCTGAGGTGAGTGTCAGCTTCCACTCCCAACCATCCATGCCATCCTCACCTCCCCACCACCAGTCATCTCTTCATTCATTCATCCATTCAGCTCCCATGCCATCCTTCTGCTTTACACAGCACCATGGACACCAGCTTCCACCATGAATATCCCAGCAAAGAGAGAGTTCAAGTAGGTTTTGTTGTACCCTTGATCTTTTAACTCCCTTCCATTCCATGGCCCTCATTCATTTACTGACATGACCCTGCTTTTCAAGTAAAGGCACTGAGACTACTAAATCAGCAGTTCTGTTCAAGCATCTATATACCTGACTTCTTGGATAAAGTACACTGCACCAGTTGACACTTTTTACCAGACCAGAGGTTCCTCATGGTGAAATGGTCCTTAACTGCGTGTGTGTGTGTGTGTGTGAGAGAGAGAGAGAGAAATAGTAAGAGAGAGGGGGGAGAGAGAAAGAGAGAGAGAGAGAGAGAGAGAGAGAGA
>NW_027185761.1:69403143-69409849 GCF_028583685.1 Petaurus breviceps papuanus | reverse complement strand
AGAGACAGAGAGAGACAGAGACAGAGAGAGAGACAGAGAGAGAGAGACAGAGACAGAGACAGAGAGAGAAACAGAGAGAGAGAGACAGAGACAGAGACAGAGGCAGAGAGAGACAGAGACAGAGAAAGAGGGAGGGAGGGGCAGAACCCTTTAGTAGAAATCTGATGCAGTTTCTCAGAATTATGTTTTTTAATATGCAAAATAAAATGCATAGGATTACAAAAGAAATCAATTACGTTGAAATATAGTTATCAAAAAAGAGGTTTTTTTTAAGTTCATAGATACCAGGGTAAGAACTCCTATACGTAGACCATTCTATACGGATTGGGATAGAGGTTGAACTTGTGATTTCCCTGGGATGGGGAACTCTCGGTTGAAGAAACTCCCTAAGCCAATGCAGGAAAGCCCCTGCTCCTACTACTCTTAGAGAGGTCCCCAGAGCACTGACATGATCAATGATTTGCCTCAAGTCAGAGGCATGACTTGAACTCAGGTATTCTGGCTCCAAAGTTGGCTCTCTATTCAGCAACACTAAGGCTCCTCTGTTAACTGACCCACACACTATCTATATCTCCACTCCTAGTGAAGATTTTCTAGAGGACCATGTCAAGAATGACCTATGGTGAGAAGAGATATATCTTTGACACCAAAGTACAAAGTATGAATAAGAAATTTGATTGAACTCATTGGGAAACCAGCTACAATATGCTAATGAAAAAGGTGATCTGCTCTGGGTTGTAGCTTTGAGGTCCTGGACTGGCAAGTATCCGAACAGTATTTAAAACGGAATTATGAACACATGCATGTGTCTGTGCCTTACCTGCTTTCAATGCAAGTCTAGTCTGTGCACATTGGCTGGTGTGAAATACGGTTGTGAAACATGGTGGGAAGAGGAAGGCTAGATGCTGAACAAAGATGAAATTGACAGTGCAATGCATATGAAAGTCAGGGAATGAGACTAAGGAAAAATTAACTTAAAGATACAATAGGCATGAAGATCAGTCTATTCCTGGAACACAGTAAAAGGTCTCTGAAGAATTTCAATCGGTGTGTCATTTAATATGGGCTTCCACAAGAAATCATACAAATAGGAAAAATAAAAACAAGGAGATTTCCTTGTAACCCAGAATACCATTTTCGATATTTGATAATGAGAATTGAAAGTTCATGCTGTACTTGCCTTAGGTCATCTTTGCAATAAGGTGTGTAGACCATCTGTCCAATCTGCAATTTATGAATAGACTAGAAGGATAAAGCCGTGTGAATAATGAAGTGATAGCAGGAAGATTGGCTAGAGACAAGCAGAGTGGATCTGTCCTATTTTTTGTCAACATCATTTCCATTGGACCCTGTGCTGATTGGAAAGACAAGAGCTGTTCGAATGGCCCTTTTCTATAAAATGTTGCCCTTTCCCCTGTTCTTCTTAGTCCCAAAGGAAGATACATTAAGCCAAATTTAAGTTTGATGTCAGGAAAAACTTCCCTAAAGTGAATGGCAGGTTCTGCCTCACTGGAAGAGGTCTGCAAGCAGAGGTTGCATGACTCCTTGATGGGGACCATAACATGATAGGGTCATAGATTTGGAGTTGTGATCAACCCTAAAGATCATCTAATCCAACCTCTTCATTTGCCAGATGAGGAAACTGAGGCCTAGAGAGATGAAGTGTCTTGCCCAAAGCCACACAGGTATAAGGGAGAGCTAGGATTTGAACCCAAGTTTTTGACTTCAGGTTTGGGTTAGACCAGGTGGTCTCTTAGCTCCCTTCCAACACTGAGAAGCTGTGATACTAGAGGGTTCTGACAACTTCCCCATCTATCTCTCTCTAACTCCTGGTTCCATCTTCCTTAGCAACCTCTAATTGGCACTTTTCTGATTGTCTTATCAGAAGCCTCATCTGGTCTTATGGAGGGATAGGCTTCAGTACATGTCACCAAGACAGTTCCATGTCAATCAAAGTTTATTTTACAAGTTCATTAAAGATTTAATAATAGGGAAGATACAATAGAAAATGAGACTGATTATAGGAGTCATCATGAAATTTCTTCTACAAAGAAGTGGGTAGTAGGTGAAGATTTTGTCTCTATGTCAAATGTGACAGAGTTTTGAAGAAAAGTACTTCTGTTGCTGGTAGCCCTGCCCTTATCCTCTACTTTGTTACTGTTTGTCCACAGTGAGAGCTTCATTTTTATCAGTGGATCTACTTTTTCCCATTCCTTGAATGAATGAAAAAATAAATGAATGAATAATAAAAGCATTTATTAGGTGCTTACAATACACTATGCCTTTTAAGCACTTGGGGATACATATAGAAAGGCAGAGACAGTCCCTGATGTCGAGGAGCATACATTCTAATGTAAAACATGGAAGAGGTTTTAACAGCAAGTAAGAGAGATAAAGCCCATGGTCCCTGGGGTGCAGAGGCAAAGTCAGGTCTGGTCTCTCCTTCCACATCATTTCCACTGATAAAATCCTATCTGTTTCTGATGCTGCACCATTGGACAATACCAAGGACACTGGTGTTCAGGACTTTCTTTTGAAGGTCTTCAGTAACTATAGTTGTTGAGGAGGCAAGAGCTTCAACACCTACAGATGCAGTTTCCAGGTCACATCTACATGAGGATTGTTGGCTGGAATAATGACTGGGCTGGAGACAACATCAGTGATTTGGGCAAGGGTTGATGAGAGGGAATGGCTCCGATCCTGAGGCTCTCGGGCTTACCTGCCCAATGGCGGCAGTTGGTCAGTGATTCAAGTGACCCCCTGGTTTATTGTTAAGGCCAGAGGAAGCACCTCCATTCCAGGCCTCATGGATTCAGGGCTCTTCATTAGGTTCTGAAGGAAGATGGTGGCAGTGGGTGTGGAAAGCTCGCTATCAAAGGGAACCTCATTCAGTTGAGTTAAATTAGACAGATACAGAATTCCCTTCTGGTCTGCGATTCTGTGGTTCTATGATTAAGTGAAGTCTGCAGCTTATTCACCTCCTTGCCCTTCTCCTTGCTCCTGGGCCTGATAAATCTTCAGAAATCCCACCACCGAGGCCAGTAGAATGTCTCATCTTCCCCTATTATTCTATTGGGTTATGCATGACATTCTATTTGCCCAGGGTCACACAGTTAGTAAGTATATGAGGCTGGATTTGAACTCAGGTCTTCCTGATGACAGGCCCAGCACACTACCCACTGTGCCACCTATCTTCCCACAGGATATAAAATAAGCCCACATAACTCATCAATCTTAAAAGATCAATAGTTTTGAGGTAGTAATATGAAGATTGATGATTGGCCCTGGGCAAGTCATTTAACCTTGCTTGCTCATCAGTTTCCTCATCTATAAAAGAAGCTGGAGAAGGAAACTGCAAACCACTACAGTATCTTTCCCAAGGTAATCCCAAATGGGTCCCAAAGAATCAGACACAACCAATCATCATCATCAACAACAAAATGTATATACTGTTACTTTACTGAAGTTATTGCTTAAGTGAATCTTTTATTTGACTCTGTTCTCTAAGTAGACCATTATGTCATTTGCAAAAGTTATTACTTTTGTTTTTTATCTATATTTATTACCTCAATTTCTTTTTCTTGCTCTATTACTGCAGTTAGCATTTCTAGCACTATATCAAATAATAGTGGTGATATCAGGCATCCTACTTAACCTTGGTCTTATTGGAAAGACCTCTAGTTTTTCAACCTTATGCCTAATGCTCATAGTTTTGGAGGTGAAAGAGGTCTTTGAAAATGCCTCCTTATTTTCCTGATTTGGATCTGAATCTCTTCTTAATCACCACCCATTTGACTCTAGGAAAGTCACTTAATTCCTCTCATGGTTCCTCATCTGTGATATCAGTCAACCAACAAGCATCTATTATGTTCCAACTGTGTGCCGAGCTAGGGTTGGAGAATACACAGACACAAATGAAGTGGTCCCTACTCTCAGGAAAGGTCCTCACGATCTGTAGGGGGAGACAAAGTGTATAGATTTATGGTGAAATGTAGAATGTACGTGTGCGTCAAATGGGGATGCCAAGCAATTAGTCAGTTAGCAGTGGTGTATTATTGATCGCTTACCCCATGCTAGGTCATAGTGCTAAGACTAGCGGTTACAAAGAAAGGCAAAAAACCACCCATCGTTGGGAGGAGCCTCACCTCACAGAGACGTTGTCAAGCGCTACGGGAATGTTGGTTGTGATTATTATGCCCCGGTTGCCATGGTAGGGAATGGTGGCACTTAGATTTGAACTGAGGTTCCCATGCTCTGAATCTACCATGCTTCCACTGGGCCACTGAATATTCTCTTTCCCTGCCTTGGGATGCGGACACCCTGAGGGAAAGAACGCTTTCTTTCTGTCCTCATACTCTGCCTTGCATATAGTAGGTGCTTAATATATGTTTGTAAAATAAGTAGAGAAAGGAATGCAATAAGGGGACTGGAGATACAGAGGAGAGAAGGGGAGGAATGGACATGGTCATAGGTGAGTTGTTTAATAATCCATATTCAGCATCACCTCCAGGACCTTTTTAGAATCTCACCAGAACTCCATGTAGACAGTGACCCAAAGACAGAAAAACATTGACTTAGTTCTGTTCTGTGACTTTTACAAATAAACCCAGATTTCATCCAAAAGTATAGCACCACTGGCCCTTTATTTGAGAACTATATAATAGAATGTTGAATCTGGAGCTATTAGAGACCTCAGACTTTGTCTAGTCAAACCCCCTCATTTTTTACAGATGAGAAAACTGAGGCCGCAGGTGGTTAAGTGACTTGCCAAGATCAAACAGTAAATATCAGAAGCAGCATTTGAACCCATGTCTGATGAAGGCTCAGCTGGTGCTCTTTCCCCTGGATCACAGTAAAACAGAGGTCCTACCCCAAAAGATATGTGCAAGTTATAGAAGGAAGAAAGATAAACTCAAGGAAAAGGCCTCTCCCTCTTCTAAGTAAATACCTTCTTAAGAGTTAGGAGGGACAGTGTAGCATATGCACCCATCAGTTTTGCATGACCATGATTGATCCTAATGTCACACACAGGATTAAACATGGAGAGCTGAAGGGAAGCTTAGGTGCCATCTGGCCCAAACCTTGAATTTAGAGATGGAGAAACAGGCTCCAAGAGGTCACTTGTTTGCGGCCACACAGCTACAGCAGCATCAGAATCAGGATTTTAACCTGGCCCCCCTTCACTCCAAGCCCTGCCCTCCATGCAGCTCAACAGGAAACTGTGGCTGTTTGTCCTTCCTTCTTGAAGAGGGCCATGACCTCAGGGAGGTGATGCCGTGACATGCAAGTGAATTGGACTTAAGTGAAGGAGGCTGTGTAAAGTACCAGCCTCACTTTCTCCTCCAGAACCATGTGGGTCCACTGACAAGATAGATCAGGACGCCTGGAAATGGTCCTGGATGCAGTGGGACACCTTGTCCGTTTAAGCCAAGGTCTTTCCCACATCTCAGTTTGTCTGAGGCAACACCCATTCACTGATTAAGGATATGTAAGAAACGAGGCAGAGCATGACCTCTTTTACTTAATTTTTAAAAATCATCCTGGGAGAGGAACCCCTTCAGGATTTCTGGCCAAAACAGAAACAGTTGATATTTACACTTACTCTGAGCCATCAGGGCCAAAAAATGACCAAGTAAGGCTTGGACTGGGTCCTATTGCTGGTCAATAAATGAGAACCAGAGCTATTTGGGCTAGATTTCTTAAGGACCATGCCTTAAACAACAGGAAGCAGCCTTTCTGAAGGCCTGGTTTCTCCTGGGACCAATAGTGTGACATTTAGAGATAAAATCATTACTACCACCCACACACCCCTACTTTCAAGTGTTTAAAGCCTGTTTGGGCTTTAATTTACTCAGATTAATGCTTACGAGTTCACAGTCCTCCTGAATTTCTTCCCCCAAAAGACTAAGCTGTTTTGCTCTCAATTATATGACATCACAGTGATGGTAAAAAATAGGTAATTAGTTTTAAAAAGAAAATGACATTAACTAATAAGGAATAAAACTGAAGCCACAGACCTTCCCATCATCATCCAAAAGATAGCCCCCATACCATATATTTTTTCAGGAGGGAAAAAGAGTAATGAATTCTTGCAGTCCCGAATCCCTTCTTCACCCTGCTTTACAAGCAAGATGAGACAGAGTAGAAGGGCTTTCTTGGTGAAGGAATGTTGATACTGTGATGTTTGGGACTGGTTGTGTTTCTCATTTCGGGACCTCAGGATACTTCATGGACATGAGTGAAGCCTTGAGGTCTTCTGAGGGCCTGAACATCAATGTTCCCTGAATCCAATGCCAACATAGCCCAGGAAATTCCTGTTAATAGTAGAAGAAGTAAGATGTGCTCTGAGACAAGACATGGCCTCCCTGTCTATGTGCCCCCTCCTTCCTCACCCATCACCCAGTCTTGGCCCTTACATTCATTTCTCTCAAAACCACATCCCCAATCCTTGACTTACAGCCTACCCATCTCTGGTGAGGTAGCATTTGTGCCAGATCATGTGGGCTAAGCAGCATAGCCATGAAGCATTTATTAATGGTAGAGGCAATTTGCACCCTAGCTCCCATTGCATGCTAATTTCTTTTTAACATTATATTTATTGATACAGCTTATATTTACATTATTTTCCTTTCTAAACATCTCTCTTCCCCCAACCCAATCAGTCTTCCCTTGTAACAAGAAATTTTAAAAGAAAGTGGGGGGGGGG
>NW_027185761.1:69392732-69402743 GCF_028583685.1 Petaurus breviceps papuanus | reverse complement strand
CCACATAGTTTTCCTTTCATTTCCCACAGGCCTTTCTCTTATGTAAAAGGGAGGAAGGAAGGAAGGAAGGAAGGAAGGAAGGAAGAGTCCATAGAGAGCCCTGGGACTAATGGGAAGAGCAGGCAGTCTCTCCCTTTGCTTCTTTGATTTAATTTCCTTCCCTGGGCCAGAAACAGTCTTTACTCATTTACATAAGAGAAAGGCCTGTGGGAAATGAAAGGAAAACTATGTGGGTTTCAATAATGTATGGTATAGATCCACTGGTAAAATCTGGCCCTAGAGAGAAAACTAATCTTCTCTAAAGGGAGTGAATCATTCCAATATTTATTTCAGTGGAAAAGTCCAAAGATTCAGAGTAAATAACAGAAAAATAAAACAAGCCAATAATGCACATTAATTTTTAAAGCAATCAGCCTTTGCCAAAATGAATTGGTTTCCATTTTGTTTTAGTAAATTAGTTTTTTACCTGAAGTGTCCAAGGCTTAAGCAATATATTCACACTTTCCAGTCATGGTTGTCACCTGATTTTCTGTAGCTTTTTTCCCATTCCTTGTCTTCTAGTAAAAAGACAGAGCAGCTCAGCCAAAGGAAGCAACCAGTTGCTCCCAGCTGCCTCCTGTGACTTGACTTTCAAGTTGCCCTAACCCTCCTGGTCAAGCTCCTTTGGAGCTGCTCCAACGTGTCCATGTTCTTCCTAAAGGATCCCACAGAACCAACTATAATTTCCCAGGTAGGGCCTGTCTGGGTCAGAGTTTGGAGGCACCAACATAAGCACCTCATCTTGGGCACTAGGCTGCCATTAACAAGGCCAAAATTCCCTTTTGTTTTCTTGCCTCCCATGTCACTGCAGTGACTGACTCCCATTGACTTTGTTAGTCACTGAAGTGCCAGGTGTGGGGTTGCTTTCCCCACCTGCACTGAGGCCTCTGAATTTTGAGTCCAACTTTAAGATTTCATGTTGATCCCTGTCATTTTTTTCCTTTTTGGGTTCAGCTCACCATTCTAGATTATTGAGACACTTGGGAGTCCTAGTTCTTTCATCCACCACATTATCTCCCCTCCTAGATCAAGTTCTCTATCTTAAACGTTTAGTCAAAGGGTCGTCAGTCATCCATAAATCAGTCTGCTCCTCTGACTTGGAGCACTGGAAATCGAGCTTTCCTGGTCTTCCTGAGATAAGATTTAATAAAGGATTGCTTCCTTTTACTAAACAAACAGTCTGTTTCCATGGCACTCGTCAGTCAGAGTGCATGTTTCTGGTGGGCATGACCATGTCTTTCCCTTCTCTTGTACTCCCTATTGTCCAGTACACAGTAGGGGGACATTTTCTAAATACTTAGACAGTGATTCTCAATTAACTAATAAACCCAACAAGCATTTAGGAAACAATCACTGTGTGCCAAGGGAAGATACTAATCCGAAGTCAAAGTTGCTGTTCTCAGGGAGGGGCTGGCATTAGCAGCTCAGGGGAGGTGGCAGGGGGCGGGGAATCCAGTATCGCCCCTCCTTGGAAGCTTCTTTTGACTGCAGATGTCCTTGGATAGGACTTGTTGAATCCCAAGCATCTTTTTCTTCAGTTTCTCCCTGTCCTTCCCTCCTAGGACCCCCTGAGCACCTTGGGAGCTTGGCTGTGGCTGTTCTCTTCTCTGCAGTTCTCAGCAGCCCCTCCCTATCTATCTCTGACCATTCCTCTGGGGTTGTGCTTTGGCACATCTACAGAAGAATCATCCATTTCTACAAAGGAGATTCTAAAACCCTGTCATTTTTACTGGATGAAGCTGTTATGGGGTTGCTATGGCAACCCTGCTGACCTCAATAGAGATATGCATGCACCTGGCCAGACACAGGGTTTATGATGGAACCCGGAAGATTAAAATGGAGAGAGAATTGGCTGCGAAGTCCAAACATTCCCAATATTCCTTTGTTAGAAAAGAAACTCAGACATGCTTCCAGGCATGAAGGAAAGGGAAGGTCCAATGAACTGGGAAGCAACAGCCTCCTCCCCGCCCCCATAATGTAGGTACAGCTCCTCCTCTGTTCCTCAATTTACAGATGAGGAAACTGGGTCAAGTGACTTGCCCAAGGTCACCTATCTGGTAATTATCAGAGGTAGGATTTGAACCAGAGTCTTCCTGACTCTGTCTCCAGTATTCACACCTGTGCACATGTCCAATGTTCTTAGAAATACTAGGTTTTCAATAAGTATTTAACTGTTAAAAAGTATATATTTGTTATTCAGATGTCCTAAGCTCACACTGAGAAGGGAGGCCATGCTCTGTCAGACAGGATTTGAACCCAGGACTCTGGGCTCTTCGCTCAGCATTCCTGCCACTAGAGAATACGGCCAGCATTTCCCTACCTGCAAAATGAGGGAGTTGGGCTAAATGATCTCACATTGCAGCTCTCATATTCCATCCTCCTAGAGTGTAAGTCTGTGACAGTCAGTGTGTCTAATTTGAGAAACAGCCTGGCCGAGTTCACCTCCAGAGGGAGATGGACTGCCACAATTACTCCTGTAGTCTGTGCACTGAAAGGCAGAGGGGCTTCTCTCTATATCGGAAGACACTCCCAATTGGATGAGGGCACAGATCCTTGATGTGGAGTCTGTCCTTTAATCATTTAACAAACATGTATTACATGCTTTGTAATGTACACGTTTGGGGTAATTTGGGGGATAGAAACTAGCAGCTATGAAGATTAGAACAGGCTTCATTTGGAAATGACAATAGAGTCAGTTAGGGGCAAAGTTGAGTGTGGAGCACATTTTAGGTGCAGGGTTCAGATGTGCCAAGGTAAAATGGTGGAGTGTTGTGTATGAGAAACAGAAAAAGGCAAGTTTGGCTAGACCACAGAATGCATGAAGGAGAGGTCTAGGGAAGAAAACTGGAAAGGCAGAGTGGGCCCAGGTTGTGTATTTGATTGTAGAGGTTACAGAAAGCCACTGCAGCTTATTAGGAAGAAGGATAAATACCTCAGATGCTAAGAGCAGTGTGCCCCCTCTGGCTGGAATTCTATACACAATGATTGACACTCTCATTTTCTTTGTTTATCATTCAGAATATGTGCCCCAAAAGCATTTGCAGGAAATTATCATAAACTTAAAAAATGAAAGAAAAAAAATCAACTTGACTGGAATGGGGAGAGGGAGACAAGGGAACCCAACTCTGATAGCAATATGAGATTGGCCAATTCCCAAAGGCCAAGCATACAATCACCAAGAGTGAGTTACAGGCTCACAGCAGTGATAAACCTGAAATCTGGAGAGGAGAAATGCCCCCGGAGCCTATTATTGCTCATAATGGGAGGTCTCCGTCATTGCCATTCTTCCAACAGGGCATTTTATCATCCTTTTCCACACACACCCATTTGCTCCTGCCTTCATTAAGTTTTGCCAGTGACTACTGCAGCACTTTAAGGACACCACTGTGAATGCTATTGTCTGCTTGGAAGGAGGCTGCTGGGAAAAGGGAGCAGCTGCATGTACTTAGAAAAGGAGTAGTGAGATGCTGCACTGTGGGATCTGTGAAAGTGCTGGCGTTTCATGCCTCGGGAGAGGGAGGGCCTCAAAGGGACTTGCTGGACGGGCTCTTGAGCTTTTAGGGGTCTCCTGCATAGACCTCCCTGTGCATCCAGAGTGGGCCCATTTTAGAACCTCCTTGATACTGGAGTTCCCAGAGTCCCAAAATCCCTCAGAGTCCTCGAACAGCACAATTAAAGGCAGGAGATCGTAGAAAGGAGTTTCTATTGATTTTAACATAGAGAGAAAAATATGGTGATGTAGCACCCCAAAGACTGAAGTGTGCTGAGCAGATTCATTTATCTGCTCTTTAAAATTACTGATATCAGTCTTTTAATCAGGATTATTTCTAGTAGTAGTAACCACCTCCTGCAGCAGGCAGGGACTAGAAAGCAGCATTCCTCCCTTAAGCAGCAGGCCCAGAGTGTCAAATAATAGTAATAATGGGAAGAATCATGATGGTGACCATGACAAAAACAATACATTTAGGAGTAAGCTCTTACTTTACTGATCAACTTTAAAAGATTCTGTAAATCTCTTTGTGGTTTTATCTATGAGATAAAAACAAGCCATCCCAATACCTTGACCAAATAAAACCTCCTTATGCCTCAGTTTCCTTATCTGTAAAGGGAGGAGTTGAGGGGGCAGCTAAGTGGCACCATAGTACATAGAGCCCTGGCCTGGAGTCAGGAAAACCCATTCAAATTTGATCTCAGACACTTACCAGCTGTGTGACTCTGGGAAAGTCACTTAACCCCATGTGCCTCAATTTTTCCATCTGTAAAATGAGCTGGAGAAAGAAATGGCAAACTGCAGCAGCATCTTTGCCAAGAAAGCCCCAAATGAGGTCGTGGAGAGCCAGACACTACTGAAACAGCTGAACGACAAAATGAGTGGGATTCTGCCCTTAGGGTCCTCACCACAGGAGTCGGATCAGATACTCCCGGCTTCAGTTCTAAGATTTGGAGATTATCTTCTTTTTCCAACAACCTGATAAACTTCTCCAAAGTCTTTATCTGTTGAAGCAACGATGCTTATGTTTGTGTCATGTTTTTAAAGTTCATGAGGCACTGGAAAGGAAGGCATCTTGTTTTAACCTCTGAACAACCCCGTGCACTGGGTGCTGCTGGGGTTGTTCTCATTTTACAGGAGAGGAAACTGAGTCTCACAGAGGCTAAGTGATTTGCTAATGATTCTACCTCTGGTCAGGATTGGGGAAGGAATTTAACCCAGATCTTTCTGATTCTATGTCCAGCTAATGTATAGAGGTGTGTGTGTGTGTGTGTGTGTGTGTGTGTGTGTGTGTGTGTATTATAACTGTAAATGTAAATTCTCAGATCCACTATATCAATGTAAGCTGATGCTATTATCCTCATTTGGTCCCAGGTTATGGGCAGTCTAGGAAAGGTTGTTTACATTTTCCCCTAGTCCTTCTGATTGAATTAAGACTGTAATAAATGGGTCTCCTGCTTGGCTTCCAACTGATTCAGCACAGAGGGGTTGAGCAACTTTTCCAGGTCCCACAGCTAGTCAGGATTCGAGCCCACATCTTCTTGATCCCAATCCCAGGTCTCTAGCCCCTGGCCACACTGCCTCTCATAAAGAAGAGCTAGCCCAAAGAAACTGTTAGAACTCCAAAGGAACAGCAGCCTCCCAGCAAATAGGAAAAGATTGCCATGGCAGCATGTCAGTACATGAATGTTGGCAATTGCTTTCTTGAGCCCTTCATCTTCCACAACCCTTTTCTAGCTTCTGCCTCCTATTTCTTGAGTCACTCCACCCCTGTAGGGCCCAGTCAGGTGCTGCTCTCCAGAACCCAGCTCAGCCAAGTCCAAAGTTCTGTTACACTGGCTCCCTCTTCTGGTCTACTGACTTCATAACAACAAGCACAGAACTGGCCAAGGTTTTCGATGTGTGTGAGCTGGAGCACAGGGCAGGAAATGGGGACCCAGGAGGGACCCAGGAAGTCCACTAGTCGAGCTGGCCTCATTTTACAGAAGAGAAAGTGAGGCATCTCAGAGAGGTGAAAATATTCAAAGCCAGGCCCTCAGTCTCCAGTTTTTCTATTAAAAATGTTTCTGTGAATATTATGTCTTTCTATCTTTGACCTCTTTGGGGGTGTATGCTTAGTAATGGGACACCTGACTCAAAGGGGATGAACAGTTCAGTGCCTTTTTCACATAATTCCAATTTTGTTCCCAGAAAAATATCAATCACCATCAACATGGATCTCAGTTTACCTATCTTCCCAAAGCCTCTCCAGCACAAAACCTGAGTTATTTTGAAGGGATCATTTGTCCAAAAAGTTTAAAGGAATAAACTCTCAACTATCCAGAAAATTTTTCTTTCCTGAACTCCTCTCCAAAGGGTTCTTCTGACTAGTTAGTGTCTTGTTATAATGAAAGAGCTGTAGTTTAAGTGAACACAGTAATCAACAATATGAATTACTACTCTTCCAAAGCAAATTCTCCTGTTTCTTCTTTCTTGTTCTTGTTCTAATTGAGAGACCAGTATCCTTGCCTCTAATTGGGTCTTTTCACTGGCGAAACTTTGACTGTGTAGATAGAGATTTAGTAGTTAAAAGTACAGCTCTTGGGAGCCAAAAGGTTTCTTCCCTTTAAGCCTTCAAGAGAATATGAAGTTGAGTATTCTTGGCAATGAGTGCTGATGAATACCTGGTACCACAAGAAATTATGATGGTGATGGTCATGATGGTGGTGGTGATGGTGATGACAGCGATGATGGTGATGATGACGGTGATGATGATGATGATGGTGGTGATGATGGTGATGATGATGGTGATGGTGATGATGATGATGGTGATGATGATGGTGGTGATGATGGTGATGATGATGGTGATTGTGGTGATGATGATGGTGGTAATGGTGGTGATGGTGAAGATGGTGGTGATGATGGTGATGATGATGGCGATGGTGAAGATGATGATGGTGAAGATGATGGTGATGGTGGTGATGATGGTGATGGTGAAGATGATGATGGTGAAGATGATGGTGATGATGATGGTGATGGTGGTGATGGTGATGGTGGTGGTGGTGATGGTGATGGTGGTGATGATGGTGATGATGGTGGTGATGGTGATGATGATGGTAATAATGATGGTGATGGTGAAGATGATGATTGTGAAGATGATGGTGGTGATGGTGGTGATGGTGAAGATGGTGGTGATGATGGTGATTATGATGATGGTGGTGATGGTGATGATGGTGATGATGATGGTGATGGTGGTGATGATGGTGATGTGATGGTGATGATGATGGTAATGGTGGTGATGGTGATGATGATGGTGGTGATAATGATGGTGATGATAATCATGAAGATGATGGTGATGTGATGGTGATGATGATGATAGCTAATATTTTGTAGGCCTTAAATTTTGCAACGTGCAACAAATATGTTAAATACATCATATAAATATATTAATAACATAAATACATTATTTTATTTAACCTTCCAATTTTAATATTTGTTAAAGTACTTGCAGTATACCAGTCAGTTTGTTAAGCTTCAAGAAAGACAATTTCATATCAAAGTGTTTTAGGAGTTGATTTAAGAGAACATAAAGGGCCTAATTTCAAAGCTATAACAAGGGTAGGACCTCTGGACCTTTGCTTGTGGCTGTAAATTAAGAAGAAACAAACAGCGCCATTGAAGGGTGTGCTCCCTCCACTTCCAGCTCATCCCCTGGCTACACCTTCAACAGTGGTGGCTAGAGACCTATTGTGGCTAAGAAATTTAAAGGCCCTAAATTGCACCCAGGAGTGCCTACACCCCATGGGAACTAGCCCCAATTGTGATGTTGTTCAGTCACGTCCAACTCTTTATGTCCCCATTTGGGGTTTTCTTGGCAAAGATACTGGAGTGTTTTGCCATTTCCTTCTCCAGATCATTTTATGAATGAGGAAACTAAGGCAACCAGAGGCAAGTGATTTGTCCAGGGTCACATAGCTAGTATATGTCTGAGTCCAGATTTGAATTCAGGAAGATGAGTATTCCCGATTCCAGGCCTGGCACTCTCTCCACTGTGTCATCTAATCAGCCCCAAAGCCATTACTAGTTACAGCTTTGCCTATTTCTTACTTTCCTGTAGATCCCTTCAGTGTTCAGTTGGACACTGGAGTCCAGTGAATTTCAGTGCCCCAACGAGTTCTCTGAAGAAGTAGAATAAAAAAAATAGGAAGCAGGCTTTGGCCAAATTTGAGTTTGCACCCACGTAAATGGCCAGCTCTAACCTCTTTGGGCATCTTGCTTGTAGGTGGTGACAGCAGAGGATGCTGACACAGTCCCTGCAGCTGCTGGAGTCCCAGTGGGGGCTGCCGAGGGGGCCCCAGAGGCTGTCACAGAAGGTGAAGCCCTCCCCTTGGGTGAAGGAGGGAGTCTTGTTGAGACCCAAGCTGAGACCAGGGAGGCCACTGAGAGTGAGAGACCTGGGACAGAAGACATGGAAGCAGCTGGGATCCAGGTAAAGACCCTGGTGGAAAATGGCAGCCCTGTGAGATCAGACAAAGTGGCGTGTGCTGGAAAATGGTGCGAATATGTGCAGGTGTTGAATTGGTGTGTTTCCATTCCAGTATATATTGCCTGGAGGGCCAGACTCAAAGGGTGGCTGCTAATGATCTGATGTCGGGCTGGTGGTGTCTTATCCACAACCTGGCTTGGCCCTGTGCCACTTAACCTTTTATTAGTGGCTTGGATGAAGCCATACATGGAATGCTCACCAAATGGTCAGATGACCCAAAGCCTGGAGGCATAACTAACACAGTGGCTGACAGAGTCAAGATCCCAAATTGTCTTAATGGGATAGAGCAAGGGTCAGCCAATTTCAGCCTGCTACCTGTTTTATTTTTAAATAATTCTATTTTAAAATGTAAAAACCATTCATAGCTCAAGGAATGTACCCCCAAAAAGCAATAGATCAGATTTGGTCTGCGGGCAGTATTTTGCTGACCCATGGGCTAGAGCACTGGGCTGAAAAATCAATAGAGATCATTGTAAAGTCTTGCATTTGATACCAAAAAATATTAGCTTCACAGTATGAGGGAAACATGGTATACCATAGTTGTTCTGAAAAAGATCTGGGGGCTTTGGTGGACCACAAGTTCAATATGAGTCAGTAGTGTGGTGTGAGAGCAAAATAAAAAGCTAAATGCAATTTTGGACTACCTTTAGATGAATAAATTCTTCTCATAATAAGTGGTGAGATTCCCATTGTATTCTTCCTGGTCCAATCTTTTCTAGACCATCATGGTCAGTTCTAGGCACCATAGCTAAAGAAGGACATGGATAAGCCAGAGTGTCTAGAAGAAGGGCGCCAGGATGGTGAAGATCTGGAGCCCACATCACGTGAGATCCTTAGTATGGAGAAGAGAAGGGGAAGAGGGAGAAAGAGGAACTTGATGGATGCCTGAGCATTTGAAAGGCTGTCCTGGAAGGGGGCATCTGCTCTGTCTAGGACCAGAAGGCAGAAGGGGGAGCAATGGGGTAAAAAGTGCAGAGAATGATTCAGGCTGGACATCAGGGAACCATCGCCAGCAGGAGAGCGGCCCCGGAGTGCCCGAGGCTGGCCCGTGGGTGCCGGCTCCCCGGAGTGCCCGAGGCTGGCCCGTGGGTGCCGGCTTCCCGGAGTGCCCAAGGCTGGCCCATGGGTGCCGGCTCCCCAGGGTGCCCAAGGGTGCCCGCTCCCCAGGGTGCTGGGATGGAGATTCCTTTCATGTATGCATGGAGCTCAAGCCTCACTGGTCCTTCCACCTCCAGTTCTGTCATTCTGCAGGAATTTCAAATTGAATTTTCTGTAGGAACATGCTCCTTTCTCTCAGCAAAATGTCAGCTGGAAGGCAGGGACTGTCCTGGTATTTACTTGGTTTTTAATTTTTTTTTGTTGTCATTATTGTTTTTTACCTGCAGGGGATATAGGGAGTTCCTGGGAAGAAACTTTTTCTACCCCTATAGATAAGGATGTTCTCTGTAACTTCTGGTCTCCCATGGTTGTCTGGGAGAGCCAAGAGGCCAATGACTTGCCCAGGGTCACTCAATCAATATGTATCAGAGACAGAATTTGAGCCTAAGCCTTCTTGTCTCTGAAAACAGCTTTGTGTCCACTAGATCAAATTGCCTCTCTTCTCTTGTCCTATATTGAAGGTATTTATTAGTACTTGGTAGATGAGTGAATGAAGGAACGAAGAAGAAGAATGGCTAGCATCTATATTGTGCCTGCTATGTATCAGGCATTATGATAAACATTTTACAAATATTTTCTTATTTTATCTTCACAACAACCTTGGGAGGTAGGTTCTGTTATCATCCCCATTTTACAGATGAGGAAAATGAGTTCACAGAGCTAGTCTCTGAAGCTAGTTTTGAACTCAGGTCTTCCTAACTCCAAGTAGCACTCTATCTCCTGGGAAGGAAGGAAGGAAGGAAAGAAGAAATGAAGGAAGGAAGGAAGGAAGGAAGGAAGGAAGGAAGGAAGGAAGGAA
>NW_027185761.1:69384821-69392722 GCF_028583685.1 Petaurus breviceps papuanus | reverse complement strand
GAAGGAAGGAAGGAAGGAAGGAAGGAAGGAAGGAAGGAAGGAAGGAAAGAAGGAAGGAAGGAAAGAAGGAAGGATCACTCACCTTTGATCTAAACCAATTATTTTCTTTCTTCGGGAGAGAAAGGGAGACTTAAGTTGGCCATGATAACTGACTTTAAGAATGTGAGGGTCTATCATTTGGAAGAGGGATTGGTGTTATTCTTCTTAGCTTAGGGCAGAGCTAGAAGTTGTAGAGGTTGATTCCAACTCTGTGGAAAAGAATCAGTGAGCTCGGCTCTCCCTGAGTGGAACGGACCTTCTCTGAAGGTCATGGCCCACCGTCCCTGAAGGTCTTCAGGGGAAGACTCTGCTTGAAGATACTGAAGAGGGAATTCTAGCCCAAAGTAAAGGTAAAATCAGTGGCCTCTGAGGCTCCTCCTTGAATCCTAGAGATTCAATAGAAATGTTTGCTGAATTGGATGTTTTTTTTTTCCTAGTTAAATGAAGGCTTGGGAGTTTCTAAGAATTTTTTTCTTCTTCAGGAGAAAATCATCCCTTCAGTTGTCATTGAGCCAGCATCCAACCATGAAGGGGAGGATGAGCAGGAAGCTGAGCTCGGCATGGCTGGAGAGGTCAGAGAGACAAGAGAAGACACGTCTTCCCAGCGCGATTCCAGTGAGACCTCGGTGCTGGCCAATGACCAGAAGACACTGGAGGATGATGCTCAGCCCCCAGCTCCTGGCGGGGCCTCTCCCTTCCCATCCAGCAGTGAAGCCGCCCAAGTCCCTCCAGGCTTCCTCTACAAGGTGGGGTGACTGCCTCCCCAACACAAATCCGTTTTGAGTGGGATCCAATGACAGCATTCTTTTCTAAGGGCCCATGGACACCAGGAGCATGGCCCTGGTCCTCAGCACCTGCTGCCCCCACCTCAGTTCAAAAGTGACTTGGATGGTCCTCAGGCCTAGGGTTCCTTCCTTCCTTTCCTCTTCTGTCTCTCAAAATCCCTAACTTCCTTCGAGGCTCTGCTAAGCTGCCCTGTCCTACATGCTGCCCCCTTTTCCTGACGTCTTCACCTATCAGGTCTATCCCCTCTAGCCCCCAAATTATCTTAAATGTTCTTCCTATATATTTATTGCTACTTATTTCTATATCTATTATTTCTACCTAGAGCTTCTTGAGGGCAGGGCCTTTTTAAATCTACCGTGCCTAACATAATTAATTAATTGATGAATGAATGAATGACTTCAGAGAGGATCTTAGGATCTACCATAGTTTAAAGGGATCTTAAAGGCCATTGATCCAACTCTCTCATTTTACAGGTGAGGAGACTGAGGCTGAGAGTAATTAAGGGACTTGTCCAGAATCACAAAGCTAATTAGCATCTGGAGCAGGATTAGAACTCACATCTTCCTGACTCCAAGCCCAAGTCTACCACATCACCTAACTGCCTAAACTAAAAAGTTGAACCCTTTCATTTTACACATAAGATAACTGGATCCAGTCTGGGAATTGACTTGCCTGCAGCCACAGAACAGAAATTGGGTTGAAATGCAGGGTCCCTAACACTCAAAATTATGTTGGTGTTTATTTTGAAAATTATTATTATGTACTAGGGTTGAAGGACAGAGTGTAGCTAAGTCAGAGTCCATGCCCTCATGCAGCTTCTAATCTAGTATATGAAGGCGAAGTATCTTAGACTATATAAAGTAAGTCACTGACCAAAAATGATGGCTTGAATTATGATTTTAAGAAACGTGGCTTTAATAAGTGAAGTTCATGCTAACTATAAAGCTGAAGTGACCTTTAGATAGTCAACAAACCCTGATCATTCAAACTGCCCCAACTCAGGGCCAGGGTTTTGTTGGCTGTCTCCTCTATGAACTGCACTTTACTGGGGGGTGGTCTTCAATCTTGTGTTTGTTTTAAATAGCACTTTGAAAGCCACATGGATTACAGAGACACAGGAAAGAAGGCCCTATAGGTATTGCTATACCCATTTTATAGATGAAGAGACTGAGGCTCAGAAATTTGCCCAGGGTCACCCAGCTCCCAAGAGTCAGAGGCAGGATTGGAACCCAAGCTTTCCTGATTCTATTGACTGTGAACTTCCCAGACCCAAAGAATGCACTCAGGAAGGTTTGGTTTTACCTTTCTGTCTTTCTTTTCTGAGATGGCCTGATGGTTTTCATGTCATCTTTTCAGGTGGAAGCGCTCCATGATTTTGAGGCAGCTAATTCCGATGAGCTTAACCTGAAGCGGGGCGATGTGGTCCTGGTGATCCCAGCAGAAGCAGAGGCTGAGCAGGTAAAGCCTAGGGCTGGACACCTTGGTGCCTTTGTCCAGTTTTCCAATCCTCCTTCTGTGGTTATGGCTCTTTTCCATCCTTGGATATTTTCGTGCAGGGACTAGATATAAGCCTGTCCTGGATAGTTCATCCATTTGTCCTCTGGAAGGTGATAGGCTGGACTGAATGAGAGACCTCAGGTCTCTTTCTGTTGTCTTCCAACACAGAGGTTGGCTTCAGAGGGTGGAAGTGGGAGCAATGGGTAGACATGGCAGAAAGCCAGGCTCTGGCTCCCCCACAGAGGAAAACCCTTCCTACTCATTAAGACTGTGCAGAAGTGCAATGGACTGTCTTAGGAAGGATTTGGGAAGTTCTCTGGTGGAGACTGGATGGCCATATTTCAGGAATCCTGCAGAAGAACCTGTTTAAATATTGGGCTAGATGGTCTGACCTTAGAGAATCCTTCCTGCTTAGAGATCCCGGGATTCCATACGTGACCATTTTGACTTGTGTTTGCTGCATTAGGTGACCACTGGGGGTCCTAAACGCATAGACTTAGCATCCTAAGGGACCTCAGAGACCATCCAGACCAAGTCTCTCATGTGAAAGTTGAGGAAACTGGGGGCCCAAGAAATGAAGTAATTTGGCTTAGGTTCCTTGGCTAATAATTGAGGGAGTCAGGATTTGAACCCAGATCCTCTGGTTCTTCCCTCTTCCATTGCCTCCCAATGTCTTAGAAATTGCTCTGCTTTTCAGCATCTCCCTTTGCTTCCTCTTTGAACTGCTCTCTCAGTTATCCAGCCTGTGCCTATCTCAGATGTATTACAGACTTCAGCTCTTTAAATTAGCAAGTATGATGGAATTAAGGTGACCGCGAGAAATACCAGCAAAGTCAGATGTGCAGATGGTATCACTCTGATGGAAGAGAGTGAAGAGAAATTAGGAAGCCTCTTGATGAGGGGGAAAGAACAGAGTAAACGCTGGCTTGAAGCTTAACATCAAAAACACTAAGGTCTTGTCAACTAGTCCAATCCCTTCCTGGCAACTAGAGGGAGAAGAAATAGAACGAGAGTTAGATTTTATATTGTTGGACTAAGATCACTGCACACAGCAACTGCAACCATGAAACTGAAAGACGCTTGCTCCTTGGAAGGAAATCTAGGGTAAATCTGGACAGCAGACTAAAAAGCAGAGATGTCACCTTGCTGACAAAGGTCCATAGAGTTAAAGCCATGGTTTTTCCAGTAGTGATGTATGGCTGTGAGAGTTGGACAAGAAGGAAAGCTGAGCACCACAGAATCGATGCTTTTGGGTTGTGACACTAGAGAAGACTTTGGAGAGTCTCTTGGACAGCAAGGAGATCAAATCAGTCAGTGCTTAAAGAAACTAATTCAGGTATTCCGTGGAAGCTGGTGCTGAAATACTTTGTCCATATAATGACAGGATGGGACTCATTGGAAAAGCCCCTGATGTTGGGCAGGATTGAAGGTAAAGGAGAGGGGGATGGAAGAGGATGAGATGGATAAATAGTGTCAAGGAAGCAATGAACATGAAATTGGACAGATTGCAAGAGACAGTGGAAGACAGAAAGGCCTGATCCATGGAACCATAAAGAGTTGGACATGACTGAAGGACTGAACGACACATGCTTTAAGCAGGTGATGGGTGCAAGGCACTGTGCTAAGCACTTAAGGTGCAGAGGTCCCAGTTCTGCCACTGCTAGCAGGGTAAACTTGGACAAATCAATGATTCTCTCTCTTTGGGCTTGTTTCTTCATCTCTAAAATGAGAGAGTTGGATGACCTTGAAGGTCCCCTTCTACCTTTAAATGTATGTATAACCCTTTGAAGAAAAATATAGCCCCTGCCCTCAAGGAGCTCACATTCTGCTGGGTCCTGTTCTTCTTTCAGACCATTGAATCTTCTCTGTAATAGAGCATTCAAACAAGCAGACATCGTCCATGTGGAATTCCCAAGGTCTGCCAGGCCCCCTTCTGTCTTAGCCCCCAAAAGTCAGTCTGAGGTCTCCAAAGAAGTCAAAAAAGGAAAAACACTTTTTGTCCCCTTCTCATGATCCCGTTCCCTCTCCTCTTCTCTCCCATGTTCTTTGTCTGGTCTTCCAAGGAGTAATGATCTGGGCAGTGGTAAGGGATGGGAAGGAAGCCTTGTCTTGACACACCTATTCCACCTTGTGACCCAGAATCCAAAGGGAAAACATTTCGATTTCCCCTTTCTTCTTCATTTTAATTCCCAAGCCCAGCTTTGGGGTATTCGGATGCCCCATCAGGCCAGTGCCATTATCATTTTTGAACTGTGAAGTCTTTAGACTCCAAAATATCCCTGAAAGTTTCCTTTAAAAATCTTCTTTTGGGGCGGCCAGGTAGCACAGCGAGTAAGAGCACCGGCCCCAGTGTCAGGATGACCTGAGATCGAATCCGGGCTCAGACACTTAGCACCCACCCAGAAACACCTGGCTGTGTAACCTTGAGCAAGTCACTTAACCCCAATAGCTTTAAAAAAAAATCTTCTTTTGCCCATTTGCCCTGCTGTGGTGCTCCAAGATGAGCCCAGAATTCCATTTTTTTAAGTGATATTCTCTGGGAGTTCAGTGCTCTCCTACCAGCTTCCTTGCATCACTCAACTGAACAATAAGCACTTGTTAAGCACCTACTGTATGCTAGGCCCTGTACCCATCATACAAAGATAAGTATTCCATCAAAAACATATTTATTAAGTCCTTAACTGTGTTCCAGGTCCTGGTGTGAGTGCTGGGGATTCAAAGAAAATGAACAAAAACATCCTGGCTCTCAAAAATCCTGAGACTGATTCAAGAGAAAAAAAAAAACATTCCCAAAATGTTTTTGAGTGCTTTTAAAAGAAACCGTTGAAATAGTGGATAAACCCCATTCCCACATGCAGTGATATGGGAAAGAGACATGTCCAATTGTACTAAATGACCCAAGAACTTCTTTGATCTTACTCAGAGTGTATTTACTTTCCCATGGCCTTCCCAGATGAGTAAGCAATGTTAGCTAATGCTTCTCCTGTCTTCCCACCATAAGCCACTTAAGAGTACTTATTGATGGGAAGCTATTGAAAACATCTTTATGCCAGACCTCACTTTTCCTCATTTGGGTCCTTTAAGAAAACTCTTTAGCCTTGACCACCTTCTTTTGTTTGTTATTCCTCTTCTGTATCCCAGTTGGGTTTTTGTCCTTCCCGTGAGCGTTGGTGGAATTACACATGGGCACGGGAGGAAAAAAACGGACCTTTTAGATGCTTAGACCAAGTGGTCAGAATGCATTCCCCTATCATCCATTATTTGAAACACATATTTGCCCTTTGTATGGATAACATCATAATTTCCAGGAAGATGTTTTTTTCTCATCAACTAGGATATTATCACTTATTTTATTTAGTCTTTTTATCTCCATGCTTCCCTTCTTCAAAATTCACCTGTCTAAAGGCTTGTTTTTCTTGCTTGTTGGGTGTCATCTATTTATATACAGAATACCAGAAATACAAATGAATGAAGCTGTGTGTGTACTCACTTCTAATGTGCCTGGACTGTGTGGGGGCACAGACATGGATTATATCCACTCCCCTGCAAGCCCTGGATCACCTTCCTTCTGGGATTAATGGAAATCAACGTTGCCCAGGAGATAAATCTCTCCTCCCAGGTTCACATTCATCTTCCACAGACTAAATCGTTCTCAATCCCCCAAAGTCCTTTGAACCTGTATCCAGGAGTTTTTCCAATAAGCCATTCTACACTACAGGGTTTAGAACTAGAAGGGACCATTAAGGTTGTCTTTCCAATCCCTTCATTCGGACTCTCCCTTGTCTGGTCTGTTCCATGGAGCTACCTCTATTTTAACCAAGACCAGAAAGTTTTGATAACTGCTGCTTTATAAGATAGTTTGTATTCTGGAAGTGCTCCTCCCCTCCATCTCTTACCTCTTTTCATAATTTCCCTTGATATTCTAGCGTTTTTGCTTTTCCAAAAGAATTTGTCATTATTTTATCAAGTTCTATAAAGCATCCCTCTAGTAATAAGACTGATACAGTATAAAAGTACTGATTAACTTTGGTAGTATTGCATTTTTTTCTATTGGTACAGCTGAACCATGAATGCTGAATATTTCTCAGCTATTTAAGTTATTAATTATTTCTTTATTAGGAAAGATGGTCTGTTTGGGGTCAGATCTCTCAGTCTTATAAGAGAAGCAATCAGCTTGTGAAATAGTGCTTTATGACGAGCCAAGTCAGCAGGAATGTATTAGTCACTTAGGATGTGCCAGGCACTGAGGTGAAGTCCAACATCATACTGTCTGCCTTGCTGGGTCCAGGAGAACTGGCTCTGGGTAGATCCTTGGGTTTACTTAAATGCACAGAAGAACGCAAGTACCGTAAGAGTGGGGATGCTTTGGTCTCTGCCTTTGTATCCCCAGAACCTAGTGCAGGGCTCAGCACATCAAAGGGAATTTAAACATGTTTGTTGGATCGATGTTTTAATACAAAACCACTGTATGCATGGGAGGGAATCTTCCTCTGCCTCCTCCTCTTCCTTTTCCTCCTTCAATGTTTGTTCTAATGGAAACAGCTTGGGATTTGGCATTGGAAAAGCCCTAGTTCTTCCCCATACCTGCTGTGGGCAAGTCTCTTTACATCTCTGCGTTTCTTGCTCTGGACTATGAGGAGGCTGAGCTAGATGACGTCTACATGCCCTGCAGCTCCTCCTCCTCCTCCATCTTCTCCATGGTCATCATTATCACCCTCTTTCTCTACATGCAGTGTGAAGAGCCCTGATTGAGGTCAAAGGACACAGGATCGGATCTCGCCTCTGATGCTCACTCAACCTCCCGAGCTGCTAGTTAACCTTAGAATAGATGAAGGGGGTGGCCTAGCTGGTTTCTGGGGTCCTTCCCATGTCCAGATTCCTGTTTTCTTCTTCCTCCCCTCCAGCGTTCAGCACAATGACCCTGAGAGGTTTGTCCTTTTCCTTGCAGGATGCAGGCTGGCTCACAGGCGTGAAGGAATCAGACTGGCTTCAGTACAGAGACCTGGACAGCTACAAGGGCCTCTTCCCAGAGAACTTCACCCACCGCCTGGATTAGTTACCCTGTGCTCCCACACGCTATGGGGCGCGGTGAAGCTGCTCTACACTGAGCTTGGTCAGTGGCTTTCCAAACCGACGGGAAAATGAGGAGCCCACTTGGGAAGCTACACTGCTAATGCTTTCCAGGCTGGTGTCCGTCAAAGCCGGGGGAGGCATATTCAAGGAGCATGTGTTGAAAAAAAAAGTTAAATTAAGTTAAATTTTAAAAAGTAAAGTGAACTCCTCCGAAGAAGCAAAGGGGGGCATCCTCCTTTGTCCTTCTGTTTGTGACAACAGGTTTGTTTGTGCTTTCTCTGAGCTATGGTGAATCCTGTACTTGATCCCTCCCCCATAAAGTCTAAATTAGCTTCCTCAAGACCAGAACCTTAATTTCTCTGCACTAAGTGTATTGTATTGAGCTGCTGTGCTGCGGAAGGTTTGATGAATAATCCTGGAGTGAGGCAGTCACAGTCCTCCTCCTTCCCTCTGCCATCCTCTTTCCCCTTCCCTCCCCTTCCTCCTCCTCCTCCTCCTCCTCCTCC
>NW_027185761.1:69338350-69379821 GCF_028583685.1 Petaurus breviceps papuanus | reverse complement strand
ACATGTGGCAAGAAGGGAAAAGGATAATAACATACCACACATGACAGCATAATTTCTTCTGAATAAAATGGAATTAGGGAAGATTTAAGATCATAGTCATTCCTCAGCTTTTTGGCAATGCACTGTGGATATTAAAATCCAATATTGAAAAATGGGAAGCAGAACCAAGATGGCTGAATAAAGGCAGGGACTTGCCTGAGCTCTCCCCCAAACACCACCGAATTCTTTTAAATAATGACTCTAAACAAATTCTGGAGCAGCAGAACCCACAAAAGAACAGAGCAAAAACACTTTCAGCCCAAGATAACTGAGAAGGTCAGTGGGAAAGGTCTGCTGCACTTGTGCGAGAGTGGAGTACAGAGCAGTACAGGCAGTGCCAGCACAGACCTGGCCCCAGCCAACCAGGAGCAGGCCTCGGGGTGACTGAATCACTGGCAGACCTTTCAGCCCACAGATGGCAATGAGTCCGAAAGAGACTTGTGGGGTCTTTCTGCTAGCACCAGGGGCAGGACTCTGTTCTATTGCCTATACTATTGCAGTAGCGGATCTTAGTCCCAGTGTGAGAAGGCACATTAGCACAGCAGAGCTTGTGGCCCCAGGGGAACAGGGACCATGGTCATAATTTCAAAATTGCAAAGAGTGCTTGTGGTCACTCACAAACCAGTGCACAATAGAGGAGATTGGTAAATACATTGCCACACCACCTTGGAGGAGCCAAAACCTTACAGATCCCCAGAATTACCTCTGAGAACAGCTGCACAAAAGTCCTGAAGCTTGGGACAGTGTCCCCTCCTTTTTGGAAACAGAGCTCACTTTAGCATAGAGCTAAAAGTCAAGAAATAGGTTTGGAAATGAGCAAACAACAGGAAAAAAATCTGACCATAGAAAGTTACAGTGGTGACAAGGAAGATCAAAACCCACAGTCAGGACAAGACAACAAAGTCTAACTCCTGCATCCAAATCCTCAAAGAAAAATATTGATTGGTCTCAGTCCATGGAAGAGCTCAAAAAGGATTTTAAAAGTCAAGTAAGAGAGGTAGAAGAAAATTGGAAAGAAAAATGAGAGTGATAAAAGAAAATCATGAAAAAGAGTCAACAGCTTGGTAAAGGGGGCACAAAAAAAGCTGAATAAAAATGACACCTTAAAAAAAGAATAGGTCAAATGGTAAAAGAGATACAATAATCCAATGAAGAGAAGAATGCCTTGAAAAAAAGAATTGGCCAAATGGAAAGGAGGTACAAAAGTTCATTAAAGAAAGTAATTCCTCAAAAGTTAGAATTGGCCCAGTGGAAGCTAATGACTTTATGGGACATCAAGAAACAATCAAACAAAATCGAAAGAATTAAAAAATAGAAGAAAATGTGAAATATCTCATTGGAAAAACAACTGACCTAGAAAATAGATCCAGAAGAAATAATTTAAGAATTATTAGACTACCTAAAAGCCATGATCAAAAAAAGAAAAAAAGCCTAGACATCATCTTTCAAGAAATTATCGAAGAAAATTACCCTGATATTCTAGAACCAGAGGATAAAATAGAAATTGGAAGAATCCACCAATCACCTCCTGAAAGAGATCACAAAAGGAAAATTCCCAGGAATATTATAACTAAATTCCAGATCAAGGAGAAAACACCGCAAGCAGTGAAAAAGAAACAATTCAAGTATCATGGATCCTCAGTCAGGATAACACAAGATTTAGAAGTGCTTACATTAAAGAATCAGAGAGTTTGGAATATGACATTCCAGAGGGCAAAAGAGGTAGGATTAGAATCAAAAATCACTTACCCAGAAAAACTGAGAATAATCCCTCAGAGGTAAAAGTTGATATTCAGTGAAATAGGGGACTTTCAAACATTCCTGATGAAAAGACTGGGGTGGAATAGAAAATTTGACTTTCAAATACAAGACACAAAAGAAGCATAAAACAGTAAACAGGAAAGAGAAATCACAAGGGATTTGATAAGGTTAAGCTATTTATATTCCTACCTGGGAAAATTACATTTATAACTCTTTAAAAAACTTTCTTGGGTGGCTAGGTAGCACAGTGAATAGAGTACTGGCCCTGGAGTCAGGAGGACCTGAGTTCAAATCCAGCTTCAGACACTTAGCACCAAAAAACTAGCCATGTGACCTTGGGCAAGTCACTTAGCCCCAATTGCCCTCCAAAATGCAAAAAAATAAAAATAAAAAAGAGGGCTGAAAGATAGTGGAGGGGAAAATGAGGGAAGAGTGGAGGGAAGTACGTGAACCTTACTTTCACTGGAATCAGCTCAAAGAGGGAATAACATACACACTCACTTGGGTGTAGAAATATATCTTACCATACAGGAAAGGAGGAGGGAAATGGGATAATAGAAGAGGGGGAACTGATAGAAGGGAGGGCAGTGTGGGGTGGTAAAAATCAGAAGCAAAACACTTTTGAGAGTGGACAGAGTAAAAGGAGAGAGAGTAGTATTGACAGGAGGAAAATAGGATGGAGGGAAATACATAGTTGGTAATCATTACTGTGAAAAAAAGGTTTTATAGTGAGTTTCTCTGATAAAGACTTCATTTCTCAAACATATAGAAAACTGAGTCAAATTTATAGAAATAAGAGCCATTTCTCAATTGATAAATGGTCAAAGATAGACATGAACAGGCAGTTTTCAGAAAAAGTAATCAAAGCTATCTAGAGTTATATTTAAAACTACTCTATATCACGATTGATGACAGAAATGCAAATTAAAATGACTCTGAGGTACTACCTCCCATCTGTCATATTGATTAATATGACCGAAAAGGAAAACGACAAATATTGGAAGAAATATGGGAAGATTGAAACACTAAAGTACTGTTGGTGAAGTTGTATACTGATTCAACCATTCTGGAATGCAATTTGGAACGTTGTCCAAACAGCTATGAAACCATGCATAAAACCTTTGACCAAGCAATACTACAGCTAGGCCTTTATCCCAAAGAGATAAAAACCAAAAAGGAAAAGGACCTATGTGTACAAAAATATATCAGTTTTCTTTGTGGTGGCAAAAGACTGGAAATTGAGGGCATGTCCATCAATTGGGGAATGGCTGAATAAGCTGTAGTATATGATTGTGATGGAATACTATTGTGCTTTAAAGAAATTATGAACAGAATGCTCTCAGAAAAACATGGAAAGACTTTTATGAACGGATGCTAAGTGAAATGAGCAGAACCAGGAGAACATAGTACACAGTAACAACAACATTGTATGATGATCTACTATGAATAACTAAGCTATTCTCAGCAATACAATGATCCAAGACAATTTGTAGGACTTATGATGAAAGGTTCTGTCCATCTCCAGAGAAAGAACTGATAGAACCTGAATTCAGACTGAAGATACTTTTTCTTTACTTTCTTAATTTTTCTTGTTTTTTTTGTCTATGTTTGCTTTCACGAATGACTTACATGGAAATGTATTTTGCATGACTACACATATATAACCTATGTCAAATTGTTTGCCTTCTCAATGAGGGAGGCAGGGGTGCAGGGAGAGAATTTGGAATTCAAAATTTGAAAAAAAAGAATGAAGAATATTAAAATTGTTTTTACATGTAATTGAGAAAAATAAAATATTAAATGAGACAAAAAGAGAAAAATTAACTAGGATAGAAAAACTTTTCTAGGCTCCTTTGTAGGTGTGGCCAATGCTAAGCCATCTGACGCTGTGATATTACTATCAGAGAGGACTTTGAAGTCCCTCTCCCTGGAGTCCTCAGAGGTCCCAATGGCTCACTGACCACTTTTAGATACCAGGTGGTGATTTTCACAAGCACTAGTGAAAGGTGAGGATGAATTGAAAAGCTTTTTCCAAAAAGAAAAGGTCTCAGTCAGTCTATCCCTGTTCACCTCCAGTCTCCCACCTTTACATAGATGGGCTGCTGGGCAGAAATAGGGATGATGCAATTTCTATTCAACGAGCCTATATGAAGACCATACAATGTGTAAGGTAACCTGCTGGGCTCTGGAGGTCGTCAAATGCCCAGACAGACCTGAGTCTGTCCTCATCAAGATGATTGTTCCTCCCAATGCTATTTATGCAACTCAGCGACTCCTAATTGCCCCCTGTGACTCTGGGTGGTAGCCTCCCATAATTTCACCATAGGGAATCCTTTCAACGTGCTAGTTGCCTTCCCTACTTTCTGTTAACATTGTGAGGATCTTGGTGGGACGCACTGACTCCTCCATACCATGTGACCAGCCCATCTTCTTTTTCACTAATCCATTCCCTTTTTGCCTTTTGTTCCACTTTTCCTTATTATCTTTGGTTTACAGCCGGGATGGGTATTAGCTCAAACCTACTCCAGTCCATTGGCTGAACCTCCTTTCCCATTCTTTGAAGCCCAGAATGTTTCCTGACTCACAGCCACACAGCACAAGGAGGCTATTTGACTTCAAACATAGAGATCTTGGCTTCAGGGAGAAATTTGAGTCATTAGAGGAGTTTTGCAGTTTTTGTTTTCCAAAGGCAATACAGTCTATTCTCTTCCTGTTTAACTCTGGCCTCGACTCCTTCTCAAGTCAAGGCAAGTCACAATTATTGACTAAACATGTACTATCTCCCAAGCAGTTTTAAGAACTGGGAATATGAATATAAGGAGAAAGACAGTCCCTGCCCTCAACAACCTTATATTCTAGTGGGAGAAGACAACACAGCTGTCATATCAACACAAACACACACAAACACACATGTATGTTTAATAGAGAGATATAATCTTATTTCAAAAATCTCCAATCTCGTTTTTTTAGAAATTATCATATAATTATGCATTACATATGTATTTGTATATGTGTGTGTGTCTATTCCTTGATGGTTGACAAAGTAAGAGAACTTTCGAAATAAAGAGGCTTAGATGTTGCTTACTGTCAGAAAATGTATCCATTTTCCTGAATTAGTAAGATACATGTATACACATATAAAACTTTCATATACAGTCAGTTCTACTACTATATTACATATGCATTTCCAAAAAGCAAAAATAGTGCAATAAAAACCCCAGGGTTTATGGGAAAATAGCACTAGGAGAACAAAACTCAAAATTTTGTCAGTGAGATACAAAATTAGGAACTTAATAAAAATGGTAGAACGGTTTTATACCTGACAAATGGCTAAGAAATACATAAAAATTAAGATACGTGGTGTAATAGTGGCAGTGTCTGTGACCTCTCGGTGCTTTTCTGCCCAGGCCTTGGTTCCCAGGGACTCCACACTGGCCAAGTCAATAGCTAAGGGCTAAAGAGTGTCCATGGTAGAAGGGAGTGAGAAGCTGCCCATGGCTCCTACTGCACCAGAAGATATAAAATCAACACGCTTCTTTACCTTGAACAATACTGGATGTTTGTTTATGGAAGAATCAGAAGGATTGCAGTTGTGAGTTATTGTGAAGCATGGCAGTTGTGAGTTATTGTGAAAGAATAAAGTTTTTTGCTTTGTTGATGTTTCTTATGGAGGAAATTTCACATAAACACATTTCTCATTATGCTCAAATGTTTTCCTAACATGTCAATTGTGTTGGAACAAATTTGTATTTTCAAAATGAATGTTATAGCAGATCTAACTAGATGTAAGTTCAAACATATATATATGCAAATATATGGGGGGAGAGAGAGAAAGAGAGAGACAGAGAGAGAGAAATGAGAGAGAGAGAGAGAGACAGAGAGAGAGAGAGAGAGAGAGAGAGATGAGAGACACATAGATAGATATAGATATATGAAGCAGCTAGCTGGTGCAGTGGATAGAGTTCCAGACCTGAAGTCAGCAAGACCTGAGTTCAAATCCTGCCTCAGATACTTACTTGCTATGTGACTTGTCACTTATCCCTATTTGCCTCAGTTTCCTTATCTGTAAAATGAGTTGGAAGAGGAAATGGCTAACCATCCAGTATCTTTGTCAAGAAAGCCCAAAATAGGATCACAGAGAGTCAGACATGACTGAAATGACAGAACAACAATAACAGATATAAGCATGTAAGTGTGTATATATTTATTTATACTGATCAATGAGCACTGTGATTTGGTCAAAAAGAAGACAACCTGGTCATCTGTTGAAAATGAAGGATAAGTGACTTTTGGACAGTTCATGTGCTCCAACAGCGTCCTCCAAATGTCAAAGCAAAGTGAGGGAGACCCTCCACATGTTGGGTTCCTCCTTCCACCACATGGAGAATTTATGTGAGACCATAACCTAGAGCTGCCCAGGGTGGGCACAGGGGAAGAGCTATAATCTGCCTCTCTGGGGGGCCCATCTGCAGGAGGGAGATCACAGTTCAACGTCAGTATCTGAGTAGCCAAATAGGAAGACCGATGGGGTCGCTTGACTACACGAAATGAGCTTTCCCAAAGTCAGGATCACTAATTTCATTCTCTTTGCTATTTCCTTGGCTACAAAGACTATAACAGCCTCTTCCTCCTGTCCTTCATTAGTGACATCTGAAGACAGGCTCTGTCCCCACTACCCGAGGTCTATGTTGGCAGACTCTCAGCCTTCTTTCCCTTGGAATACTGGTGACTTAGAAAACCCCATCTGATACCTGCCTCCCTCCCACTGCACTCTGAGGAATCTCTTAGAAGCACAGTGACTTATATTTGTCTTCAGACAAATGGCCCCGTGTTCTGACACAACCCATGAAATTTTACAGCCACTCTCCTTATGCTCTGCCCTCTCTTCCCCGAAACTCTAACTCAGCTTACTTAAAACAAAGGAGCATCTAGATTTAGAGCTGGACAGGGTCTTAAAATTCACAACATCCACTTTGTTTCATTTTAAGAGGAGGGAAGTAAGACCAATAGAAGTTAATTGATCTGCCCAGTGGCCCACAGAAACAGGAACTGCTGCACCAGCCCTCCACCCGAGGCTGCACAAGCTCAGTTACCCCCAGAGCCTAGAAGCTCAGCATCCTGCCACTCATTTAAGCCACTGTTTGCCAGTTCTTTACTCACGGCAGGTTGAAGTCCACCTTTCCAAACTGGGATTGGCCATGTTATCACGATTTCCACCTCGAACCCATATTGACTGAGAAAATCTCATCCCCCCTGACAGGCCCACATGCACTGAAAGTCTAAGTCAGCAGAAGGAAAGATGTGCTGCATATAAGTCACAGTTGAGCTTTCTTAGTGTAGGTGCCCCCAGTCCCAGAGCAACCCAAGGCCGTCTGTGAGGATCTGTGAAAAAGAAGAGGCCAGCGGGAAAGCCGAAGTGTTTGAGAGAGTGAGAATTTAACAGACAAATCATCCCAGGCCACCTGCGTGAGACATCCAACAGACCATAGAAGGGCTTGTGCAGGCTCCCTCTCAACCCACAGCCATGTTCCCAAGGTTTCAAACCAATGGGGTCTGGCTAAAGGGGTGGCAGGGCCACACCCACACACTGCAGGAAGCTGACCACCAGGTAACTTTGCTCAAAGTTCTGCCCAATACAGAGCATACACTGATGTCTGACCAACATAGAAGCCACCGATTGCCAAACATTCATAAAGTGCCTCATTTCCATGCAGCCTTCATGTCTGTATCTGCTGGGTATAGCCAGCCAGTTCAGTACGTGGCAGTAAATGTCCCTGCAGATTACAGACAAGCCTCAGAGATCACCACGGCTGGCTCTGAGCCTGCACCTGCCTCGCAGGGCTATGTCAGGCTCAGAGGAGATGGTGTCTCTGCAGTGCTTTGGAAAACAACATGATGGAGTGTAAGAGAGGTGTGTCCACATTGGGGGGGGGGGGTAGATGTATAGACAAGGCTTGTGGACAGACATAGATACGATCTGAGGCTTCCCCTTAGCAGAGGAAGATGGCAGCCAAGAACTGTGCCTGAGCCCTCGGCACACTAGGCAGAAAGGCCCTGGGAGCACCACTGAGGCTGGGCACTCTTTTCTCCTATCTCCAAGAAGGGAGCAGCACCTCAGTATCTCTGGTCTAGATATCTATGGTCTAAGGGGATGAGTCTGAGTTCAGAAGGAAAGCCACAGATACCTGTCAGCTGTGGTGCTAACCTAATGAGTCCCTTATGCAGGGTTGTGGCAATCTCTCCACGAACCAAGAGTCACAAATGCTACCACATACACTTCTTGTTCTTAAGTCATTTCCAGTCATGTCTGACTCTTTGCGACCCCATGTGGGATTTTCTTGGCAAAAGTGTTGAACTGGTTTGCCATTTCCTTCACCAGCTCATTTAATAGATAAGGAAACTGAGGCTTAAATGACTTGCCCAGGGTCACACAACTAGTAAGCGTCTAAGGCCAGATTTGAACTCATGAAGATGAGTCTTGTTGACTCACTATGGTGCCACCTAGCTGCTGTAGCAGGCAAAAAATATTGGTGAAAGTCTAGTTGCAATAGAGATGTCCACTATCTTCATAAACATCATCACAACCTATTGATCATCTTCTTGATGCACTGGGTAGAGAGCCAGCCTCCAAGCCAAAAAGACCAGGGTCTTTGAGCCCTGTTCTAAGCAGCAGCTTGTGTGTCCATTCACCTCTTTGGGCCTCAGTTTCCTCATCTGCAAAATGAGAAGAACATCTGTGCTCTACCTGCCTCTCAGGATAGCTGTGAAAGATGTAAGGAAATGCCAGTTATTCATTTAATCTCTGGGGTGTTTGAGAGATGTGGGAAAGAAATGCAAGGCTCTGGGCCTCTCATTATGAGTCTGACCTCCGTAGTGGAGAATGAACAGGAAGTCTCAGAAGCAAGCAACAGAAAAAAATTGTTGAACTGTGGCCTGCTGGTTCTCTTGCCTCTGAACGGCTGCCATGTACCCAGCCCCATGCCAGAGACAGAGCGAGAGCCAAACAGAAGGAAGACCCTGTCCTTACCCGCAAGATCCTCTCAGTCTAGGAGGGGAAAGAAACCATGTGTTCAATAACTCTAATGTGACTTACAAAGAGCTGTCTGCCCCACAGAAGTCACCCAAAAGTACCAGGAGAGGGCAGAAGAGGCCAGGTCTCTTCTGACAAGAGAATAAGATGGGCTTCATGGAAATGTCCTTGTAGCTGAGGGAAGGGGAACAATGGAAGCAAGCAAGCATTTATGAATCACCTACTGTGTACCAGGCTCTATGCTAAGTGTTTCACAAAGATTATCTCACTTCATCCTCACCACAACCCTGCAGGGAAGGTTTTATTATTATGCTCATTTTACAGTTGAGGAAACTAAGGCAGACAGGTTGTTATTTGCTTAGCATCACATAGCTATTGAGTGTCTAAAGCAGGATATGAACTCAGGACTTCCTAACCACATTGCAGCCCTCTATCCACCATTCCAGCTAGCTGCCTTCAGAAGCTGAGCCTTGAAGGATGGCTAGAATTGCAAAAGGCAGAAATGTTGAAGAAGGCCATTGCTGTAGGGTACCCAAGCAAAGTCACAGATGTGGGAAAGAAGGTAGCACACTTAAGACAGGGTGAATAGTCCTAAACACATTTCCCTAGGATAAGGTAACCTCTGGGAAAAGCCAGGATCCAGGTAATGGATTGGAGGTTCAATCAGGGTTCAGAAAGGGATGTGGAGGAATAAGAGTTTGATGATGCAAGCATGGGATTTGCAATATTGAAAAGCAGATGAGAGCTAATAAGGAGATCCCATGGAAATACCTTTGGTAGTCCAGGAAGTCTCATTCACATTCATATAGCACATGAATGTTTACATACACCTCGCACACTTCCT
Source organism: Petaurus breviceps papuanus (assembly GCF_028583685.1). Lineage (NCBI taxonomy): Eukaryota > Metazoa > Chordata > Mammalia > Diprotodontia > Petauridae > Petaurus > Petaurus breviceps. The sequence goes on along the minus strand of NW_027185761.1, from coordinate 69,370,147 downwards.
CTCTTCCAGCCTCCTGGCAACCCTATGGGAGAGCCCCATAGGCCAGTGGACAAATGGGGACCCAGAAAAGAGAAGCAGCTTGCTCAAAGTGTAGAAGACAAATTGGGAAACCAAGTCCTTCTCCCTTCAAGTCCAGTGCCTTAGTCATTCGAATGTAAACTCCTCAAACACAAGGGCTGGTTTTCATCTTTGTGTCCTTAGTACTTAACAGTGCCTGGCACAAAGCAGATTATTACTGTTGTCATTATAACGATTATTATCATTATAATTTTTGTTATCCCTTATCAACTCACATTTATATAGTTCCTTAAGGTTTGCAAAGCTCTTTACATTTATTATCTCCCCCTGGGAGGTAGGTACTATTATTATCCCCATTTTATAGATGAGGAGACTGAGACTGAGAAAATTGGGTGACTTGACCAGAGTCACAAATCCAGTGTAAGGCAGAATTTGAACTCAGTTCTTCCTGACTGAGTTTAGTCCATTGCACCATCTAGCAACAATGCTTGTGCAGTCATTTTTAAAAGTATTTTTATTGGGGCAGCCAGGTAGCACAGCGAGTAAGAGCACTGGCTCCAGTGTTGGGATGACCTGGAGATCGAATCCCAGGCTCAGACACTCAGCACCCACCACCCACCCAGAAACACCTGGCTGTGTAACCTTGAGCAAGTTACTTAACCCCAATTGCTTTTTTAAAAAAAAAGTATTTTTATTAACATTTTCTGTTTCTTACAATGTCATAGTTATGACAAGTAACCCTCCCCTTCCTCCTTCCAAACAGCCACCTATATGCCAAATAGAATTTTTTTCATAGAGGAAAAAAGTCAGTACAACTGATTGATCCATTGAAAAAAGTCTGAAAATATGTGCCATGTGTAACATATGTGCACCTTCCACCTCCACTAGGCTGGGTTGAAAGTGTCGCCTAATCTCTCTTCATTCAAGTCTTTCTTGATCTTTATAATTTTGCTACATTTATTTTTTATTTGTGTGTGTGTGTGTTTGGCTGCCCTTTCCACTTATATTATTGTAGTTACTGTATATATTGTTTTCATGGAGGTTTGTTTCTTCTGCATCAGTTCAATATAGACCTTTTCACATTTCTCTGTATTCATCACATACATAATTTCTAATGCAATTAGAAATTCTAATCCATTACATTCATGTGCCACAATTTGTTTAGCCATTCCCCAACTGATGGACATCTACTCTGTTTCTAATGCTTACTATCACAAAAAAAAGTGTTGCTATAAATATTTTGTAGTATATGAGGACGTTTTTCTTATTGATGACTTCCTTAGGGTATAAGCCCAGTAATGGAGTCTCTAGTTTAAAAGGTATAGACATTATAGCAACTTTATTTGCATAATTCTGAATTGCTTTCCAAAATGGTGGTACCATTTTACAGTTCCACAACAACGTATTCGTGTGCTATTCTTTCATAACCCCTTCAACACTGATTGTTGCCATCTTTTTTGTTTGGTTTGGGTTTTTTTTCCAATTTGTAAGATATGAGGTGAAACCTCAGGGTTGCTTTGATTTGTATTTCACCTATTATTAGTGATTTGGAGCATTCTTTTCTGTGGTTGTGAATATTTTGCAATTCTTTTGAAAATTATTTGTTCATATCCTTTGACCATTTATATATTGGAGAATGGCTATTATTTGTATATATTATTAATCCTGTATGTATTTGGAATACTAGACCTTTAGAGAAAGATACAAAGATTTTCTTCCCATTCACTGGCTTCCCTTCTTAATTTAGATGCATTAATGTTGCTAGGTGGTAGAGTGGAGAAAGTGTTGACTTGAGTTCAAACTCAGCCTCATGATCCCTGGGGCAAGTCATTTAACTCCTGTTTGCCTTAATTTCTTCATATGTAAAATGGGGATAATAATAACACCTTCCCCCCCAAGGCTGTTGTGAAGATCAGCCCTTAACCCAGTACCTGGCACATCACAGGCACTATAAAAATGCTAGCTGTTCTCCTTGTCTGTTCAGAAGTCTTTCAGTTTCAAGTGACTGAAATTATCTACTTTCTCTTTCATAAATGCCTCTATGTTTTATTTGGTTAATAATACATCTGTTACCCATAGCTGTGTTTCTTTTCTAATTTTTTATACTATGATCTTTAATATTAAGATTACATATGGATTTAGAATGTAGTATGAAATGGGTTGTAAAATTTTGATCTGTCTGATTTCTACAGGACCACTTTCCAGTTTTTCCAGCAGTTTTTATTACATGAGAAGTTTTTCCCTAGGTAACATGTTTTCCATTTTATCAAACAGTTGGGTTATTGAATTTCATTGTTTCTGCTTCTCCCTTGTCTAATCTATTCCATTGATCTACCTCTCTTTTTTCACCAAGACCAGATAGTTTTGATGACTGCTGCTTTTAATATAGTTCGAGTTCTGTAAATGCTATTTCCCTTTGTCTCTGCTTCTTTTCATAATTTTCTTGGATATTTGGATCTTTTATTCTTCCAAATGAATTTTGCTACCATTTGCTAATATATCAATTAATATAAAGTGTCCCTTTAGTAGTTTGGTTGGTATAGAATTAAGAGAGGAATTCATCCAATTAATTTTGACAGCATTGCCATTTTTATCATATTGGCACAGCCAATGAGCACTAAATATTCCTCCAGCTTTTTAATTTGTCCTTCATTTCTCAAGGAATGCTTTATAATTGAGTCTGTCTTTTGTGTGCTTTAGGAGGGCTATCGAAGTTATTTTATGCATTTTATTTGGGGTGGGATTTCCCTTTCTATTATTGCTTCTTGTGTTTCATTATTTTCAGAATTTCTGTTGATTTTTGAGAATTTGTTTTGTAGCCTAAAACTTTACCAAAACTATTTTATTAATTTGTCTCTTTACTTATCCCCTAGGATTTTCAAAGTAAACCATCATATCATCAGCAGATAGGAATAGCTTAAGATCTCCTCTTTACCTACCTTCATTATTTCAGTTTTTTTCTATTGTCTTATTACTATTGCTAACATTTTCAGAACTAAATCAAATAATATTGAGAGTTTTTTTCTAAAAGTTTCATGTGGTGCTGAGAAATAAGCATATTATTTTACTGTACCATTTAGAAGCCAAGATAATTTTTTCACTGTGGTTTCTCCAGCAATTCGCTCAATTCCATATTTTTCCTTTTGTTTATCTTTCTGTTAGACTTATCCAAAACTGAGAGAGAGATATTGAAGTCTGTGTTGCTATTTCTTTTTGAAGCTCAGATGATATTTCCTTTATGAATTTGGATGCTAAGGCATTTAAAGCTTATAAGTTTTTACTGATATTGGCCTGTTGTCTATAGTTCCTTTCAGAATAATATAGTTTTCACATTTATCCCTTTTTATTTTTTCAGTGTTTGTTTTGCTTTATCAGATAACATGATTTCAAATGTTACTTTTTTTTTTGGATTCTCTTGATGCAGAGTCATTTTTTCCCATCCCCTCAGTTTCATTTTGCATGCCTTTGTTTTTTAAATATGTTTCTTGTAAACAATAGAATTCAAGGCTTTGTTTTATCATCCAATCTGTCATCCCCCTTTTTTTTCTTTTATTGGATTGTTTAATCCATTCACATCTAAAGTCATGAGTTAATTTTATATTTTACTTCATCTGCCTCTAATGTTGAGTTGTTTTTCAAGTTATGACTATTTCCTTTTTCTGTAAACAGAGGTTATGTCTTTTCAGTTACTTTAAACTCTTTTTTTAAAGTTGGGAGGTACCCTCTCTGTTCATATCCCTGATTATGCAACCCACTACTGAGCTCCACACCCTCCCCTGGTTACCTTTTTCCCCCCATGTTTGCCTCAAAATCTCTTCCCTGAGTTCATACTCTTCCACTCCCCTGGGTGTCAGTTTCCTTCTGGGGTTTCAAGCACTCTGTCCCAATATAAGACAAGTAGATTTTTCAAACACCAAATTCTCCAGGCCATATCCACTGCAAGGTCCCCACATCCTTACATGGACCATCTTTCTTCACCTCTAGGAACTTTCATCAATGGAACATCCTCCCACCACCAAAGTAAGAGCTCCTTCCTTCTCTCTCCCCTTTTTAATCTTTCCTTCCTCCTCTTTATCCATTCCCCTGTAGGTTTTTCTCTTGCTAAGACCACAGAGGTCACCTTCCCCTCATTAATAGACTTTGATTTGACCCCAGCACATCACACACTCACCTCCCCCCTTCTCATGCTTCATGTACCCTCCCAAGTTGTAATGTAATGCCCCCCCCAGAAAAAGATCACTGCTTCACTTGTAGCCTCCTGAATCCTCTTTCATCTCAGTCTCATTGTGTACATTTAAAAATGCAGTCTCTTCCTGGTCTCTGATGTCACTTTGCTGCTGTGGTTGTCCTTGCCTGTTGAATTTATTTACAATTCCTGCATTTCTGACATTCAGAAGGTTGAGAAGCAAATAACTTCTTCAGTTCTATTTTTCTTGCTAAAAATGTTTCAATTTCTTTGTTATTGCTGAATATCCATCTTCTTTCTTGTGTGGTTAAGCTCAGATTTTCAGGAGAGGTCACCAGAGAGGTTGAGTAATTTAGATCATAGGATCTAGTGCTAAAGAAAACCTCAGAGGACATCTAGTACAATCTCCTCATTTTTGCAGATGATGAAACAGAGTCCCAAGTAGTCTAGGTAATGATTAATGATTGATATTTATACAGCACCTACTATGTGCCAGGCCCTGGAGAGTTCTGAGCTACTGGTGTTGAGGACAACAATCCCACAACATCAGGAGAGCAGGGCTGGGGCAGACAACCCTGCAGTGTTGTCAGTGCTAGAAAGGGAGAGTTATAGGATACGGGATGTGCAGCACTCCACCAAACCCAAGAAACAACAAACTCTACAACTGATCAAGAGAAAGACTTTCAAATACAAAGGAAAGGGCATTTGAATAATGCAAGACTATTCTGCATTCATTAAAAAAGGTAGGTGGGAATGGAATAATGTGTTGCAAAGAGCAAAGGATCTAAAGATACAACCCAGAGTGACCTCTCCTGAAAATCTGAAAGTACATATGGTCCCTGATTTGTTTTTGTTCCTGAGAGACTGTGGTTACCTAGCTGTCTACTGCAGCCAAAGCACATTTCTGGAGCCTGGAGCCAGGGTCTCTGTGGTGCTAGAAAGAGGGAGGAAGGATCTGGATGTGGGGGCAGATTTTGCTGAAAACCTGTTTTCTCTGGGTCTGCTAATGCAGCCTTTCTGCCAGTAGCATGGGAGGTGGGGGAAGGAGTGCTAAGAGAGCTCAGGATTAATGAGCATGGGTTTATGGGTTGGTGTGGGGCAGAAGTATAGGTCCCATGCCCTCCTCCCCAACCATATGCACTACCTGGTACCAAGTACACCCTTAACAAATGTTTGTTGAATTAAAGCATTGTGCTAGGTACCAGAGATCCAAGGACATGGATGAAACAGCCCATGCCCTTGAGAAAATGACCTTTTGCTGAGAAAACACAATATGTATAACAGAGGTTCGGTCCAGAAGAGAGAACAGAACCAAACAGTTTTTCCATAATCTGTGTATGTATGGTAAACCCCTGGCCTGACTAGAATATAAGCTCTTTGAGGGCAGGGCATATGTCATTTTTATCTTTGTGCCTAGCACATTGTCTGCACATGACAGGCAACTAATAAATGGTCGTCAGTTGGTTGATTTGTATCCACTCTGAAGACGGCTGCTCCTGGAGGGCAAGGTTTGTCTCAGTTGGTGTTGTATCCCCATAATGAGAGTGTGTGGACCTTTGCTCTGGGATGATGAACAAGCTGATGGACAGTTGGCCTCACCACCAAGGCAGCACCTGTAGTCAGCCCCCCCTCTGCCCAACCCTGTGGGCTCTCTGAAGATTCCCCACAATCACACACAAGCACCTCCCTCAGCCCCACTTTAGAAAAAGTGAGCTCCAGGAACAGAGCAGGAGCTCCACACCCATCTCCTGCAGGGCTTGCCTCTCGTGCCTTGTCCCAAGGCCCCAGCCCAAGGGGCACAGAAATGGCCGGGTACCTCGCTCTCCTCTTAGCTGCTGCCCTGGCTCCTGGTAAGTTGTCTGCCCTGGTGCTCTGGGGAGTATGGGAAGCGCTGCCCCTGGTTTCTGGCTTGTCACCGCCCTCTTTCTGCCCTCCCTGCAGCTGACCAGACTGCCGTTGTCCTGGAGCAGAGGGTCATCTCCATGACCCGAAATATAGATGGGTCTGCAGCCTTGATCTGTGAGATTTTCAGCCCAAAGTTTGATAATATCCATTGGTACCGTTACCAGGAGGGGAGGGCCCCGCAACGCCTGCTACGCTATTCCATGAACAAGTCTGAGTCTGTACTGGACCCGGGATTTGGCCCCGAGAAAGTCAGGGCTTATAAGGGGAAGGACAACAGCTGCAGATTAATACTGAGTAAACTACAATTGGGAGACACAGGAATATATCACTGTGCCATCTGGGACGGACCACAGCGGCACAGGCTGTCCCAGCACCTGAGCAAAACGTGCCGCCTGGCACAGCGGGGGCTTCCAACCAGGAACCCACACCCTCAGTCCCTACTGAGTCTTCACTTGGACTGAAATGACCTCAAGCCCCAGAAATGTGCTTAGCTCTGGACCCCAAGCCCGGGAGCTTTGGCCGAGATGTTTGAGAACACAAGTCTTTCAGAGGTCAGTAGAACCCCACTCATTTCTCTGCCTAGAACAGACACACACTAGCTCTGATTTCAGAGCATTTGGGTTCAAATCTAGCCTCTCATACTTAATGCCTGTATAAGGGGAGCAGCCAGGTGCTACAGTGTTGGGCCTGGAGTCAGGAAGACCTGAGTTCAAATCTGGCCTCAGACACTCCTAGCTGTGTGACCCTGGACAAGTCACTTAATCTGTATTAGCCTCAGTTTCCTCCAAATGGGGATAATAATAGCACCTACCTCTCAGGTTGTGAGGATTCAATGAGATGATAATTGCAAAATGCTTAGCATACTGCCTGGTGCATAGTAGGCAGCATATAAATATTAATCACTCATCATCCCCTAACTTCCTAATCTCATCTAACCCTGGGATTCTGTTTCTTCCTCTGTAAAATGAGGAGATGGTCCTCGGTGGCCTTGGAGGCTTTCTCCAGCTCTACACCCCATGACTCTAACATTCCTGGGCTTCCATTTCCTCATGGGTAAACGGAGGAAGTTGAAACTAGAAAAAACATCATAAAATATCTCCATAATGTTTCTAATATATCATTTTATTCCATCTTCATAATGTCCCTGGGACATCTGGGCTGTAATTACCCCCGTTCTCTCTGGAGTAGTCATAAGTTAAGTGACTTGCTCAGGGTCACAGAACTAGTTAGTATCTGAGGCAGAATTTGAACTCAGGTCTTTCTGACTTAAAGTCTAGTTGCCCCAGATGACTTCTGGGGTCCCTTCCAACTCTAAGACTTTGATCCTGTGATCTTGAACTTCTCCAGAGAGGAGGTCAGGGAGGGGCTACTATTTTAGATAGGGTTTTTTTGTCAATATTATCTCTCCCTGGTTAGATCCAGTGCTCAAAGGTGAATCATTCACCACCCACAGCAAGAGAGGTTGCTTGACTTTGTTGAAGTTCAGGGTGGAAATCATTTCTGCAGAGGCCCCTTTTCTTTCATTTTCTCACTAAGTGCTTTTGAAGCCTAATTCACATGCCACCTTTTCCATTACATCCTCCTGATCCCTTCTACAAAGTAATGATCTTCCCCTTGAACCTCCCATGGCACATTGCTCTGCACCTCTCACATTCACTTGGCATCTAGAGTGATAAGTTACAGTTATCTACATGTAGAAGACCACATGTCTGTGTGTTCCTGGAGACAACACCTACACCTCACAGAATGGGGTGCTAACACTCTTTCCCATTACTTGGGTCCAAATCCACTTAACAACATGGCTTTGGATCCCCCACCAATGTGTTTACCTCTATTAGTCAGCAAGGGACAAAATTAGTTCAGAGAAAAGGATATTTAATGAAATATCATAAGGAAATTGCAATAAAGCATCTCCCCCCAGAATATTCTTGGACGCTCTGTGCCACAAATGCATGTACTATTAATGGGAAGAGAGAAGACACATAAGGAATATATGTGACCCAGGAAAAATATGTAGAGGGTCATGCATGCAGCCAGGGTGCCGTCATGGAATCCCCTGCCTCCAAGGTTGCACAGTCTCTGTTATCTTCTGATGATGTCATCACGTGACTTCCCCAGATTTGATTCCTGCTGGTCTCTACTAGACCCACTGTCTTCACCAAATGCAATTCCACTGAACCTGTTGTCTCTAATAGAAGCATACTACGTCCCCGTCATGAGAAGAGTGAACTCTTCCATGCTCTTCTAGTTTAAAGCATTGAAGCTTTCCATAACACCCCCCCCCAACTGACCCTCCAGAGAGCTTAGAGAGGCATCCTTGTACTTCAAGGCCTTCCAGAAAAACAGACATGAAGGGCAAGAATCACCCTTTTAGTATATCCATAGAGCTCTATAACAATAGCCCATTCAAATACGTTTTATCACTACTCAACGTGAAGCCCTGAGTCATCAAGGCTAACAGGAAGGACATCAATGATGGCTCTAAGTTGGGGAAGAGCTTCTGAAGGAAGGGGGAAGGAGACCCAGGCCCAGCTTGTAGGCACCGAACTGAGCACATTGTAAGGCTGAGGTAAGTGTGTGTCGTGAGGGGCATCAAGGCTGTCCTTCTAAACAGCGGCACCAAAACTGAAGGCAATACCCCCGAAGTGGTGTGTGAATAAATGAACTGATGAGTGAGTGAGTGAATAAAAATACGTTTGTGACGAGTTTTCTATGTGTCAGACATTGTGCTAAGCACTGGGGAAATAAATATAAAAATCAAGACAGTCTCTCCCTTTGAGCTCATGGAGCTTTCTTCTAGGAGAAGTAAAAGACAACACATAAGGAAGCAATAAAAAAGGGGTGCTTGTGGCTAAGAGTCATGGAGATGGTGAGAAGGGCCATAGGACAATGACCAATGGTGTGAACTTTCTAGGAATAGCAGTGCCAACTGGATTACTATTCTAAGGGATATGAGTGGAGTGTGTGTGTATGAGTGTGTGTGTGAGTGTGTGCATGAGTGTGTGTGTGTGAGAGACACAGAGAGACACAGAGAGACAGAGACACAGAGACACAGAGAGAGAGACAGACAGACAGACAGACAGAGACAGACAGACAGAGAGAGAGACAGAGAGAGAGAGAGAATACAAGGGTGACAGCAAGTCATGAAAATGTCTATGGAGATACTGGAGACACATAGAGAGACACATACAGAAAGTATTTATTGTTCATTGCACTAAGTGCTGGAGTAGGCAGGAGTAGACAGTCTATCCCTTCTTATTGCTGGAGCCTGTTTCTCCAATGCTGCATAAGTTCAAACAACCTGTCTTGGTTACCATATTAACTCATATTCAGTGGACTTTCGGACACTAAAAGTCCCAAACCATTTCCAGACAAATGACCGCCTCTCACCATAGCTTTTGTACTTGTGAAGCTAATTGTTTATACCCAAGTGTAATAATTTGTTTATCTCCAGTTTCATTGTATTCAGCCCAACATGTTAGCCTCACAAGAGATTATTGAAGCCTGGTCCTGTTTTCCCTCCAGGCTCTGTGTGCCATCTTCAGCACATAATCAGTACATCATTTATGCCTTTCTATGTCATTGATAAAAATGTTAAACAGCACTGAGTGATACACAAAGCTCTGGGGGAACTCCCCTGATGACTTTCTTCCCGGGTACCATGGAATTGTTAGTGACTACTCTTTGTGCCTGGCCATTCAACCAGTGCTGAATCCATCTGTGTATATAGTACATCTGAATAGTCAATAGACTATCCCACAGCTCTCAATATTGCCCACAAGAATAGTATGAAATATTTTACGGAATAATTTCTGAAAATCTGGGTAAATTATGCCCTGATCTGCCCATTTAGTAACCTTGTCAGAAAGGAGGAAAAAGTTCTTTTGGCATGACCTATTCTTGATGAGGCATTGAGGTGGTCCAGTGGAAAACCATGCTATTTCAGTTACTTGTCAACACTCATAGTAATAACTGTAAAAAAAAATTGTAAAAAAAATTTAATGTAAAATATAAAAATATATTTAAAAATTAATGTAAAATATACTTTTAAACTTAATTTACATCATTAACATTTTTTCCATCACTTTTTTTTAAGTCTAGGCAATCAACAAAACAATAAATCAAGTCCCACAGTGTTCAAAGTGAAAGAGATAGTCCTACTTTTAATGAAAATAAAGGCTTTGATGAAACCAGGAGTCTTCATGCAAAGAAATAAACTGGATCCAATGAGATCATAAATGAATGAGTCAGAATGAGCCAGGGAGGAGAGAACAGTAACAAGTTGTCAACTGGAGAGGCTGAGGTCTTGTGCTGGGTTTGGAGTCAAGCAAGATGACCTGAATGTAAATCTCGCCTCCTAAATTTATAAGCCGCATGACCATAAGCAAGTAATTAAACTTCTCCCAGCCCCAGTTTCCTTATCTGAAAGTTTGAGTACTAACGGCCCCTACCTCATTGGATCATTATGAATATCAGATGAGATAACACATGTAGACCACCTTAGAGAGTCATAGAAATTCTATCTCTGGACTTGGCTGACTTCTTTTAATCATTACTTCCTTTCCTAGCTGCTCATTTACTGTAGCTTTAATAAGACATTCTAGAATTTTACCAGTAATTGAAGAGCACTGGCCTGGAGCCTGTAGATTACATTTGCCTTTCGCAGATTTGATAGGACTTCTCTCATTCTCCATGATGTTTCAGAGATCACTGTCAGTGACCACTCCATCACATCTGACAGTGCTTTAAATATGCAGGGGCATAGCTCCTCTAAGAGAGGAAGCAACTCCCTATTAGCCCTTCGTGTTCTCTCCTTTTCTGCTCGAAGTTCATCCTCACTGGCAGAGAAAACACAAAGAGAATGACAATTGTACAACTCTGCCTTTAACTTCATCAGTTACTGTCATACAATTCACTCTAAAAAAGGTTCTTATTTATCTTTGATCTTTCTCTTCCCCCCAGCATAGCTTCTTTAAAAATTGACTTGTAATCCTTACCTTTCTTTGCTCAACAGCCTGGCCCCATTCTCAGCTTTTGCACCTCAAAATGTTTTCTAGAAGATCATGCCACATTTCTTTCATTGATTTTCCATTATCTACACTTGCTTTTGTCTTCTGTGCATGTCTTATAAAAATCTAAATTGATTAGTGAGTTCCCTGTGTAGCCACATTGGTTTCTTTCAACAACCACCATTTCACCTCCTCACTGGAATTTTTTCTTGTTGTATCTTCAAATCTTCACTATAGGAAGTTTCCTATTTCTCCCAGTAGAATTCAGGGACCTGGGACCTTTCTATGTATTTTGGGGTCTGTGAAGTCTTCTTTCCCTATATGTAGGGTATACAACATATTATACCCAGTTTTCTTTTTTTGTTATATCACTAACTCTAATATGGAATAATCACTTGCTATTATTTTCATCCCATAAACCATTTTAGCAACCATAAAAATAAACAGCAATGACCCAAAATATCATTGTTTATGAAGAGCTCACTGTAAGCAAGATGGTGAGCTAAGCACGTAGGATATGGAGACATAGAAGAGGTGTCTGCTGAATGTGTTTCAGCCATTATCCAAGTTGATCCTTACAAAATTTTCCTGGGTGGTAGGCACCATTGGCATCATGATCCCTGCTTCACAGAACACTCAGAGGATCCTTTGGGACCTTGGGAAACTCTCCCCACATCCCTCAGACTGAAGAGCCCTGCTGAGAGCCATTTCTGCACTCTTGAGTTTTGGGAGGATGTTGTACGTGCAGGTTCACACAAGGAGCTTTGCACAGGGGCTGGGCATTGGCCTGAATGGTCTGCAGCATTCTGCTGCTGGCTCGCTGTGTGACACTAGGCATATCCATGTGTCTTATTTCCTGGGACTGTAAAGTGAGAAGTTGGATTCAGTGCTGCCTGGGGTCCCTTCTAGCTCTAACATTCTAGCACCCTCAGATGCCTTCAGAAGACTATTAGCAAGCCCAATACCGCCCAATAATGGAGAAATTTAAAAGGACAAATTACAATGCCCAGTACATCGTTGGGTGTTTTCTTACAAAAGGGCAATGGGTTTAGGGAGAAAGGATGGAGTCAATGGGAATGAGAAGGCTTGGGGATCATAAAGTCTGGACTGGATATGCACTCAATAAAATTGGAAGGAAGACAGTTTCCTTTGTTAATTAATGGTTGCTCATTCTCTTTAGACTCACTCTGGAAAACCAATCCATCGTATTTCCCTTAATGGATAGCAGAGTGCTGTTCTATCCTTCCCATCCTTTGAGCCTCCCTTCGGTTTCTCTCTTTGATCTCTTCTGCTGGCAATTGACCTGCGTTCACTATGGGTTTCTAGACCACAGCACCTGCATCTCTCCCCACCCCCAGCCAAAAAGGAAGTCCCTCAAGAGCAGCATTAGGAAAGGCCTTTGTTCGTTGGTCCCAGCCTCCCTACACCTCTCCTCTACATCTCCCCAGAGCTGTAACCAAGAAGGTCTCTGTGCAGCGTGGAACATGGCGGGAACCTTCTTCTTGCTTTTGCTTTCCCTGCTTCCTGGTGAGTGTGTTGTGGTCATGGCACCTTGTACTGGTGGGGGGGGGGGGGGGGAACGACCCTTTCTCCTCTTCTCTCCTGATGGGTTGTTCTCATTTCAGCTCATCTGTCCAGTGCCCGGTTGGAGCAGGAGGTCTTTGTCATGGGCAGTCAGGGAAGCTCGGCCGTCCTCACCTGTCAACTCTTTGATTCTATTTCTAGCGTGGTGCACTGGTACCGGTTCCCGGATGGGAGGCCCCCAGAGCGCTTTCTCTGCTTTTCATTGCAATTAGGCACGACAATGTTTGATAGGGGCTTTGATGAAAATAAATTCCAGGCCCATAAGGATAAATTTAATGATGGGAACAGCATCTTGCTAATCAAAAAGCTGGATGTGAGTGACACTGGCATGTATTATTGTGCCGTCTGGGACAACCACAATGCCTCAGGGTGCATCTCCTCTCCACACAAAAGGCCTTGCTTGGCAGCTTGGAGCAGCTGGCACTCAACACAGCAGGGCAAGCTTCTTCTTCAATCCTACCCTGGCCTGGCTCCCTTCAACCTGTGCAGGGACTCAGCTAATCTTCCCTCTATGAAGGAGGAAAGCCCCTCCTCCAGCCCAACAGACCCCACCAACCTCCACTAAACACCTAGCCCAAACCCTGAGAAAGTTAGCCGAGAGTACATAAGTTCATCCTCAAATTCCCCAGGGGTAACTGAGTTCCAATTCACAAGCACACAATTTTCATGCTTGGACAACTCCCTTTGGTAAGTTTAGGATCCTGGTGTAATGAGAAGATTGGCCAATAAAGGCAGAATCCTTGGAGAAAGCTTAGATTTCCTCTCTCTGCTGGGTTATACAAGCAAAGCTAAGGTTCCGAACCAAGTTTTCATTCAAAAAGATTGCTACTTCTTCCCTTGGTTCTTTTCTATGTTTACTGCCTGACTAGAATGAACAACATTGCTTTTTCATCTGTTTCCTCCTCTCTGCTCTCCCTGCCACCAGCCGAGGATAGGTCTTCATTATCAACACCTGGCCCCAGGCCAGAGTCTCCTAATTAATAGGTCTCCCCCCTCCACTGTTTCCTCCCCCTTATCCATCCTTCCTTCATATCACTGTCAGCTCATTTTTCCATGTGCACAGATCTGTTCATGTTCTCCCTCAACTCTTAAGTCCTCAATGACTCCCTATTACCTATTGAATAGCATGTAAACTCTTAAGTCCGGCATTCAAATCTCTCCACCATGTGACACCATTCCCAAGTCTTATTTGACATTACTCCTTTCCATTCACACACTGGATCTTTTTCTATCCCCCTAATGGGTCCCGCACTTCTCCACTTCCATGCTTTTGCTTATATTAGTCACTGTGTCTAGAATGCCCTCCCCCCTCCTCCCCACCTCCTATCCTGAAGGTACTGGGGGGGGGGGTCATTGGAGATTATTAAACAATGATCACAACACCAACAATTACCAACATATAACAATTAAGGTTTGCAAAGCACTCTACAAATATTATGTCATTTGATCCTCCCCAAAACCCTGGAAGGTAGATACTATTATTATGCCCATTTTACAGATGAAATTGAAACAGACAGAGGTTAAGTGACTAGCTCAGAATCACATAACTAGTAGGTTATATAAATCTGGATTTGAACTCATGTCTTTTTGACTCCAGGCCCAGTACCTGCTGTACCTGCCCATGGTCATACTTATGCCTTAGGATGATCAGTTTTACCTCTGGAGAATGGACTGGAATGAGGAGCCACTTGAGGCCGGGAGCCCAACCAGAAGCCAACTGCAATGATGTAAGCCAGAATGGAGGAAAGCCCACACCAAGGTGCTGGGGGTGTTAGAGACAAGGGAACATATATAAGAGATGTTGTAAAGGCAGAAACCACAGAACTGGGACCAGATTGGCCATGAGGAATGAGTGTGAGTGCTGGCTCAGGGATGACACAGAGGTTAGGAGCTTGGATAACTGGTAGGGTGTCCAGGAAGAGGTGCCCTCAGCAGGAAGCTGGGAAGAGAGGGTTTGGGGAAAAATACTGAGTTAAGTTTGGGTCATGACTGGGATGTCTCCAGGAAATCCAGTCTGAGGTGTATCCAATGAGGATGTGTCTCTGGCTCTCACTTTTTCTGGGCCTTTCTTTTCTTGACCTAGAATTGGCCCTCTTGGCCCACTCATTCTTCATTGTTGGCTTGACCAGAATGTTCCTGCTTCGGCTGATGCCTATGATGTCTCTTCTTGTCTGACCACTACCTCACCCAGCCCAGTGAGAGGAGCCGGGTCATCCAACCTCTTGTTTGCTGCTTTATCTCATTTTTTAAGCAATTAGGATTAAGTAACTTGCTCAAGGTTACACAGCCAGTTATTTTGTGTGGGTGCCAAGTATCTGAGGCCAGAATGGATCTTGGGTCTCCTGACTCCAGAGCTGGCGCTCTTACTGTGCCACCTGGCCGCCCCTTTATCTCATTTTTCTTGCCCAGTTCCAAATAGAAGAAAAGTGAGCATTCCCCATGCCCATGTAGGCAAAGGGCAAGATGGCATGTACACTGAGGAAGGCCAAGCAGGAGTCCAAAGTAAT
Source organism: Petaurus breviceps papuanus (assembly GCF_028583685.1). NCBI lineage: Eukaryota > Metazoa > Chordata > Mammalia > Diprotodontia > Petauridae > Petaurus > Petaurus breviceps. The sequence goes on along the minus strand of NW_027185761.1, from coordinate 69,354,938 downwards.
GTTTCTCAGGAACTAGGGCCAAAAGGAAATAACAGAAGTAATCCATTCTATTCCAGTTAAGCAAGCACTCATTAAGTGCTTGTTGTGTGTTGGTCCTGGGACAGGTACTAGGAAGACAAAGACACAATTCCTTCAAGAGACTTACATTCTGTGAGGAGGGGGAGGGAATACAGAAGAAACATATGATCATTTAGGAGAGAGACCATTAACAACCATAGGGGTGAGGAATGATATATCTTAGGAGGTGAGTGAAGCCTTGAAGAAGACCAGGGTCTAAGAGATGTAGGTGAAGAGGGAGAGAACTCTGAGCACAAGGAATGCAAAGGCCAGAGGCAGGAGAGGAAAGGTCAACTCTGGGGAGCTGTAGCCAAAAGGTCAGGTCTTTGGTACTGCTGCAGAGCCTTCCAGCTCTGAAATTCTATGGTTCTGTCTCCACATTTATCCTCATTAAATTTCACTTTGTTCAACTCAGATCAATTATTTTCTTGAGCTGAAACGAACTGAGCAATCTGTGTGAAACAAGAATTGGCTATTTAAGGTAACTCCAAGCACTTCCAACTCCCAACCTGCGGGCGCAGAGGGGGTGCGGGGGAGAGGGAGAGAGAGAGGGAAAGAGAGAGAGAGGAAGAGAGAGAGAGAGGGAGAGAGGGAGACAGAGGGGGGAGAGAGAGAGAGAGAGAGAGCGAGAGAGAGAGAGAGAGAGAGAGAGAGAGAGAGAGAGAGAGAGAGAGGAGAGAGAGAGAGAGAGAGAGAGAAACACGAGGGGGTTAACTTGTAGTCTAGGCTGCATTAAAATGCTTCAATCTACCACAAGAGGGCACCAGAGAGCAAGAATTATCTGGACTCGAAACATTTCATCACAAATGGGCCCACTTGTACAGTTAATCTTGGAAAGTAGATGGTAGAAGGCAGCGAGGGCACATCATCTAAGGTGAGACCACCGTGGAGAAGCCTGGAGAGTCAGGAACAGAGCAGGGAAGTTACAGAAAAGTCAGCATGAATCTGACCATTCAAAAAACCTGGTGAAACTGATGTTGGCTTCAGAGTAGCTGGAGCTGGTTAAAATGGAGGAGAAAATCCCAAAATGGCAGAGCTGGAAGGATTATTCAAGACCGTCTCTTAAAATCCTTCGTTTCCCTGCCGAGGACACAGAATAAGAGCACAAGTGCACGTTTCTATCATGTTTCCAGTTTACAAAGCCTTCCCCAAGCCTAAGTCCCTTCCCTTGTCACTTCTTCTCTTTATATGTGTCTAGAGAGAGGAAAGACCTCAACAGGACTATTGCAATGGCTCCCAGTTGGTCTCCCTGATTCCAGGTGCTTCCCTTTTCAATCCACCTTCCATATAAAAATAAAAGCAATTTTCTTCAAGCCCAGGTCTCACTATGTCACTCCCTCTGTCCAAGAAGTTCCCGTGGTTTCTTATTGTTGGCTCTAAGATAAAACACAACCTCCTCATCTTGGCATTTAAAGCCCTTCACAGACTGATTCCATCCTGATTCTCCAAAGATTTTCTATAGCTTCCCTTTATGCAGCCCATGGTCCTCTTGCTGCACCCCAAACTAGTCATTTCCTCTCCCAGCTCTATGCCTTTGTACAAACAGTGCCCCATGCCTGTCATACATTCCTCCTGACTGCCTCAGTAACCTTGTCTTCTCCCCCAAAGCTTAGCTCTGACAAAAACCCTTCCTTGATCCCCCTAATTATCAGTGGTCTCTCACTCCTTAAATTCCCCATATTTGCTCCTCTGTGTACTTGATGCTTCCCCCTCAGAAATACGTGAACTCTCTTGAGGCAGGGACTGTCTTTTTTTACTTTCCCAGGATTGGGTACATGTGCCAGGCATAGAGTAATCACGTGATCAATATCTGGTGAACCTCATTATAAGGGGCAAAGTCTGGGAAATCAATCAAAGGATCTCAGGGTCTGCCCCCAAGGGGACAGCATGGATGGGTTGCAGAGGATCATGGGTCGTTCAGAGCAAATCTGAGGACAAGGAACCAGCACCTTCTACCTTCAGGGCACCCGACACAGCGTTAAAAGCAGCAAGGTGGTGCGGTCTAGTAGAAAGAGCACTAGAAGTGCTGTCAGAAGGTCTGAGTTCCACTCCCCAGTGCTGCCATTTCCTAAAGAGGCGTCATGAGCACGGACTTTGGAGTCAAAGGAACTGAATTCAAATCCTGTCTGGGATACTTAGGATTTATAGCAACGAGATTAGATGTTCCATTTGTCTTGGCCTCCATTTCATATGTGTGTATGTCTATTATATTGTATACATATGTGTATATTATATATGTGCATATATGTTTACAGGTATATGTGTGTGCATGTGTGTTATACATATACATGTGTATATCATGGGCTCTGGCCTTTGAGGTTCCTTTAGCTGTAAATTTCTCATTCTAAAGTCATTACTTTAAGCAATTTGACAAGTATTAATTAAGCCCCTACTATGCTTAAAGCCTCATGCTCAGCATGGGCCACACAAAGATGAAATAGTCCAACCCTTAAAGAACTCCCAGTCTACTGGAGGTGAGGGGATACAACACGTACAAAAATAAACATAGTATGAGGTGATGGGGCTGAGAAGAGCTCCAGAGATTATTCTCTAGAAAAAATTGAGGAGACCTCTCCCTCTTTTTGGAATCTCTGTGTCCCTCTCTGGATGAGATGATGTTCTGGGATTCTGTGACATGACCACTGCAGTTGATGGCCAGTCCTGCTGAAGCAAATGGTCTAAGGCACCCAGGAGCATTGTCCTTCCTTGGTTTTCTTCTTTCCTTCTTAAAGTTCATGAAGCTTTAACAGGGAGGCTGACAACTTGGGTTCAAGACCTAGATCTGTTGCTACTAGCCAAGATGACTTTAAGCAAGTCCCTAAACTTCTCTAATGATCAATTTCCTAATCTGTGAAATGGGGATGATATCTGCCCAGATTTTATTACAGGGATGTTTTAAGGATCAAAAATATATATATATATATACGTGAAAGCCCTAGAACAAGGCTAACTATCATCAGATCATGATCTTTCTCTCGTCCAGCCATCACCACTAGCTAACTGGATGACCTCACTACCGTATGACCCTGGGGCAGTTATCACCCTCGGAGCCTCAGTAAAAAGAGAGGGTTGGATTAAATGAGCTCCGATCCTATGATCTTTGAACCTTATCATCCAAGAAATAAGACTGTTTTTTTTTCCTTCAGGGATAAACCTCAGTCCATTACAGTTTAGCCCCCAGTGGGCCCTGCTTCTCTTCCTTATCAGAAGGATAATCAACTTCCTAACCAACTTCTGTTCCTTATCAGATTTAGGACCTCCAATGGCCACTTCACCCAATAGCAAAGGTTGCTCCATGGAGAATGGTGAGCTCTCCATGGTACTGGAATTGCTGCTGCCCCCAACTCCCCATATCACTTTTACATAAGTAGCAGCTGGCCATCCCAAATATGGTCTGTGCAGAATTATAGAGTAAGAATCTTAGTTCTCAAGACCTCCGAACCACCCCCCATCCCACCAGACCCCCACACACACATGCTCCCCTCTCCTATATGTTCACCCAACATGCAAATGTTACTAAATTTCTTACTTTGGGCCTGTGGAGACCTCCTAAGACTAGGGAAATGCACCAGTATGTGAAGTCATCTCATTATGAAAGAATACTCACAGAAATCCACACCTATCTCATTTTGGCCTCTAGACTTTTTCCTGGTATATTTTTTTACAACTTGCATGCAAAAGTAATTGAAAGATATTAGGGAAGCCACATGCAAAGTGAGTGTGTATGTGTCCACACAAGAAACTAGCAGAATTCCTGTCTGCTTAAGAGTTTCTAGAGTTTCTAAAGGTCAAACAAACAAATGGACAAATTAACAAAGAAATGGGGGAGAGAGAGAGACAGACAGACAGACAGACAGACAGAGACAGAGAGAGAGACAGAGACAGAGAGACAGAGAGATCCTAAAAATGGAAGAATGAACTAGGAGGTCATCTTTTCTACCTTCCTTATTTTGCCTATGAGGATACTACTTAGAGCCCAAGCATGCATTTCTTACATGCTTTACAGGTTACAAAATCTTCCCAGACCCTCATTCCCTTCCCCAGGCACTCCTCCACTAGATGTGATCTTTACCCTACGGTACCCTTGTAAATGTTTAACAACCAGGTCTTCCTCCACCCCCCCCCCAAAAAAAGTATACACAACACATTTTAAGTTGTATTATTAACCTCTTCTTCATCATGTCTTGAAGACTAGGCAATCACTAATGCCATAAATCAAGCCCTTATTTGTAGCATTTGCCTAGAAGAGTAAATATTTGCACTGAGAATTTAGATCAGTTCTGGTGAGCCAGGAAACAGCTGGTTACAGAACATTACTGTCTCTACCCCATTTGTATGTGATTTCTTGGAAGGCAAAGACTGTCTTGTTTGATTGTATTTGTATGCCCAGGCAGCACCTGGAGTACCTGGCACATAGTAAGCATTCATTCATTTATTTCGTTTTCATTTCCATTCATTTATTCCTTCCTGACAACCTCCCTGTGACTTTGGTAACACAAATATTATTGTCCCCATTCTGCAGATAAAGAAACTGGAACCCAGGGGTGGCTAGGTGGCACAGTGAATAGAGTACTGACTCTGCAGGGGCCTGAGGCCCAGGAGGACCTGAGTTCAAATCGGGCTTCAGACACTTAACACTTACTAGCCATGTGACATTGGGCAAGTCACTGAACCCCAACTGCCCTGCCTTCCCCCCTCCAAAAAGCAAAATAGAAAAAAGAAAAGAAACTGGAACCCAGACGGGGTGGAAATTTCAAGATGATGGAGAACAAGGATAAACTCACCCAATTCAATTAAATTCTAAAATAGTTTATTAAGTCCTTCATGCATGCAGAGGGGCACCCAATACAAAACCAACTTGTGTAACTTTCTACTTGACCATGAGAATACTCCTAATGTATACAAGGACTCTGGAAAACAATATATGATCTCTACCTTGGGATGAATACCTAGTTTTTAGAAGAGTGACATCCTCAAATCTCCTTCAGTGTGTAGAACATTTGCTTTGGGGGAGGGGGGGCCTTAGGAGCCTGCTTGGCTCTACCATTTACTGGTGATGAGAAAGCCTCTGACTGACTAAATCCTACTCCAACCACGCTGGGCACCATAACGCTGCTTTGGGACTTCTCCAGGCTCTAGATGTATCCCTCTGCTTCTTGATCAGGTCAGTGGCGATGGCGGGCCTACGAGTGTTTCATCAAACATGGGTTGAGTCTGAGCTTGCTCTGCGTTCTCCTCTAATTTTAAAAGATCTGCCCTGCCAAATTTTCCTAGCTTCGCTCTGCAATTCCCTCTTACTTTGCAGACAGAGAAGCATCAATAATATTGACATAACAATTCCGTAACACCTGCACCTGTCCTCCTTTACCTGTATACCCCAGAAAACCATGCAGATATTCTACACCCCATCTGTCTTCTCCCTTCAGCATCACCTCATCATGCAATGGTGTCTCCACAAAGTCAGATGACTACTTGTGTATCCAATGTGGCCTATGTGTCTCCTCCAAAGTTGCCCAAGAGTTAGCCATTCCACCATGACCATAAGCAACATCACAAAAGCAAATGAGGAGGGGTTCTGCAAAAACAGAAACAAAACAGCATTTTAAAAAAGAAGAAAATTCTTCCCTCTTGGCCTTCCACCCATGATAACCCATTTTATCCACTCCATCCCAACAAATTCTGAAGCTGTTTTCCAGCCTTGGCTGGCCTGTCACAAATAACCCTCTTCCAAAGGGCTGGAAGTAGTCAGATAACTGCATCTCATTCCCCATCAGCTGCTAAAGGAGGACCATTTGCTATGTGGATTTGCTGGAAACAGCCAGATCTTGTAGAAGACAGGTCACTAGACTTCCATGTAAATCCAGAAATCATCATGGGACTCTCCACTGGATTGCAGAGTCACAAATCGAGACCTGGGAGGGGCTTCAGAGGTCATCTAATCCAAGTCAAAGCTGGAGAAACCAAGGTCTGGGAGAGAAATGACTTGCCTAAGGCTACACACCTGTTAAGTGGCAGAGCTAGGAGAAAGGCTCCATGAATCCAGTTCCCTTCCTCCTAGAAGAGAGGGGTACAAGGAAAGCTGCAGGTCCTTTGAGGGATGGTCTGCATGTGTGTCTGCATTGCTCTCGGAGTGTGGACGTTCAGCCTCCTCCTTTATTGACAGCAGGCCCTGAGGGACAATTCTAGTGGGTATCTGCAACATTGGAAATTGCCTTTATGCGGATTGTCTGCCCCCAAGTGATTCTCATCCCAGATCAATCTAACATTCAAGTTGGTAAAAGAAATCCCTGCTTCCAGTTAAAACAGAAGGGCAGCACCATCTTTCTTAGCTGTTCCTGCCTTCCCAATCTGCCTCAAGTGAAAAGCTGAGAAGCATGGGACAATCTCCAAAGGAAGGTAACTGGCATGCGCTTACTGAGGACAAGAGGGAGAGATGCAGCTCAAGTGCCAACTTCCACATATATTTACATTTATTATCCTTTTTAAAACCAATAATTTTTATTTATGTAATATAACAAGCATTTCTGTAACATAGTATAATAAAAAGATGATTGCACATGAAACTGCAAATCTGTCATATACAACTTGCTGTTCCTTTAAAATACACAATAAAGTTATCGTGTAAATTTCTTTTCCCTCCTTTTTTCTTCCCTCCTCCAAATTGCTCCATATATACTTCTACTGATCAGTTCTTTCTCTGGATGCAGATAGTACCTTCTTCCAAATGTCCTTTGTAATTAATTTGGGTGTTTATAGTAGTCAGAATTACCTGGTCACTCAAAGTCATCCTTAAAACAATATTGCTATTACTGTCTACAATGTTCTCTTCGTTTGACTTATTTCATTCTTCATTATTTCTTTTTTTTAATTTAAATTTTGTTTTGGTCTTTATTAATTTGTTTGTTTACTTTTAGTTTACAAGATTCACTTTCACAATTCCTTGAGTTCCCTTCCCGCCCCTCCCCCCACCCATGGCTGCATATAATCAAGTATAGGATCTGCAAATACTTTCATATTAGACATTAGTCAGGTTCTAAAGAAGGATTATAATGGATGGAATGAACAGTGGGAAAAAGGAAACAAAACCAAACAAGAAAAAGAAAGAGAGTAGGTAATTTGCTTCAGTCTGCATTCAAACTCTGTTCTTTCTGGTTCTTTCTCTGAATGTAGACATCTCTCTCCATCATGAGTCTTTCGGAGTTGACTTATAACCCTGCATTGCTGAGAAGAGTCCAGTCCATCAAAGTTGGTCATCATACATGTGTTGTGTCTGTAACCTGTGTCCGAATTTCTCCTGGTTCTGTTCTTCTCACTCAGCATCAATTCGTGTAAGCCTCTCCAGGTAAATATGAAGTCCATCTGCTCCTCGTTTCTTATAGCACAATAGTATTCCATTACATTCATATACCACAACTTGTTTAGCCATTCTCCAATTGATGGGCATCCCCTTAATTTCCAATTATTTGCCACCACAAAAAGAGCTGCTATAAACATTTTTGTACACTTCTCTGATCTCTTTGGGATACAACCCTAGAAGTGGTATTGCTGGGTCAAAGGGCATGAAATTACTTATAGCCCTTTGGGCATAGTTCCAGATTGCTCTCCAGAATGGTTGAATCAGTTCACAGCTCTACCAGCAATGCAATAGTGTTCCAATTTTTCCATATCCTCTCCAGCATTTGTCATTTTCCTGTTTTGTCATCTTAGCCAATCTGACAGGTGAGATGTGGTACCTCAGAGTTGTTTTGATTTACATTTCTCTAATTAATAGTGATTTAGAGCATTTCTTCATATGCTTATAAATATCTAATTTCTTCCTCTGAAAACTGCCTGTTCATATCCTTTGACCATTTATCAATTGGGGAATTATTCATAGTCTTATAGATTTGACAAAGTTCTTCATATATTTGAGATATGAGACTTTTATCTGAGAAACTGTCTCTAAAATTTCCCCCAATTTGTTTATTCTCTAAATCTAGACTGCCCCAAATATCTTAGAGCAGTTTTAAACTTAGAATATATATATATATGTGGAGAGATAGATAGATAGACAGAGATAGATAGATAGATAGATAGATAGATAGATAGATAGATAGATAGATAGATAGATAGATAGATAGACATGGAGACAAGGAGATATCTATCTATATCTATTTATCTGTCTGTCTACCTCACTATATCTCTTTGCCTTCTTCCCCATTAGAACGCAAGTCCTTGTGAATAGGGATTCTCTTTTTGTGTCTCTGTCTCTCTCTGTGTTTCTCTCGATGCTTAGTACAGTGCCTGATGCATAGTAGATTACATAGTAGATGCATAGTAGGTGCTTAATAAACATGTGTTCTTTGACTGAATGATACGTTGACTGAATGATGTTACTTAGGTAGAATCAGAAATGAATGCTTGCCCAAGCCCCACAGAGTACTCCCAAGCCATTGGATGAAGAATGAGAGTTCCCAGGGGCAGGGGCTATTTAATTTGGTTTTGTTTTGCATCATTGGTCCTCAGCCTGGTAAATATTGACACACTGGGAGCACTAATAAATGTTTGTTCAATTGAATTAAATTCTAAATTGAACTGAATTCTGTCTTCCATCTTCTTCAGGTTTCATTCCTGACTCCTCAGACTTTCTCTATGATGTTACAGGAACCTTTTAAGCCTGGATGTTCCTTCACCCCTAGACTTGTCATCCTGGAAGTTCCCTCTGACCCATGTCCTCTTTCTCTGGATGATTCCTCTCAGAAGTCCCATTTTTAAAAGTGGTCTCAGACCAGTCATGCCTTCATTCCTCTCCAGGCCTCACTCATGCCTCTGGACTTTCTCTACTATATTCCTGCCCTGGTGTCCACTTTCTTCTTCTCCCATGAGGATGTAAGCTCCTTGGGATCAGGAACTATCTTCCTTTCTAATTTTATTTGTCTTACTGAGCTCAACACAGTTCCTGACACATGGTAACTATTAATCAATCAATCAATCAACATTTATTAAATGCCTATTATGTATGTGCATTGTACCAGGCACTGGGGATACAAAAAGAGGGAAAAGATAGCCCCTTCCCTCAATGAGTTTACAATCTAATTGGGGAGAAAACATGCAAACAAATATATACAAGCAGAATAAATAGGAAATAATTAACAGAGGAAAGGCACTAGACTTAAGAGGAGTTGGGGAAAACTTCCTGAAGAAAGTGGGATTTTAGTTGGGACTTAAAGTCTTCAAGGTCACTAGTTAGAACGAAGGTAGGTGATTATTCCAGGAGCAGGGGAGAGCCAGAGAGAATGCCTAGAGCAGAGAGCTGGAGTGTCCTGATGTCACTGAATCAAAAAGTTTGTGTCAGGGAGCATGGAGTAAGAAGACCAGAAGGTGCAAGGGGCGGGCCATGAAGGCCTTTATGCCAGAAGAAGCATTTTGTATTTGCTCCTGAAGGCAGTAGGGAGCCACCAGAGTTTATTGAGTCTGCCGTGATCAGACCTGCACTTTAGGGAAATTACTTTGGTGGCTAAATAGAGAATGGAAGGGAGTGAGGAGAGACTGGAGATGGACAGAGCCATCAGCAGGCTATTACAATGTAAGGAGATGAAGGTGCCCCAAGGTGGAGGCAAAGTCAGAGGACAGAACAGGGTATGTTCGAGAGATGCTGCAGTAACTGGGATGTTGGGTGTGAGAGACTGGGGATCCTGGATGACTCCTAGATTGCTTAATAAATGCTTGCTGATTTGCTAACTTGATTTGAGTTTCATTGATTTGAATAATCACTTAGAGGTGGCAGAAGAGAAGACTTGGGGTGGGGGACTTAATAGCCATCCTTGGCTACCTTAAGGGTATGAGAGGATCCCAGTTGTTATGACCCAGAGGGCAGAGCCAAGAGCAAAGGGGAGAAGCTACTGTTGTGAGTCCAGTCTGGATGTTGGGGAAAACTTCCCACTAATCCCAAAGCTGACCGGGCTGTCCCAGAAGGTGGTGGCCTTTCCTCCTTGGAGTTCATCATAGAGAGACCGTACAGTCACTTGTTAGGGATGTTGTAGTAGGGATGGTATCTAGTAGCTCAGCTATGGGTTGGACTCTGTGACTTTCGGGGAGTTTTCCAGCTCTTGGATTGGGTGCCTGGAGACGTCTGCCTCTTCCTCCCCCATGACACAAAGATCACATGGTTCAAAGTCTTGGCAAAGCCAAGACCTGGAGCAGAAGACTGATGGCCGATCTTACTCCTCGGCTCAAAGCATCCACCAAAAAGGCAAGGAGGGGGAAGGGCCCCTAATGTCCGCCTTGTTCTGTGCACCTCTGCTGACGTGTGCACAGGGAGACCTTTACCCTTCTAACCACAGAACAGGGAGTCCTGCTCCAGTGAAGCACTGGCAGAGCCTCTAGGCTGAGCCTGGGCAGTCTGGGTAAGTTGGTTGTCCAGCCTCAGGTGATATCCTGTCCATCTTCCCAAAGAAGACAAGAAGATGAGCAGAACAAGCCAATACTCTCAGGGTAAGAGGCGGGAGTTAGAGACAGTGCTGAGTTAGCGTTCTCATCAGGCAGCTCTGCCCCAGAAGTGGAGTAGGTGGTTAAACTAGGCTGAGGCAAGGAAGATTTGTATCAGGGTCTTTCGATCCTGCTCCTGCCCCACCAAGCCACCAACATCCTCCTTCTAACAGAACAGGATGTCCTGCTTCTCCTTTCCCATCTAAACAGGAAGCTGAGCAGGTGCTCTTGGAAGAAAAAGCTATGACCTCAAGATCCACTCCCAATTATCTCATTGCCCTGAGTTTCCTGGATCTCCAGGGAGCACAGCAATCCCCACTCCCTAGCTCCAACACACACACACACACACACACACACACACACACACACGCATGATGTCATTTGCCATTTCCTTCTCCAATTCATTTTACAGATGAGGAATGGAACAAGAGAGTTAAGGGACTTGCCCAGGGTCACACAGTTAGTAAGTATCTGAGGCCAGATTTGAACTCAGGAAGATGGCCCAGCACTCTATCCACTGTGCCACCTAGCTGCATAGATAGATAGATAGATAGATAGATAGATAGATAGATAGATAGATAGATAGATAGATAGATACATAGATACATAGATACATAGATACATAGATACATAGATAGATAGATAGATAGATACATAGATACATAGATAGATAGATACATAGATAGATAGATAGACAGACAGACAGACAGACAGACAGACAGACAGACAGAAAGACAGACAGACAGATAATCACATCTTACCTTTCTGGTCTTCCTACGCTTTACTCCTCTCTGCATACTTGTGATTCACTGTCACTGACCTTCTTGTGGTTTCTTGAAGTCCTTCCCTTTTCGCTAGCTGCCCCCATGCCTAAAATGGTCCCCATCCTTGTCTCCCTCCCGGCTTTCCTAACTTTCTTCAAGGCTTAGCTCAAATCCTAGCTCCTGTAGGAGGCCTTTCCTGGCTCCCACCACCCCCTCATGCTATTCCTTTCAAATCACCTTCCATCTGCTCTGTATATACCTTGTATTGACCTAGTTATTTACGTGTTTTCTCTCCCATTAGAACGGGGCTTCTTGAGGGCAGAGACTATGGTTTGGGGCTTTTTGTTGGTGGTGGTTTGTTTGGGGGTTTTCTGCCTTCCTGTGTATTCCCATCATTTAGCATATTGCCTAATACATTGGCTAGTCTTAATAAATGGTGGCTGTTGCTTGTTGGCCATGCACTATGTAAGGCATGAAGACTTTAGAGAGAAAAGCAAAACAATTTCTGCCAGAGAATTTCCAAGCTGGAAGGGACCTCAGAGATCATCCCTCATTTTACAGATGAAGAAACTGAGGGAAGCTAGGAGAGAATGAGTGACTTTTCCAAGGTCATGGGATTTCAGACCTGTGATTCTAAATGCTGCCAACAAAATGTGCACAGATAAGTAAACATAAAATATTTTCAGAATAATTTGGGGCATCAGGAAGGCAATAAGAAGAAGAATTCATGAAGAGCCTGGAGGAGGGGGCATCCCCAAATGATCCCTGAAGACAGGTGGGGGTCTCATGGCTATAGAGATGGGGGAAACCATTGCAGACATTATCCTTCAGGGTGCTGGTCTGGTGCCTAGGACGTTCACAGAAAGAACACCAGTGAACAGGATAACGGAGCCTTCACACCAAGGCCAGAGACTCAAATTCACACCCTCCTGCCTCCTCACACAGGAAATGGCCTGTCAGTCACTGAGATCTTATGGGTCAAAGCCCAAGGTCAGGATGAAGGGAACAGGGGTGAGGGAGGGGGAGAGAAATATCGAGGTAGAGAGATAGCTTACACAGAGAAATATATCGATAATAGATACATATGTAAATGCTTAGAGAGGTGGAGATAGATAGATATGTACAGACATCTGGATAGCGAGACCTTAAGATAGAAAGCTAGATAGACACAGATAACAGATGCAGAGATACATAGAAAGATCATAGATGCATACATACAAAGACATATACCTAGATACACAGAGGTATAGCTAAAGACACAGATAGATACATAGAATATGTATTAAATGTTTGCCACATACCAGGCGTTGCATTAAGGGCTATGTATACAAATCCTACAAGGCACCAAGAAATCGCTTAACTGGCAGGCGCTTGCATTCTAGTGGGAGAAGACAATGTTCACAGACAAGTCAGAAGGGAAGGGTTCCAGGACAGCAGAACAAACAGAGGCTGTTCAGAGCCCCGGAAGGGTCTCGTTCTGATCAAGAGAAAGCTCACGGATCAGAGCAGGGAGAACACGGCGGAGTCAAATCACTCCTGGGGAGGCGGCGGAGATGATAGTCTCTCTCGTATGCCAGGTCTTTTGTAGGTACAGATTTGATAATGCTTCTCCTCTATTCAAAATCTTGCACTGGCTCCCTATTTTCAGCTGAAGCTCAGGCTCCCGAACTCGGCATTCCAAGGTTCTCCACAATCTGGCACCTTGCCTACTTTTTCGGATTTATCTCCTCTTAGTAGCCTTACAGGTGCTCCATACACCAGTCACACTGAACAGCGCATTACTTCCTGACGAGGTCTAGGCTTTCTGGCCCTGTGTCTTTGCTCGACCCCCAGGGATGGGGACTGTGGCCGGAAGGTCACATGTGGCCTTCTAGGTCCTTAGGTGTGGCCTTTTGACGGAATCCAAATTTTACAGAACAAATCCTTTTATTAAGGACTGCTTGACCACTGATTTCATACCCGTTTCTTCTGCCCACCCAGCCCCAGTGAGAGGAGAAAGAGGATCCAACTTATTTGCTGCTTTATCTCAATTTTCTTGATTAAACTTTTTTTAATGTAAAAGAAAAAAAATAATAAATCAATACCCCCGTGACAATGGGTTGCTTCAAAGCAATAAGAAGAAAGCAAAAGTAGTCCAATGACTTCCCTGAGGTTTTCTCTAATTCCTTTATTATCTGCAGAAATTCTGAAAAACAATACACTTGTTATCTCTTCTTATTCTAAAATATGTGTCTCCTTCTTAGGATTGAATTTTTTTAAGCCATTGGCTCATCTCTACTCAGATTCATAGAGGCACATTCCAGCTTGATGCCTGTCAAAATTTCAGGATGATTAGAATAGGCCAAGAGTGGAAGGGGCAGGCTCAGGGGCTAGGGGCCACCCACAATGTAGAGCTCTTCAAGAAAACACTGGCCAACCACCCACTGAGCATGGCTCAGAAGGGATCTGTAATCAGAAATGGGATAGACTAGACTCAGGGGTGGGGAACCACATGTGGCCTTCTAGGTCCTTGGGTGAGGCCTTTTGACTGAGTCCAAGTTTTACAGAACAAATTCTTTTGTTAAAGGGATTTGTTCTGTGAGATTTGGATTCAGTCAAAGGGCTACACGTGAGGACCTAGAGGGCCACAGGTGGTCTTGAGGTTGCATGTTCCCTACCCCTGGCACTAGATGAACCCTGAGGGCCTGGCCTGCCAGGAGATTCTGTGATTCAGCACAAGACTGTGTGGTTATCTGGAGGACTGCTCCTACACACCTCTGGGATCTTTCAGGACCCAGTGCTTTTCTATAATCAAGAATAGCTGTAGACTCTCTTAAAGGGAAGTGGTGGCTTCAAGAATCCATCAAAGGTAAGAGGATTCCTTTTCTAGGCTACATTCTTCCTACCTGAGGCCAAAGGAGAGGATGAAAGTGTGGTGTCTAGTAATACCCTGCAAAGGAGACTAGTCTGGGCATGTGAGCCAAACCTCCTGCACCCCCAAACCAGCCATCACACGGCCATGAATTCTGCCAATGGCAGGGATTCCTAATCATTTTCACATGCCCTCTCCCAAATTATACAGGGCAATGAATGTCCATGCTAATGACTCAATTTCATAATTCATTCACTCACTTAACAAACATTTATTAAGCCTCCAATATGAGCCAGGCACTTCACAAAGGAATGCTTCCACCCAAGGCAGCCCCTGACCTGGAGGACTTTACATCCTTCTGACAGATATTACCATTACACATATAAGCTAGCATAATTGATTTCGAGCTGGAGTAGATGTCAGAGGTCACCTAATTCAATTGTCTGACTGACCACTGAGGAACTGGGACCCATGGAGGGCAAGTGACTGGCCCAAGGTCACACAGGAGAGTGTTGTACATGTGTGCATGTGTGTGTGCATGTTCATGTGTGAGGGGTTGTGCATGCAGGCGTGTGTGTGTGTGTGTGTGTGTAACAGAGGTATGGAAAGTCAAGCTGCAGCAGGAACTATGATCCTCCCAGGCTATATCTGGATGAAATCTTCCAAAGTGACTGGAAAATTAACTCTCCAAACACCCATTTTGTTGGGGGGATTGGAAGAGCAGGACAGCAGATGAATGCCAGAGCTCATTTGTTTCTCTTTGCCAAAGATAAAGATAGGTTTGGGGGTCCTATAGAAACAGTCTGAGTGAAGGACCACACAGCTCATCACCATCGGGAGACTGGCTTGTACTTGGCAGTAGCCTGGAGTCAGGAGGGAGGGACTGGAAGTCAGAGAGATGTGGGATGAAAGCCAAACCTTATTTTCTATGCTTCTGGTGCCCGGAACATAGTAGGTGTTTAATAAATACTTCTTGCTTGATTCTACCTGCCTACTGTGGGACCCTGGTCAAGTTCCCTCCTCTGGGAAATATGGAATAGAATCCTTCCACTGCAGACCCACATGGTTATGGGGAGGCAGGTGACAGTGATTGGACCTATGGTTTCATTAGGATAGATGAGGAATCTCCTTTTGCCAATGCAAGATGGCACCTTTTCTACAAGTTACAGGCTTGGAGAGTTGTCAAGAAGCCTGAGACATTTGGAGAGCACTCTGGGGCTGTGCCAAAGTTATAAATTATAAATTATGTCCAAAGAGTTATAAAACTGAGCATACCCTCTGAGCCAGTAATACCGCTACTAGGTCTGTTTCCCAAGATGACCCTGGAAAAAGAAGGACCTCTACATTCTAAAACATTGATAGCAGCTCTGTTTGTGGTGGTGAAGAAGAGGAGATTTCAGAGGTGCCCATCCATTGGGGAATGGCTGGAGAAGCTGTGCCATATGGTCATTATGGAATGGCACTAGGCTGGAAGAAATGGGGAACTCAGTGACCTTAGAAAAGCATGGAAAGACTTCATGAATAGTGAAGTACAGGGCGAGCAGAACCAGGAGAACATTGTCTGTGGCGACACTGATAGTGCCTTCAGAACAACTTGGAGCCAGTAAGTTATTCTGACTGTTATAAATACCCAGATTAACTACAAAGTACCTATGACAGAATATGCTACCTGCATCCAGAGAAAGAACGGATAAGTAGGAGCAGGTATGGAATGGAGTTACATGTGTGTGTATGCGTGTACACGCGCAAGTGTATAATGGTAGCTATCTGTGGGTGTGCGAGAGGGAGGGAAAAAAGAAAATCAAGTGATAACTTTATTATAAGTTTAAAAGGAAAAGCAAATTGTATGTAATAGATTTGCTGTTTTGTGAGCAACATTCTGTTTTCTATTCTTCTTAAATTCAGAATAAAATAAAACAAATCACAATCTTAATGTTAATTCTTAAAAATCCTGCAGAAGGAAAAACGAAAAAAATCAAGAAGTTATGACTTACCGAGGGTTAAAGAGTGCCAGGATTGAGTCCAGGTGTTCATGGCCCAGAGTCTCACTCTCTCCTTCTCCATGTTACCTCTCAATGAGAATAAAACTTTAAATAAATAAAAGATATTCTTCAACAGACATCCTCGAGGTTTTTTGAGTGGGCAGGGGAAGTAGGGGGTCAAGACAACACCTCCATACCTTCAGCTTTGGGCAAGGCCAATCACTGTTGACCTTATCAAGCCTGGCCCCTCCCCAAGGGGAGAGCTCTGGTCTGCACCTCTTAGAAAGGTCAAATGCACAAGGTCTGAGCAATTCATTATCTGGGCTGATCCCACCACAGGCCACCTCTGGCCCCTCCTTCCACTGACCTGATCTCTCCATCCATCACTCTCCTTGCTTCCTCAGGTTCTCCTCTGGTCAACAACTGGCACAGCCAGAATGAGCCTCTGCCAAGTGCTTGCTGTGGCC
>NW_027185761.1:69326727-69337950 GCF_028583685.1 Petaurus breviceps papuanus | reverse complement strand
CAACTGGCACAGCCAGAATGAGCCTCTGCCAAGTGCTTGCTGTGGCCGCCCTCTGGGCCTGTGAGTTACCTTCTCCCTCTTTTCAGATCAGGTGAGAAACAGAAGAAATTCTCCAAATTCTCCTCATGTCTCCATGTTCTCTTTCATTTCTAGTTGGACATGCAGCTTTAAAACTGACGCAGCCTGAAGTCTCCATCACCAAAGAGCTGAGCAAAACAGCAAGGGTGACTTGTCGAGTGTCCGGAACTACAGACTTTAGTTCTAAGTACATACACTGGTACCAACAGAAGCCAAGCCAGCCTTTGCAACATCTGCTCTATGTCTCCACAACCATGGTCACTAACAAAATATCCTTAGGTGATATAAAAAACAAATTTGTGGCAGAAAAGAATGAAGACAAAACATCTTCATTCCTAGCAATTAACTCCGTAACACATGAAGATGAGGCCACCTACTACTGTGCATGCTGGGAATACCACAGTAGTCAACACCCAAGGGCAACTCCTACAAGAATCCTGCCCTGCTCACATCCCTCCCCACATCCTCCTCCCTGGGGGCACCCTCCTCATTTCTCACTCCCATCCTCAGCCTGCCTGCAGCACTTCCTGCATTTCTTCCCAAGGCCACATGGCCCATATCTATGCCATACCACATTTCTGCTCAAACTCACACAGGTTCCAAACTCCCTCCATCGCCATCATGATTATTAACATCTCTATGGGGCTGTAAGATTTCCATTGGTTTGATGAGTTGGACCAGACAGCTTCTGAGGTCCCTTCTAATTCTCAAGTTCAGTCATTCTGCTCTTATGGCAGAGAGCCTTACACTATATTATGTTATCTCACCCTCTTCTGTGGAATAGGCTCTCTTTCCATGTCCGGTTTACAAAGGGTGAGATGCTAAGAGATGACTTATCCATATGCTTATCCATCATCACCTGTCTGAGGTAGAATTTGAACCCAGATCTTCCTGACTCCACGTCTGGCCCCCTGTTCAAAGCTCACATGCCAAAGTTAGCAATTGGATCCAATATTTCTCATGAAAAAAATAGGAGAAACAGGAAAAAGGAAGACGTGAATATTCTCTCTCAATTCCTTAGGCCTCTGAATGAACTCAAATGCTTTTTCAGGTAGAATTTGGACTGAGTGAGCAGGCAAGTGCCTTCCAACACTGAGATGCAATTTCTCCTCATTGTGGTGGTTATGGTTCATTATTTTCATCAGTCAACAAGTGTTGATTCAGGCTGTGTGCCCAGTGCTGTGGGAAAGATGAAAGGAGCCCAAGACATGGCTCCCTTCAAGAAACTGCCAATAACTCTGGGGAAAATGGTCTGACCAACAGCGAAAGAGAACGTGTGTCTCTAAATGACCAAGACCTGAAGTGGGGGCACAAAAAGAGGGAGATCTGTGATCATGGGGGCTTGGGGAGGGGCACTGAGGGTGCTTCATGGAGGGAAATCCCAGCAAAATGAACATTTTCATGAGCCAGAGTTCAAGAGATAAAAGGATTAGATTTCTACAAACACTCCCCAGACAGATTCCATTGAAACAATAACAAATGAAGGAACTTTCTGGACAAAATGTCTGAGGGAAATGAGGCTCCAAAAACTATCATCTGTTCTTTGCAAAAGCGTCTCTCTAATATTAAAAACACACCGCTTCCATCTATCTACAAGCATTTATCCAGCGTCTTCTGTTCAACACCTTAACTTCTCGATGTTTCAGGTCATGCTGTAAGATCACACATTTCAGAATATGCTCATCTCCACTGGTTGAGGGGCTTCCCCACTGGGAGTTCCTTACAGCAATGAAATCATAGGTCCAGTAAAAAAAAAAGTGCCTTTCAGGCCTCGTGTGGGTCTGAGAGGCACAAAAAATAAAAACTTCTCTCCCCTCAATGACTGTATGTTTTATGGGGAAGCAACATGGACAAATACATAAGAAAGTCAAAAATATGTCCAAAACATGAGATGAGAACTAGATCCATGGTTTCAGTCCCATCAGGAAGTCCCAGGTGAGGAAATTCCTTCTGTCAACAGAGGCCAGAATCTTGAGTCTTTCATGGGTTACTGGGAGCTTCAATTAATTGCCCATGGTCACTTATGTCAAAGGCATGACTTGAACTTGGGCACTCCTGATTCTGAGGACAGCTTTCTATCCTTTACCCCAGCTCCCTCCCATAAAAAGGAAATATAGCCTAATTTGGGTGGGGGGGGGAGGGCACTGGCAGCTGGACAGAATTCATGAAAGTCCCTCTGTAGGACAATATGACTGGCCTGGATCACTGAAGAAAGCTGGGAATCCATGGGGGGGGGGGGGGGGGGGCGGAAATGGAAGACACCACTAGGAACAAATAGAAAATCTGGCCCCTTCCTGCCATACCAGTGGCCTACCTTCCATGGTGCTTCACCCAGAAACACACACACACACACACACACACACACACACCTGCACACACACCCACACACACACACCTGCACACACATCTGCACACATGCACACACACCTGCATGCACACACACACACACACATACACACAGAGCTGTGCCCCATGCTTAGGACTCTCTCCTTCTTCATCTCTGCCTTCTGGCTTCCCTGGCTTCCTCCAAGTCTCAGCTAAGATCTCATTTTCTACTGGAAAACTTTTCTGATTCCACTTAATAATGAGAAGACCTTTCTTCTATTCAATACCTCCATCTTATCCTGTTGTGTCCCCATCACATTGTCAGCTCCTTGAGAGCAGGTACACTTGTTTTGGGGGGAGGGTTGGGAAATGGGAGGGCACTGCTTTGTATCCCCAGTATGTAGCAGAATACCTGAAATGTACTAGTGTTTAAGAATGTTTGGGGCAGCTAGCGTTACAGTGGATGGAGTGCCAGGTCTGGAGTCATCTTCCTGAGTTCAAATCTGACCTCAGACACTTAATAGTTATGTGACCCTGTGAAAGTCCCTTAACCCTGTTTACCTCAGTTTTCTCATCTGTAAAATGAGCTGGAGAAGGAAACAGCCAATCACTCCTCACAACAGAGTCCCAAAGAGGCAGGTGGCACTGAAAACAACTGCACAATAAACGTTTGTCTGATTATTTGGACTTGGTCCTTCTTTACTTTCTGTGCATCTCATGAAGAGCATCACATTTCAGATCTTCCCATCCTCCTCTAAGGTACTGCTTCATAGCTCTTAGCCTAGTCTTCAGTTCTCTGCTTTGCCCCATTAAAAACATCAGGATCCTATGGGAGGGGATGTGTGTGGCAGGCCTCTGCTGCCACTCAAGTCCAGGGTCCTGTTCCCACTCCCTGCCTTTGCCTAGCGGTCTTTAAGACAGTCTTAGCCAGTTTCTGGTCATATGACTCACCTTGTTCCAAAATATTCTGGGAACTAGCTGCCTTTAGAAAATCATACAGTGAGTCTTTGAGGACAGATGATGTCCAGGAGGCACAGCCTTAGGTAGTCTCCTGGAGCATAAATCTCTCCAAGGTGTAAAAATAATAATAATGATAATGATAGCTTATATTTATACAGTACCTACTGTGTGCCTGGCACTGGGCTAAGCACTTTACATAGATCTCATTTGTTCCTCAAAATAATGCTGAGATGTATTACTACTATTATCCTCATTTTACAGTTGAGGAAACTGAGGCAAACAGTGTTAAGTGACTTGCCCAAGGTCACACAGCTAGCAAGTGTCTGAGGCCAGATTTAAACACAAGTCTTTCTGATTCCAGGTCCAGCCTGGAATCTCTCCTGTGCCACCTAGCTTCCTCATCTACTAAAAGTTACCTGTTTCTTAGCACAGACACAAACTTCTCCCACTGGAATGTGCTTTAATGGTACCAACAAAGAGTCCCTTCTTAGAGGAGAGCTCCACCTCAAGGTGCCAGCCCAGTCCCTTGATTCAATTTTTTAGCCTGTTTTCCCATCACTTTCAATGTTGTTCAGAGCCTGGAAGAATGGCTAAGCCTTCACTGTTCTTCCATGGGCTTGGTGGGGACCCATCAGCTGCTTCCCTCTGTCATTCTGATCCCCTCTCCCCATCCATGTGATCTCCCACATTGTTATTCTCACCCACAAAATGGAGGAGTTCACTTATATGGTGGCAGGAGGTTTATTTCCCTGCATGTCAGGGCACCCCTTCCTACTGCTCTTCTCCACATTATTTACATTCCCATTAAATCTTTAGGCTCTTGAGGGTTAAGTTTTTGTCTTATGCTCCTTGTTGAGACATCTTTGCTCTATTTAACCCCATATGTGGTCAACTGAGGTAAATTCTGAAGAAGCCAATGAGGTTGAGGACTGAGAGGAATACCATGGATTTCCCAGCAGAGACATCATTGGTAACATTTAAGAGATAAGTTTGAGGAGGGGGTTGGTGCACAATTTGGGGTGAGGGTGTGTTTGGGCACATGCCATGTATGATGAGAAACAAAGCAACACACATGCATCAGAGCCGTGCTCCCGATGCGCTAGATTACAAGGCAGATGTTATACCCATGTTCACAATTTCCAGGGAAAACTGAGGCACCAATTATAAGAACCTCATTTTCTTTCTAAGAACCACCTTTTCTAATTAAGGGACATGTGAACAAGATTACTGATTGTGAACAGCTAAAGGATGGAATTCAATGAAATATCGCCAATGAATTAACCTCGACCCCTTTTCCCCTGTGGGTGACTGTGCATCCATGGCCAAAAAAAAGTGTCTCTGATGAGCTGCTTTCTGCTTAGAGTCATTTCCTTCCCCTCCAACATAGGTATCATTTCCCTTCTGATGAATGACTTCTGACCCTCTCCGTGCACATTATGGGAACCAACAGAATGTCACTGGTTTGCTTTCTGATCCTGGCTCTTCTTGGGACTGGTGAGTTCTTTCTTCTTGTCATTTACTTGGTATTGATTTGTGGAGGGGTCAAGAAATGGGTGAGGGCAAAAAACCTGACCCTTTCTTCCCAGAGACGGTCAACCTGAACTGTCAGACAAAAGACTGAATATAAGGTTTCTTTTCAAGGCAACACCATATCTCTTCCTCTAAGAGATAGAGCCTGGTGCACTGACCTTGGGGTCAGAGCCCCTGGGTTGGAGTCCTGTCTGAGGTCACTTACCCAATTGGGTGACCCTGGCAAAGGTACTACCAGGGCCACAATCTCTACCAGAAGAGCACTGGCTGCCTGAAAAGCATTTCCAAGCCTCCATCTGAGTGGGTAAATGCAGTTGGTTAGCCTTGTTTGAGTTACTCTAAAGACAGAAACAGAAACATCCATGGGCCTTTCAGCTCTCTCCTAGTTGGAGAGTCCAAGTCTCTGTTTCATTCTCTAAGGAGATAAAAAAAAAAGTCAGACTAGCCTGACAAATTCCTTTATTTATTCAAACAATGACTGTGCTATGTCATGGAAATGCTTGTTTTGTTCTAAATTTTAAAATGGCATTTAAAAAAATAAAAATTCCTTTAACCCTGAAAAAACCAAGGGAGTCCATTTAATAAATAAAGGATACAGTTATCATTGGCCCAGTGATTGATTATTTTTATGTATAATTCATGAAAGTATTTAACAACTGCTTTGTAAGAATTTTTGGAGCATTTGTCAGCAGGTATTTTTGAGTGTTTATTATAAGATCGTTTTAAAGACTCTTTTATGCCCTGAACTTGAACTATCCACCTCCCAAAGCCCAACTCCAGCCCACAGTCACCAGCTGTACATTTTGGTTTCTTGGCCACCAGTTGCTGGGCATCGGGCAGTTCAGGACAATTGCTTTCTCTTGTAGGTGCAAACATGGAGTCCATGCTGACCCAGTTGGTACCGTCCAACACGAAGAGGAGCGGTAACACCGCCTTTCTCGAATGCCGAGTGAACGTGACTCCTTTTGGGTACGCTTACATTCACTGGTACCGCCAGAAGCCCGGCGGGCCTCCGGAGCGCATTCTCTATCTTTCGTCCAATGAGAATGTCATTCACGAGAACGGAATCAGTGAGGAGAGGTACGAAGCCAAGAAACGAGAGAGCGACTTGTCGGCAAGCCTCAGGATCCACCAAGTCACCGAGGCGGACGCGGGGTTGTACTACTGTGCCTGCTGGGATGGCACTTTGAGTCAGAAGCACAGACACACCGAACAAAAACTCGCTGACTGGGTATTCACGCACCTGGGAAACCCGCACTGTCTGCCGGGCCCCCAGCTAGATACACACAGGTGACGGCGGTGTGGCAGCACAGGAAGTCTTGTCTGGGCTCTACTCAAAGCTCGGGTCGGGGGCCAGAACTGGCTCTGGGGCCCGTGGCCCAACGGGGAGATTTCCTTTCTCTTTTTTCCCCTTCTCTCACAGCTGCCCAGGTTCTTAGGAAGTATCTCTGCTCCAGCTCGGGCTCACCAGCCAGAGGAAGCATCTGGCAGTGGGTGATAAGGTCCCATCACTCAACAGAGTCCGAAGGAGTCATTTGTAGGGCCTGGGACGGTGCCTGAGTGGTGTACAGAATCTGTCTTAAAATTAATATGATCACAGACTTAGAGGAGGAAAGGACGGACCTCAGGAAGGGTCTGGTCCAAGACCCTCAGTTTACAGAGGAAGAAACTGAGGCCCAGAGAGGCTACATTTATAGGATCCTAGATTTACCTGAAAGGCACTTTAGAAGCAATTTAGTCCAGCCCCCTCATCTTGCAGATGAGGAAACTTCACCATGGAGGTCAAGTGACTTGTCCAAGGTTACACCGGTGGCAGGCGTCAGAGGCACTGCTCACACATGCATTTTCCTCCTTTAAAGATGAAGGGGCAGCCAGGGTCTGCTAAATTAAAGAATCCTCATTCAAGATTTCCAAAGAGGGTTTGTGCAGGTGGCATTGGAGGTTGGAGGTCAGTTCTGAGGTCATCAAGGGCTCTAATTTTCTCCTGGATAACAGGAAATGTATTTTCCGATTGGTTCCCCAAGTTTAGTCTCAGAACTGTGCAAAGAGGGAAGGATTGGGGCTCTGTATTGTGAGACCTTTTTAAAAAAAAAATTTACTCATTTCATTCTAAACGTAAGGAAAACAAGCATTTCCATAACATAGTAGAATGGGGGGGGGGGAGGACCCAGAGGATTGTACATGAAACTACACATCTATTGTGAACATTTTGCTATTTCTTTTTAATACCATAATAAAGCTATCATCTAAATTTATTTTTGTCCTTTTTTTCTTCCTTTCCTCCCCTCACACCCACCCTAGAGGTGGCCACCATTAGACACAAAAACCATTCTATACATACTCCTATTTATTAGTTCGTTCTCAGGATGCTGATAGCATCTTCTTTCATATATCCCTTGTAGTTAATTTGGGCATTTATAGTAGTCAAAAATGACTTAGTTGCTCAAAGATGCTGGAGTTTTTGGTTGTTTTTTTTTTTTGGCCTTTTGGAGGGCAATTGGGGTTAAGTAACTTGCCCAAGGTTACACAGCTAGTTTTTTTGTGTGGTTGTTAAGTGTCTGAGGCCAGAACCAACCAAACTCGGGTCCTCCTGACTCCGGCCGGGGCTTTACTCACTGCACCACCCAGCCCTCCCTCAAAGATGTTGTTGAAACAATATGGCTGTTATTATGTACAATGTTCTCTTGGTTCTGCTCATTTCGCTCTTCACTATTTCTGCAAGTCTGCCCATGCTTTTTTCTAAGGTCATCGAGCTCATCATTTATTATAGCACAGTAGAATTCGGTCATGATCATATACCACAGCTTGTTCTGCTGTTCCTCAACTGATGGGCATCCCCACAATTTCCAGTTCTTTGCCACCACAAAGAGCTGCTATGAATCTTTTAGAACTCATAGGTTCTTTTCCTCTTTCCATAATCAACTTTGGAAATAGACTTACTGTTGGTATTACTGGAACAAAGGGTACAAGCATTTTAATAACTCTTTGGGCATAATTCCAGATTGTTCTCCAAAATGGTTGGATCAGTTCACAATTCCATCAACAGTGAATTAGTGTCCAATTTTTTCCACATCTCCTCCAACATTTATCAATTTCCCCTTTAATCATTTTAGCCAATCTGATAGGTATATGATGATATCTCCAGGTTGTTTTAATTTGCATTTTTCTAATCAATAATTACTTAGAGCAATTTTCATAGGAGTGTAAGTTATTTTTATTTCTTTATCTAAAAACTGTCTCTTTGTATCCCTTGATCATTCATCAATTGGGGAATGATTCATTTTCTTATAAATTAGACAATTGTGTATAGTTTCCCTAGCTTTCTACTTTCCTTTCAATCTAAGCTATATTTGTTTATTTGTACAAAAAAATAATGCAATTGAAATGATCCATTTTGCACCTCATACGTCTCTCTACTTCTTATTTATAAATTGTTCCCCTATCCATAAATCTGATAGGTAACATGTTCCATGTTCTAAAAATTTTCTCACAATATCTCTCTGTATATACAGGTCATTACCTATTTGACCTTATATTGTTAGATGTTGCTTTCCAGTTTTCCCAATAATTTTTACCAAATTGCGAATTTTTATCCCTGAAACCTGTCTTTATATTCATCAAATGCAAGATTATTATACTTATTTGCTTCTGTAATTGGTATGCTTATTCTGCTCCATTCATCTACCTTTCTGTTTCTTAGCCAGGACCAGATAGTTTTGTTAATTTTTGCCTTATAATGCAGTTTAAGATCTGGTACTGCTAAACGTCCTTCCTTTACTTTTTTTTTCATTAGTGCCTTTGATATTCTTGACTTTCTGTTCTTCCAAATGAATTTCATTATTGCTGTATTCTAATTCGGTAAAAACAAACAAACAAATTGGGATCTTTCTCTTGAGCCTTTTGCCTCCTACAGCTTCCTTTCTTCATTCTGGGATAGTCTCCCAGGTGATCCTCTCATGTTACTGAGGCAGATCATGGCCCCTTCTTGCCTTTTTAGCTCACACAGACCTTGTCTCTGTCCTTCCATACCTACTGGCTGAGGCATTCAGCCAAGAGGTGGGAGACCCTTTCTCTTATTCCACTGCTGCTGGTGGGTGCAGACCTTGCAGCACCCACTGCCATCCTTCCTTTTCTGGTCATTTATATGCTTGAGCAGGTCTTTTAAGCACCTTCTTGCTATGTCAACCATGGTAATAAGCCTGGATCAATTGGATTTGAAACGGTTACCGCTGTACAACTCAGTTCCCCTCTCTGATTCTCAGTTTCCTCATCTGTAAAGATTTTCAGGGTAAGCATGAAGAAAGTATCTGGCTAACCATAAAAAACTACCTGTATGTGGGGTTATTATTATTTATACCTGCTGGGAATCTCTCCAAGGCTCTTTGGGTCTCCGGACATTTTGTTTCTCCTGAGGTTATTGAGTTAACAATTGCAACAACACCATTAACAAAAATAACTAGAATGTATACATATATAATATAACTTTAATAACATGGCATTTATGTAATGCTTCCGGGTTTATAGTAGGATTTACATAAGTTAACCCATCTGAACACCACATAGGTACTCTTCCTATTCCCGAGGCTGAGAGTTTAGGTGGCTTGCCCAGGGTCACACAGCAGTTAGTCAATGTGTGAAATTGAATTTAAGCTTAAATCTTTCTGACTCCAAGTCCAGGGGCTCTGACAAACGCCAGCTGGATGACTGGAAAAATCATTTAGTTTCTCTCAATTTGTGTAAAGCATAAACCATATTAAAACCTGCCAAAATGGGTCATTGTGAGATCCAACGATGTCATCCAGACAAACCACTTCGTAAGCTCTGAGGGACTTAGTAAGTGTTGGCTATTATTATCATTTCAAAAGAAAGCCATCGAATAGTTTGGCACCAAAAGAAATAAAAAATACAAAGAGGATGTGTAGGCCAGGAGCGAAGAACTGCTCGGACTGAGGAGTCAGGCAGGAAACTTACTAGTTCTGTGTTAATTATGCAAGAATTGAGTCCAATTTTTCCCTAAATATGAGGTAGGAGAGCAATGCCTGTGTTCTTCCTAGGGAGGAAGATTGTCCCTAAACATTGGGTCCCTTCAGAGGACCAAAGAAATAATCCAGCCCAATGATGCTGACAGAAGAAATATGTAAGGACAATAGATGCAGAATGTTGTATACAGTAACAATACTGTTTTAAGAACAACTTTGAGTGACTAAGTCGTTTTGATTAGTATAAATACCCAAATTAACTACAAACATGCAGATAGCATCTTCCTTCATAGGAAGGACAATAGATGAATCGACTTAATCAGACCTTTGAAATATACACTTTTCAATCAATAACAACAAAATTTGAGACAAAGTCTCTGCCCTCAAAGAGCTTAGTCTAGTTGAGAAGCCAAGAGTAATAAGCATGAAATTATTGTAGAAAAGTAGAGCATAGTCTATAATTCAAAGATAAATTAGGTAACATGGAATGTAAGTGGGCAGAGCAGGCTGAGATCAGTGTGGATTGAAGTAATAGGATTTAAGGCAAGTGACCCATTTTCTTAATAAAAATTTGCAAAATATAAGGAGAGTGAAATAAATCAATGCCCGATGGCAGTGGGCTGCTTCAAAGCAATAAGAAAAAAGTAAAACTAGTCCAATGATTTCCCTGAGGTTTTCTCTAATTGCTTTATTATCTGCAGGAATTCCCTTGAAAAACAACACACCTGTCCTCTCTTCTTATTCTAAAATGTGTGGCTCCTTCTTAAGACTGAATTTTTTTAAAGCCATTGGTTCATTTCTACTCAGTTGCAGAGTCAAATTCCAACTTGTTGTCTGTCTAAAGCCTCAGGATGATAGATCAGGCCAAGAGGGGCAGGGGAAGACTCAGGGGCTAGGGGTACCCACCATGTAGAGCTCTTCAAGAAAAGACTAAGCACCCACTGAGCACGGCCCAGAGGGGATCTGTAATCAGCAATGGGATAGACTAGATGGCCCCTGAGGGCCTGGCCTGCCGGGAGATTTTGTGGGTCAACACAATACTGTGTGACTATCTGGAAGACTTCCCCTACACACCTCTGGGATCTCTCAGGAGCCATTGCTTTTCTGTAACCAAGAATAACTGTACCAGGGGCAGCTAGGCCACACAGTGAATAGAGCACCTGCCCCAGAGTCAGGAGGACCTGAGTTCAAATCCAACCGCAGACACTCAACACTTACCAGCCGTGTGACCTTGGGCAAGTCACCTAACCCCAATTGCCCTGCCTTCCTGCTCCAAAAAGTAAAAAAAAGAGGAAAGGAAAAGAAAGGAAAGGCAAGGCAAGGCAAGGGAAGGGAAGGGAAGGGAAGGGAA
>NW_027185761.1:69302485-69321727 GCF_028583685.1 Petaurus breviceps papuanus | reverse complement strand
CAACTGGCACAGCCAGAATGAGCCTCTGCCAAGTGCTTGCTGTGGCCACCCTCTGGGCCTGTGAGTTACCTTCTCCCTCTTTTCAGATCAGGTGAGAAACAGAAGAAATTCTCCAAATTCTCCTCATGTCTCCATGTTCTCTTTCATTTCTAGTTGGACATGCAGCTTTAAAACTGACGCAGCCTGAAGTCTCCATCACCAAAGAGCTGAGCAAAACAGCATGGGTGACTTGTCGAGTGTCTGGCGGTTGGACCTTTGAGCAGATACACTGGTACCAACAGAAGCCAAGCCAGCCTTTGCAACATCTGCTCTATGTCTCCACAACCATGGTCACTAACAAAATATCCTTAGGTGATGTAAAAAACAAATTTGTGGCAGAAAAGAATGAAGACAAAACATCTTCATTCCTAGCAATTAACTCCGTAACACATGAAGATGAGGCTACCTACTACTGTGCATGCTGGGAATACCACAGTAGTCAACACCCAAGGGCAACTCCTACAAGAATGCTGCCCTGCTCACATCCCTCCCCACATCCTCCTCCCTGGGGGCCCCCTCCTCATTTCTCACTCCCATCCTCAGCCTGCCTGCAGCACTTCCTGCATTTCTTCCCAAGGCCACATGGCCCATATCTATGCCATACCACATTTCTGCTCAAACTCCCACAGGTTCCAAACTCCCTCCATTGCCATCATGATCATTCACATTTCCATTGGTTTGATAAGTTGGACTAGACAGCTTCTGAAGAGCCTTCTGATTCTCAAACTCTATCATTCCATTCTTATGGCAGACAGCCTTACACTATATTATGTTATCTCACCCTCTTCTCCACCCTGTGCAATAGGTTCTCTTTCCATGCCCATTTTACAGAGGGTGAGATGCTGAGAGATGACTTAAGCTGCTTATCCATCATCACCTGTCTGAGGCAGACTTTGAACCCAGATCTTACTGACTCCATGTCTGGCCCCCTGTTTAAAGCTCATGCACCAAAGCTAGCAATTGCATCCAATATTCCTCATGAAAAAAAATAGGAGAAACAGGAAGAAGGAAGACATGAATATCATCTCTTAATTCTTTAGGCCTCTGAACGAACTCAAATGCTTTTTCAGGTAGAATTTGGACTGAGTGACCAGGGAAGTGCTTTCCAACACTGAGATGCAATTTCTCCTCATTGTGGTGGTGATGGTTCATTATCTTTGTCAGTCAACAAGTGTTGATTCAGGCTGTGTGCCCAATGCTGTGGGAAAGATAAAAGGAGTCCAAGACATGGTTCCCTTCAAGAAACTGCCAATAACCTTGGATAAAAGGGTATGACCAACAGTGAAAGAGAACGTGTATCTATAAACCAGGGCTCTGAAACTGTGGCTTGTGACCCCATACAGGGTCATGTAACTGAAGGTGGCATCATGAAAAATTTGGCAACAGTAAACGGTTTCTGAACATTCAACGATGAAAAATTAGATCAAAAGCAAAGGCGTAATGAATCCGAGGTGTTTGTGGCACTGCCTGCCTGTGTTTTATTATCTCACAACGTCACTAAAGCTTTGGTTTTGAACACACAACAATTTGCCAAGTTCTCAAGAGACACATGTTTAAAACTTGAGTTTCCTAAAAACTTGTTAAGTGAAATTTGGCTTGGCATTAGGACAGAATTTCCAACAATTTCTGAAATGGCCCTAAGCAAATTTCTCCCATTTTGGACTATGTATTTATGCAAAGTGGCACTCTCAGCATTGATTATTATAAAATCAAAATATAGATCAGCATTGAAAATTGCTAAAGATGGTCTATGTCCTGCAGCATCAAATATTCCACCAAGATCTAATTCTTTATGCAAAAATAAACAAGCACATCCATGTCATTAGTATGCTTTTTTGCTTTCATCTTTCATAAATGGTGAAATTAAATTACACCAAAGAAATGTTTTAAAATAAATTTCTTTATGATTTATTATCAGCAAATGTTTGATTTGTATACTTATTTTATATACCTGTATACCTGGGGTCATGTAAACATTTTTTGGCTGAAAAGTGGAAAAAAATTTAAGAAGCCCTGCTAAAGATGACCAAGACCTGAAGTAGAAGCAGGGAGGGAGGGAGATCTGTGGTCATGGAGCTAGGGGTGGGGCACATAGTGAATAGGGGTGGGGGACTGACAGTGCTTTGGAGGGAAATCCAAGCAAAATGAATAATTTCAGGAGCCAAAGTTAAAATGACAAAAGGATGAGAATTCTATAAATTTTCCGCTTTTTGTACAACATATGCAATTGAAACAATAAAGAATTCAGGAACTTCCTTGAAAAAATATTTTGTTAGTATTCTCTGTGGGAAATGAAGCTCCAAAAATTACCATCTGCTCTTTTCAAAAGCATTCATCTAATATTAAAAGCTCACACAGTTTCCATCTATCAACAAGCATTTATTAGGCATCTTCTACACAAAGTCTCTCAACCTTTCCATGTCCCTGGTTACTCTCTAATACCATATGTTTCAGAGTATATTCATCTACATTGGTTGAGGGGCTTCCTCACTGGGAGATCCCTACAATGATCTTACAGGTCCAGTAAAAAAAAAGTTCCTTCAGGCATTATGTAAATCCTAGGGATACAAAAAAAAAATGAAAGCTCCCCTCAAGAACCACATGTTCTAGGGGTGAAGCAACATGTCCATATACCTGAGAAAGTAAAAAATGTGTCCAAAATATGAGACAATGACTGGATCTTTGGTTTCGGTCCTATCAGGAACTCCCAGGTGAGGGAACTCCTTCTATCAATAGAGACCAGAGCCTTTGACACTTGCCTGGGTTACTGGGAGCTTCAATTAATTGCCCAGGGTCACATATATTAGAGGCAGGACTTGAACTTGGGCCCTCCTGATTTTGAGGACAGCTCTCTATCCCTTACTCCATGCTGCCTTTCATAAAAAGGAAATACGATCTAATTTGGAGATGTGGGAGACCCTGGTAGTAGGAGGGAATTCATGAAAGCCCCTCTGTTGGACAAAAGTTGGCCTGGATCTTTGAAGAAGTCTAGGATTTCCTAGAGAAGGAGGTGGGGGGAAGTTGTCCCGTTATGGAGTACAGTTAGTATAAAGGCATGGAGGTGGGAGATGGATTTTCTTATGAGGAAGACCATTAAGAAGGTCACTTTGCCTGGACTTTCAAATGCTTGAAGATTAATACATTCATGTGTGATACGTCTGTGAAAGCAGGCTTAGCTCAGACCATGATGAGTTTTAAATGCCAAACAGGCATTTTAATTTTATCTTAGCAGTAACAGAGAGTCGCTGGAGTTCTTTACATAGAGGGCTTAATATGGTCACAATTGTGCTCTGGGAACACCACTGGTCTCCATTCCTTCAAAGATCCTCCAGGTCCCCACTCTGGACATTTTCTCTGGCTGCCACACCCCCCCCCCCATGCCTGGAGTGCTCTCCTTTCCCATCTTCCACTCTTGGCTTCCCTGGATTCATCCAAGTGCCAGCTGTAATGCCACCTTCTGCCACCCTGTCCCCAACATCTCTCAATTTTGGTGCTTCCCTCTGTTGATTATTTCCTATCCATCCTGTACAAAGCATGTATGTACATAGTTGTTTGCTTAGCACAATGCCTACCACATAGTAGGTGTTTTGGTGTTCAGTTGTTTCCAGTCATGCCTGACTCTTTGTGATCCCATTAGCAGAGATACTGGAGTGGTTTGCTATGTCCTTCTATAGCTCATTTTACAGATGAGGAAACTGAGGAAACAGGGTGAAGTGACTTGCCCAGGGTCACACAGAGAGTAAGTGTCTGAGGCTGTGTTTGAACTCATCAAGAGGAGTCTTCCTGACTCCAGGCCCGGTGCTCTGTGCTCTATGTGCCACCTTAATGCCCTAGCTGCTTAATAAATCTTTATGGAGTCACTGGCCGAGTAGTTCCCCAAATACATATTGCAAATGCTTTCCCTCTTATATAACCTTCAATTTACACTATGTGTATGTCATGTGGATGTAGTCTTCTGAATCCTAGAGGGTCAGGATCATGATTTTTTTTATCTCTAGCACTTAGCCCAGTGCATGTACCATGCTTATTGATTGGCTAAATGAATGAATGGTGATTTGTTGAGTCTTCATCTCTTGAAAATATTTTGCTAATGCTCTCCTTTTGATATCACTGATACTTCCCAATGACTCTTCCTCTTCAAAAAGAACTGACATCGTGTTTTGTTTTTAACAAAATGTACAGTTAAGGAAACCTGGATTAGTTTGACAGTGTATGCCTCACT
Organism: Petaurus breviceps papuanus; assembly: GCF_028583685.1. Classification (NCBI taxonomy): domain Eukaryota; kingdom Metazoa; phylum Chordata; class Mammalia; order Diprotodontia; family Petauridae; genus Petaurus; species Petaurus breviceps. The sequence goes on along the minus strand of NW_027185761.1, from coordinate 69,317,466 downwards.
CTGCACCAGTATTCCACCATCTCTCAGATGAGATGTAGGAGGTATGCTTTAACCATCAGTCCTCTGAAGTCATAATTGGTAACTAGATTGATCAGAATTCTGAAATTTTTGCATTAGGTTTTCATTTATGTTGCTGGAGGCATCATAGAAATTGTTAGAATCCCAGCTTCTGTGAAGAAACATTTTATTTTCATTATCTGAAACAGGTAAAATTCCAGGTCTTAAATCTCTCACCAGAAGATTTCTTTTAAAGAGAAGTGAATTTTCTGTGTGTGGTCAGCCTAGCCACTATGAATTCACATTCAAATGGATAGCTTAAATGTGTCAGATGCAAACAAGGTCCATTTGGGAAGAGTAAAGATGAGAAAACCTGTAATGAGGTAACTACCCATTGAAGATGTTCAAGGACCCAGACCAGGCTTGTGGTGCTGGGAAGAGGGAGGAAGGGGTAGATGGATGGAGGAGGAATTAGGGGACTGGAATGAGCCCAACTTGGTAACTGAGAGAGCACAGAAGTGAGGAGTCCGTTCCCAGAGAGCAACTAACAGTAGACTTCCAGTTAAATTGTCAGCTCAACAGAACCAAAAAGCAAACTTGGCTCAGGTGGAGCTTCCCATTCACCCATGCACTGGGAAAAGGCACAGCAGGACTGCCTGCTTTCTATGTGGCTGTCCCCCAAACTGACTCTTGCTAAGAGCAGATGTGGGCTCCTCATTTCTTCTCTTCTCTTGTCAGAGGTCCTTTGTGGTTTCTCTCTGTCTCTCCCCCATCTCCCCACCTTACATACACACCTACATGCACACACGTGCACACACACACACACACACACACACACACACACACACACACACACACACACACACACACCCTTAGAGTTAATTTATAAGTGGTTCTGCCGGTAGAGTTCCAAGGTGAAGATTCGGTGTCATTTAATGAGCTCATATCCTGGCTCTGCTGCTCATTGTCTATATAACTTTGGGCAAGAACCTTCCCCTCTGGGCCTCAGTTTCCTCCTTGTGAGATGATGAGCTGCTTTATTATGATTCTTCCTCAGACATCCATTTCATTTTCATATTTTACTCTGTTTCTAATTTATTCTTTCTTCTATTCACTTCCATCCCTGCAGACCCCATTAAGAGACTGTCTTTTCTGTGGACCATTCAAGGACACTGTGACCTTGCTCACTTATTGAGAAGTGTGCAGTCCATTCCATCCCTCTTGGGAAGATTTGCTTGCCATCAGAGAATCCAAGAAACAATCAATCTCTGGACTTGCCCCATGATCAAGCAGCCGAGTTACAGATGTGAAGATGTTTTGGAGTTCTGGCTGCTTATCTGTCTTCGTTGCGGAACATTCACACCCCAGGATAAGCTGTGTGTGGTGCTGGATATTTTTGTTTAGCAGGTGATCAGTGTGATAGCTCAAGCTGGATCAAAAACTTTGCAGAAGGCACTCAGCTCATAGTCCTCGGGAGTGGTGAGTGGTTTTTTCTTCTTTCTTATCCACATCTGAGGGAATTCAGGTAAATTCAATGCACATTTATGAAGCACCTACTATGTGCCAACACTGAGCCGGGTCAGGGGAGGGGGGGAGCGGGATGCAAAGACAAGCAATCTGTGTCTTTTAGGAGCTTCCATTCAAGGGGGCAGAACAGTGCAGTGGGGAAAGCTCTGGTTTTGGGGTTCTGAGACCTGGGTTTGAATTCTGACTTTGCTGTTTATCATTTGGGTGATTCTGGACAAGTCAAGTTACTTCTTTGAGCCTCAGTCTCCTCCTCTGTAAAATAAAAGAGTGGGTTTAAGTGACTTCTGAGATCCCTTCCAGCTTTAAACTTTTAAAATACTTTTCAGAAGAAAGGCCTTCACCTAAACTACACTGATGTAAACACACATGCATCTCCCTCCCTGATTCTTGACTTGTGATCCACAGCTGGAATTCCAAGTGCCATCTGTGAACAGAGAACCCACGAGGTATAAAACCTAAAGAGTCTGGTGTGGGCAGACAAAGGCCCTGGATAGGTCAAAGTGTTCTTTGTAAACTGATTAAGAGACTTCTCACAGAAACAATTAGCATCGGCTCGCTTCTCTGTTGGACTTCAGGACCCCTCACCCAACCACCTAGGTCAACAATTCCACAGGCACGATCTTCATTTACCAGATCATTAAGATCATAGAATTTCAAGCCAAAAAGGAACCCAGAGGACATGTAGTCTAATGCCTTCATTTGACAAGTAAGGAAACTGAGGTTCAGAGACTTTACCCACTTTATAGTCACATAGCTAAAAAATGAACCTTCAAACCCACCAAAAGCAGCACTCTCCCCCCCGCACCAACATGGAGGTTGGTCATTCCCAAGAGACTGGATTAATCCCGATGGAACTGACGTTTCTGAATAATATGTTCACATGGGATGTAAAGTAGGGCGAGGCAGACATACTTGGGGGTGAGAGGAAGGTAGCTTTTTAATGAGAATAACCTGAAATGATTTAGCAGTGGCACGAAACTAAGCTTTTTGGATTTAGGGACTTTTCTATAGATGATGATGGGTGAGCTTTGCCAAGGCTGAGGCTGGATCTGTCCCATTTGTCTCACCTGTGGTGGTCCTCATCCAGGGCAGACACTTAAGGTATAGAATTTATATAAACATGGATGAGGGTCCAAAAGAAAACGTGGGTGACTGCTCATGCATGACAGCAGGACTCCCCTCCCTCAAATTCTGCCATGGGCTGGACAGTTAAGGCTCATGAAGATGCCCATATGGGGGTGAATAGCTAACACTTCAGCATCTTGGATGATGACACTTCCATGTAAATGGACCCTCTCTAATCCACCCTTTGAAAGATGGGATCAGATGGGCTCTTTGCCACGTGCTCTACAAGGTCTAACTATTAGCAAATAGGTGACAAAAGAGACCTTCAGAAAAGTTGGGTGCACTCTTAGGGAATCAGGAGCTTATCCGGGTTGTAAGGAAGAAAGGGAGTCTATGAGGCTTTATGTCACATGACCCCGGACTTGTCCAGCCTGAAATCTCTGATGCTAAGAACCGAAAGGCATCTTGACTTGCCATCACACACAAATGGCAGAGTGGGATTTGAATCCGCGTAGCCCTGCTTCCGCCGCCCCCCAGGGGCATTACTTGGACTCAAGTCCTTCCAAATCACCCTCCATGGTCTTCTGCTTCTCATCTTTGTCTCTGTCCAACCACAAGCAAGCAGGACTGATTGTACCTGCTCCCTGATCCTTAAGTATGTTCTTAATTAGGCAAACTGCATTGAGAGCTGAAGGGTGAGGATACATTCCGCCCCCCCACCTCCCCCCAAACACTGTATTTGTGGGAAATGATGCCTCTGAGGGTAGGCTGCTAGACTCTATTCTCTTCCCCGGGGTTCTGCAAGCTCATGGGCTGGGGGTTGGGGGTAACCATGCAGGGAACCTTAAGCAAGCCCAGCCAGCATCCCTGTTCAGCTTCCGCCACCCTGCCCTCTCCTGAAAAGCAGAATGGCCATTTCAGAATGCAAGGAAAAGTGGCGTTTTGGAGCCAGCAAATGCATTCTCCACGGAGGATGGTAGTCACTGTAGCAGCTTCTCTGCCATGACTTGGGTTACAGCTGTGCCCAGGGAATGACTGGATGCAGTGTAAACCCCTTCATTTCCTCACCCTGCCTAAACTGGCAAATAAAAATCCAGTCTTCAAGACTGACAGTCCACAGACACTCGTGGAAAGGTGTAATGTCCAGAATACTGAGCTTGGAGTCAAGAAAACCTCAATCCCACCAGACATTCACAACTGTGTGATCCTGGGTAAGTCGCCAAATCTCTCTGAGCCTCAATTTCCCCACCTGTAAGATATGGTTAAAAAAATAACACACTTCCCAGAGTTGTTGTGAAGTCATCTGAGCTAATGGATGAAAAGAGCACCACACATTAAGCACTATTGAAATGTGAGCTATTGTTATTAGAAGTAATGATTTCCTTATTTCTAATTGCAGGAATGGCCCCCTCTCATTCTTTGTTTATTTACAAAAAAAAATTTCATTTATCTTTTTTTATCTTTATGTTACTTTCCTCTCTTAATATAATCCCTCAGTGTCCCCTTTCCAGAGCAACATCCTGGGTAACAGAGGAGAGGAGAGGGAAGGGGAAGGGCAGGGAGGGGAGAGGATTCAGCCAAAGGAATCAACACTGTAACCCAGTTGGAGAATATATGCAATGTTCCATGCCTATAATCTCCTTCCTTTTCAAAGAAGGGATGGAAGTCCTGTTTACCTCTTGCTTTTAAATATAATTTCAGAAACTCAGAATTTTACTTTTGAAGTAGGAACCATATTTCAGGTTACCTAAGCTACAACTGAGAGAATTCTGTTCTAGTTATCACACCTCTGATGTGATCCTTCACCCAATCAGGGAAGCAAGCTACTAAAGTCTCAGAGCTATTTGATCAGGGCCATCCGAGTCCCCCAGATATCCTAGAATCATTTAGGTAACAGAGATACAGAGAAAGCTAGGGATGGTTCCTTAGAAACTATGAGCCACCATAAGAATGATTCAGGCAGTAACAGAAGAAATATTCAGTTTGGGAGCACAGCTCTCAGCTCTGCTTGGCATGCTATAAGGGAGTAGGAAATATCCCTGAAATGGATTACTGACTGAATGGATGAATCAATCAATAAGGCCAGAGATTCTCAAACTTTTTTGGTCCCTGTAGTCATTACACTCCTCAAATTATTGAGGACCCCACCTCCAAATATTTTTAAAATTTGTATGGGTTCTACCTATCTTTATTTATCCTACTAGAAATGAAATCATCTTAGCATTAATGTAAAAAATAGTTTTGATCTTGTGGACCCCCAAGGACCCCTAGAACACACTTTGAGAACAGTTGATTTAGACAATCAATCAATGAAATATAGGAGAGCAGACATGAGAAAATGGAGATACGTGTTTTTATATATATTTTCTTCTTTTCTTTCATTTTTTTTTTTTTGCTTTTTGGAGGGCAGTTGGGGTTAAGTGACTTGCCCAAGGTCACATGGCTAGTAAATGTTAAATATCTGAGGTCAGATTTGAACTCAGGTCCTCCTGACTCCAGGACTGGTGCTCTATTCACTGTGCCAATGGAAGATATAAAGTGGGGAGGACAGAATGTTCTGTGGCTGGATATCTTTAGAGCGCTCTTAGATTTGGAGATTTTGTAAAGGGCTCAGACACTGTGCTGGAATATACATCAAAGTATTTGGCTCTGGAACGAAACTCATTGTGACAGGTACGTTCTGTGACAACCAGGTCACTGAGCTTTGTATGCTGATAGTCAGACGGGATTCTGAATGTGGGGATTCTGAACACAATCTTATACTAAGGAGTTGATATTCAGAGAACCCCTATCTGAATGCCAGCTCTGCTAACCTTCAGATCCTTGGGTGACTCGGGTGACTTAAACACTCCCCATTCTCAGTTGTACCTTATATAAAATAAGGGAATTGAACCAGATAATCCCTTCCAGTTCTGAATCCTGGGAAAACAATAACTGACAATAAGGACTGTGGAAAACATTTTAAATACAACAGTGCATTTGGTCACTTCAACACTGAAATAATGACTGCATTCCCATTGTTCAGATGAGGAAAATGAGTCGTGGAAGGACAAAATAGCTTTCCTACAATCATATAGCTAGTATATCTTTCAGGCAGGATTCGAATCTGGTCTCTCCTAACTCTGGATCTAAAGCTTTTTCCATCTGACACCACCCTCCCTTCTCCTGGAGACAAGCTAATGTTTACTCTCTTGCAATCTGGAACATTCAGGTACAGCCTACATGCTCACATGAGGAGTCATTTCATATACAAGAAATTAGGTGCTAAGCATTGGCCACCCAGACCCCTGTCACCCAAGGGAATGTCTGGAAGGACAATGTAGCTTGGTTTGTTTTCTCTAGCATTTGCATTCTTGGGTGTTTTCTCGACACAAAAAGACAGAGCTTTAAACAGTTACTGTGACAGACATTCAACTTCCTTCCAAGGTTTTTCACACTTCAAAAAGATGGGAATTTTTTCTAGTTTACAAGTATCCTCAAGGAGTAATCAAATAAATTAGAAAAACTTCTGTGGAGGCAGAATGAGTATTTTTAGAGGAGGAATGAAAGAATAAAGGAGGAAACGGAGAAAAAAAGAAATAGGGAAGAATTTCTAAGGATTCAATGCAAATGTTTAGGTTAGATAACTAAAGTTCATTGAAAACTTGACTGAGGTTTGGCAGATTTATGGAGAAGATACAGACAAGAAAAAATACCATGGGGACAAGTTCTTTGGCCCCACACTGTACCTTGATTCTGTCACTGGCTGTGGGTGAGCTCCTTAGAGGGTTCTTGTAGCTGGCCGCCCCACAGTGGGACCTGTTAAAGTCTTTGGTGAAGGAACAAAGCTCATTGTGACAAGTAAGTGTTTCAATCATGTTCCCATCAGTTTCCAGTAATCCCAGGTAAAAAGTAAGGCTGAATCCATTAGGATCAGCCACCAATGTCTTTGAGCTAAGTGGGCTATTTTCTGGTGGGACAGCTGTGAGTACTTGAAGTTAGTGGCAGTGAGGAAATCATTTTGTTCTGGAGAGAATGGGTGCAATGGACCGAGGCTCAGGGGAGATGCTGGACTACTTCAAAGGATTTTTCTGTGTCCTTATTGTTATACTATTTTGTTTTTGCAAATGTGCCTGATAAAATTCTCTGGGTAAAAACTGTGTAAGGTGCAAACCAACCTTCTCATTTTTATACCTACGATTCCTCCTCCTGTACCTTTGACTTCACTGTGGCTTCATAGTGATTGCATAAGATTCTATTGTATGAAAGAAAAGTTACCGAAATTTTAACAACCATTAAAATCTCATTAATAGTAAAAATCAGGCTGCATGGAACTCAATGTGCCACACTTTTACCTGCGACTTTTTTTATTATTTAAGGTATTCTTTTATCTAAAAGGTCATTCACAAAACACCAAAACCATAAATGTACTTTCTGTCATACCTATGACTATTCAAGAGAGATCAGACATGTTCTGCTTGGCCCCAGGGGGCACAGTTGGAAGCCATGGAAGAAGTTGTTTGCAAAGAGGTCAGCTTGGCTGGAGGTTGGGAAGGACTTCCTCCTGAGAACTGCCCCACAAGGGACTAGGTGGGAGTGAGCTTCCCTTCACTAGATGTCATCAAAGAAAAGTTAGATGACCACTTGATAGTTCTGTTCTAATGGGAATTCTTAGGAGGGCATGGGTTAGGCTAGATTTTACATGAATGTAAGAACCATTCTTAGCTCACAGACCAAACAAAAACAGGCAGGGGTGGTGGGCAGGAGCCATAGTTTGCCAACCACAAGACAAAATGGTCATCGGGGTCCTTTAAGCTAGAAAATTCTAGGGATCAGTGACCGTGGGAATGACTTCACAGTAGAAGTTGAGCTTCATAGTTTGGCAATCAAGTGTGATCTATTCACAGAAGTCTCTTGGATATCTTTTAAAAATGGCTGTGAGTCACCTGGGCTCAAACTGCAACTCTGTCTTTTCTTCCCTCCTTGTGTGATTCTGAGTAGGTCACAACCCCTTGGTACCTCCTTCTATAAAATAGAGGAATGTTAGAGCCAGGGGTTCTAGGCACTGTGAACTTTATGTATACATGCACAGATAGAGATATACACGTGTGTATAGTTACATATATACGTATGTCTATGTATATTGTTATCATGATGTTTCAATGAACTTAGTTTCCTTGTACTCCGACGCACTTTGTTTTCTGTATTTAAAAGCATTATCCTGAGAAGGAGCCCATTGGACTGCTGCCCAAGGGACCCAATGCAAAAAGACAAAAAAAATGTGAAGACATCCTGGTCTAGACAATTACTAAGATCCTCTCAAGATCTAAATTCCATGATAATGACAAGAAAACTGATTATTCTATCAGTAAAACCTTCCAGCTTATAAAGCATTTTATATCTGTTAACTCATTTCATCCTTACAAAATTGATGTAATTTCAATCCCTGTTGCATACATGGGAAAACTGAGGCTTAGAGAAATAGTGACTTGCCAAAGGCACACACTTAGAGTCAAAGGCAGAATCTGACCCTGAGTCTCTTCAGTCCAGGTCCCAAATTCTTTTCCATCTCTATGACACTGACTTTCACATTTCCCAGAGGATTCAGGGACAACCTAACTTCAAATGGAGAAGGGTAGCCAAAAAAAGAAAAGGCACCAGGTCATAGTCACTAAGGAGATTATTCGACCACTTGGAAGGAAACTATGACTAAAGAATTTTTCTAAGTACCCCAGGTGTTTTCTCACCACCAAGAAATAAAGGTCAGAACACTTACTGTGACTGACACTTGGTTTCCTTCTGAGGTTTTTTAATCTTTGCAAGAGTGGGCATGTTCTCTAAGTAATCAAATAAATTAGAAAAATGTCACAAAACCAAAAGGAGTATTTTGAGAGGAGTAACAAAAGGAATAAGGGTAAAAAAAGAGAAGGAAAGAAAGAAATTTAGAGAGAAATCAATCCTAATGCATAAATTGGAGTTCTAATGTTCATTGAAAACATAACTAAGATTTGGTAAATTTATTTTGTGGAGCTGTAATGAGTATTTTGAGAGAAGGAATGAGAGAATAAAGGAAGAAAGGAGAAAAAAAATTCTAAGGATTCAATGCAGGTTGGATAACTAAAGTTCATTGAAAACTTGGCTGAGGTTTGGTACATTTATGGAGAATATACAGACAAGAAAAAATACCACAGAGACAAACCCTTTGACCCCATGATGTGCCTTGATTCTGCTCACAGAGTGAGCTTCTTAGATGGTTTTTGTAGCTGGCTGCTCCACAGTGGGACCTGTTAAAGTCTTTGGTGAAGGAACAAAGCTTATCGTGACAAGTAAGTGTTTCAGTCATGTTTCCATCGGTTTCCAGTAATCTCAGGTATAAAATGAGGTGTGGTCCATTTGGGAAAGAGCAAAAACCTACAGTTGTTGAATGTCTATGAGTTAAGTGTGTATAAGTTATTTTCCAGTGGGGATGACTGTGAGGATATTGTTGGAATTAGTGGGAATAGGGAAACAATTTTGTTCTGGAGGGGGTGGGTGCACACAGTAAAAGACGAGAGAGAGAGAGAGAGAGAGAGAGAGAGAGAGAGAGAGAGAGAGAGAGAGAGAGAGAGAGAGAGAGAGAGAGAGACTATGCAGCCTATGCTACTTTGCTGTATCTTTTCATTATTTTACAATATTGGGAAATTAAACTGATGAACTACTCTGGATAAAAAAAGAAAACCTGACTAAAGTGAAAATCCGATTTCACATTTAATTAACTGATTCCTCCAGTCCCTCTGAGGCTGGTATAGCTTTACAGTGTATGTGACTCATGAGTCTCTCCAGCCCCTCACCACCAAATCAACAACTCATGAGGAGCTTCACCAAACATAGCTTGGCTGGTGCGGGGATGGTGGGCACACAGCTTGGTGCCCATCTTGGAAGAACATACCAAAGCTGGTGATAATATTGGCATAAACTTTTAAGAAGCCAGATCCCTCCATTGCACAAGGAGACATCAGTGCAGAACCTCAGTGGAAGAACTGAATGAAATGTTGGTGAATCCATTGGCCATTTCTACCCCTCTGGCAGCTCCATTATGATGCCATATTCACTCCTCATGATCTAGTCAGTTCTCACTAGCAGCCCTCAGGGTATCATCAGTCTCTTCACAGTTCCCAATGTAAGCTATAATTAGAAAGGATCTGGGGCGGCCAGGTAGCACAGCGAGTAAGAGCACCGGCTCCAGTGTCAGGATGACCTGGAGATCGAATCCCAGGCTCAGACACTTAGCACCCACCCAGAAACACCTGGCCGTGTAACCTTGAGCAAGTTACTTAACCCCAGTTGCTTAGGGGCAGCCAGGTGGCTTAGCCAGTGAGAGCACCGGCTCCAGTGTTGGAATGACCTGAGGATCGAATCCCAGGCTCAGACACTCAGTACTATACCCAGGAATAGCTGGCCGTGTAACCTTGAGCAAGTTACTTAACCCCGATTGCTTAATAAAAAAAAAAAGGGATCTGGAATAATCTTTTTGCCAATTGGATAGACAAAGTCACAGTGGGGGTGAGGGCTGGAGGGGAAAATAAGTGATTAAATGTATCTGTTTCGGAGAGATGCTGAGATACATAGAAAATTCCCAATTATTAGGTAAATTCAACCTAGGAAAAGGCATGAAAAATCAGAATTTTTCCAATGGGAGGCTTTAATAATGTTTAAAACTCATGTAAAACTTCAGAAGGTAAAGGCCATTTTGAAAAGAACAGAATCATTTCTATGTAATGTTTTGGATAAGGTACAATGCATTATTTCTGGTAAATGTGTATCTTGATATATAAGATAATAATATACGAAATAAAGTCAACCCCTCCTCTAGAAAACAATTGCTAGGGGGAAAAAGCATCAGAAAGCGACAGATGTTCTGTTCTTAGATGGTTTTTGTAGCTGGCTGCACCATAGTGGGACCTGTTAAAGTCTTTGGTGAAGGGACAAAGCTTATCGTGACAAGTAAGTGTTTCAGTCATGTTTCCATCAGTTTCCAGTAATCTCAGGTATAAAATGAGGTTTATCAACAGAAGGCAAATTTGAACGTTTAGAATTATTTTTTTTAATGTACTGCTTGGTTTTTCAAACTTAAGATGTAATTTATACTTTTGGAAGGAGTATGAAATAATATACTCCTGAGAAACCTAATAATTTTCTTGTGACAAATCAAGAAAAATGTAAACTTAAAAACTGAGCAGAATTTTTAAAATAATATTTATTTTTTTCTCCCCAATTACATGTAAAAATGATTTATAGCATTTGGGTTGTTTTTAAGTTTTGGGTTCCAAATTCAAACCCTCCCTCCCTTTCCCCCCCCTCCCCAGACAGTAAGCAATCCAACATAGTTATACACATGCAATTATCTAAAACATTTCCATGTTAATCATTTTATGCAAGAAAATTGGAACAAAAGAAAAAAGAAAGAAAGTGAAAATAGTAGGCTTTGGTTTGTATTCAGATAACACTAGTTCTTTCTCTGAAGGTGATAGCATTTTTCATCATAAATATTTTGGTATTATCTTGGTTCATTGTTCTTCATCATAAAATATTATTACTGTGTACAATGTTCTCTTGATTCTGCTCATGTCACTTTGTATCAGTTCATATAAGTTTTACCAGCTTTTTCTGAAATCATCCTACTTTGTCATTTCTTACAGCACAAAAATATTCCCTTGTAATCATACACCACAGCTTGTTCAGCTAATTCCCAATTCATGGGCATCCTCCCAATGTCCAATTTTTTGCCACGACAACAAAAGTTGCTTGGGGTGGCTAGGTGGTGAAGTGAATAGAACACCAGCCCTGGAGTCAGGAGGACCTAAGTTCAAATTTAGCCTCAGACACTTAACACTTACTAGCCATGTAACCTTGGGCAAGTCACTTAACCCCAACTTCCCTGCCTTCCCCCCTCCAAAAAAAAGCAAAAAAAGAAAAGCTGCTATAAATATTTTTCTGACCAGAATTTTTGAGAATTTGAAAGTTCCATATTCATGTTCGAAAGCAAAAATTGCAGTCTGGTTTACTTCCATATGAAATACCTTTTGGCAACAACATAATGTGCTTTGTTAAAACTTTCTCAAGTATTTGAGCCTGTATAAAATCAAATCAATTGGATGACATTAGAATTAGGTCTACAGAGAGAAAAACTGTTTCCTCAGCATTACTGAGAAAAAAAAAATCTGGTTTAATTCTAAAAGAAATTCACAAGCCAGTCAGTTTACAAGAATGGCCATTCTTAATATCATCTCCCATCCTGAAGGGCAGATTTCCTATGCAATGTGTTGCATCATCAAAACTGTTGAATACCCAGAAATAATGTGGTAAAATCTTTTAAGGAATTGCTGTCTGGAAGAGAGTTTCACCCTGTTCTGCTGCTTGACCTGAGATGGCAGAGCTGAGTTGGAAAGAGGCAAATTTCCATCCGATATAAGGAAAATCTCTCTAACAATTCAAACCATCCAAAAGTGGATGGAGCTGCCTCCAGAAGTAGGGGTTTCCTCAGCTGGATGAACACTTGGGTATGATATATATGGAACATTTCTTCAGTTTTGGGTTGGACTAGATGACTGCTGTGGTCCTTTTCTTTTTTTTTAAAAAAGCAATTGGGGTTAAGTAACGTGCTCAAAGTTACACAGCCAGGTGTTTCTGGGTGGGTGCTAAGTATCTGAGCCCAGATTCGATCCCCAGGTCATCCCGACACTGGAGCCGGTGCTCTTACTCGCTGTGCTACCTGGCCGCCCCCACTGTTGTAAAGTTCCTTTACAACTTTGAAATTCTGTGACTCTAAAAAAATGGTTCCCTAGGAGGCCTAAGTGGCGTCTATCCTTGTCCCTGATAGTATTGAGGTTCAGGACTTTCTTTTGACCTGCATTGGCTGGCACCAATATTAACCTTTCAGTTTTTCCAATAATTATCTTTTTGTTCTTTGGTTTTCTCTTTAGATTCTCCTAACAAAAAGAAAGCACCAAAGCCTATATTTTTTCTCCCTGCTTTGGAAGAGGTGAAGCAAAAACGATCCGGGACCTACATTTGCCTGCTGGAGGATTTTTTCCCCAATGTTGTTAAAACATATTGGAAAGATGAGAACTCACGGCCTCTGGATGCACAGCTTGGACCTGTCACTAGCATCAATGGTTCGTACTCCCAGGTCAGCTGGCTGACTGTGCAAGAAGACAGCTTGCCTAAGAACCTCACCTACTTCTTCCAGCATGAGGAAGTGGGCATAGAACCCATGGCTGTTCCTCTTCCTTCAATTTGGGAAGGTATGTACCCAGATCTCCCGAGCAGGGAAACAAAGCTCCATATTTCTCCACACTGGCTTCTCTCTCTCTCTCTCCAAGAGTTTTCCATTAGCAGAATCAAGAGGTGGCTTCCCTAGCAGTAAAAATCCCATCCCGTCTCCTAAAATCAATCACCAATTATGGAGTAAATACTTACAGTATGCCAAGCACTACTAAGTACTGCAGTTACAAATTAAAATTCAAAGAGCCCCTGCCTTCAAAGAGGTTATATTCTAATTGGGGAGTTTAGACAGATAGAGACAGAGAGACCCAGGGAAGGGGGGAGATAGGAGAAAGAAAGAAAGAGACAAAGACAAAGAGAGACAGAGACAGAGAGAAAATAAAACAGATATACAGATTAGCCACCTGAATGTTAGGACTGAATTGCCTGGTCAATAACCAGACTGAATGGACCAGACAGAAATAGGAGAGTTACATCAAAAGACATAGGTGGGCCATAGGGTGCTATGTCAAAGTAAGTTATTTTTTTTTCTTTTTAAAAGGAGTGACTTTTGATAAGTCTTCTCTGCTTTTAGTCCACGAACATATCTAATGCTTTTTCCCCTTCACATTACTCTTCATCTTCCATCCAAACAAACCACTAAGGGAAAAGCAGAGACAGCTAAGGTTCATATAACATTAGATTAAATCCTTTTATGTGGCATGTGAGCTCAGCACAAAGATCTCACGTTAAACATTTTACATCAAGCCAGTAGGGCCAGGATTCTGTCCTCCCATTGGGTTTCAGTAAATTCTGGGGGAGAGGCAAAGGCAAAGTCTTCTGAGCACACAGAGCTGGTGGTGAGAGCTTCAGCTACAAAATAGCTCCATAGAAAGACCAAAAGGCAGAGTTCAGCACCCAGCTCTAGCATTCACTCATTGTGTGCTCCTGTCCAGACCTTGATATTCTCATCTACAAATTGTAGGGAGAATTTGTGATGTCAAATTCTTCAGGAACCCAAATGACCCCAAGGTCATTTTATTATTAATGTAAATTAATTGGTTAAAAAAAACAACATTCATTAAGCACTTATTATATGCCAGGTGCTGTTCTAAGATCTGGAGATACAAAAAGGCAAAGTAAGGGATGACAAAAAGCTCTGAATTCAGTAACATTTAAGTGAATTTGTATATCATTGTATTTATTAACTGTGAGACAAACTGTTCATTCAGTCTACAGAAGGTATATTTCGCGTGCATTTGGGTTTGCGGACCACTCGAAATAGCTCCAAGCTTGCTCATGCGTTTGGAGCCTGCAGTCTGGGAACTACCAGACAAGGCAATCTCCAAAGGTGCTTCCTCCTCATAATCACCAATATACAAAGCAAGAGAAAGTGAAAGGGGATGTAGAAATGTGCATCTTCTCTAGGAGATCACATGCACATGGATGTCTTGGCAGATCTCTCACTCCCACCCATAGGGAATCGACCATTACAACTGGCTGTTTGGAATGGCTAGTGCCCACTGTTGCTGTGCGGTTTGTCACTCTGAACCCTGGACTCATGATATCAGAAGAGCTTCCGTCCACTTCAAACCAAAAGGAATCTATTAAATTACTATGAGCCAGACACTTCGCAAAGTATTGGAGATACAAAGGCAAAATGAAGAATAGCCCTTGCCCTCAAGGGGCTTACATTCTGTGGAAGGGAGGCAATAAGTATATGCCTAATAACTGGGAAAGGGAGAGAACCTAATGGTGAGGGAGACCAAGAAAGGTTTTTTGGAGGATGAGGAGGTAGTCCCTATGCTGGGCATTGGAGGAATACAACAATTCAAAGTGTGAGAGGGGAGTTCATTTCAATCATGAGGGACAGCAATGCACAGGGAGGAAGATGGAAATATGAGCTCATGGAACAATAGTCAGGGACTTCGGTTGTTGCTGCGTATCACAGCAGTTATTCTTGGGTACTTCCCTCTACTCAAAAAAAACCCCAAACAACCATATCTCTATATTGGATGTGCCCTTTTATACACACATGTACATATACATATAACATAGAAATATATACATACACATATGTGTGTGCATGTATATGTGTGTATAGAGAGAGAAAGAGAGAGAGAAAGAGAGAGAGAGAGAGAGAGAGAGAGAGAGAGAGAGAGAGAGAGAGA
>NW_027185761.1:69280115-69302475 GCF_028583685.1 Petaurus breviceps papuanus | reverse complement strand
GAGAGAGAGAGAGAGAGAGAGAGAGAGAGAGAGAGAGAGAGAGAGAGGGAGAGGGAGGAGAGGGAGATTATAGCTTCATGGGAGATGTAGCCTTGGGCACCAGGGAGACTTGAGCTCAATTTTGCCGCTGACCTGTACTGACTATGCGACGCTGCACAAATCATTTAACTTCTAAGGGCTCCATGAACTCTCTAAGACTCTAAATTTTAGAGGGGGAGCCAACCGACTTTGGTAAGGGGAATTTCCTCCCCTGGGCAGTTTTCTGTCAATAATATCATAGGCCTAATCCCCATTCTTATGCTGGTTTCTATCTCTTCTGGTCATAAAATACCTACAACTCTCAGTAAGAAACCCCAAGAACTGCTGGTGGTGTGGCTCATACATCATCACCAGTCAGTTTTAACTGGTTGATTCCCTGGTATAAGATCTGTCAAATAATATAATTTGGGGAGGAGAGTGAGCGGGATCACACACAATGCACAAGTTTTAAATTTTGCTTCTCGGCTAAATGATTAGCTTCTTGGGGGCCTGATTTCCCTTCTGTCTCTATCTCTGGTGCCTAGTACAGTGACAGGCAGAGAATAGATGCTTTATGAATGTTTGTTAATGATTTGGTGGCTCCTCTCCTCACCAGAGAGGGCAGCATTAAACTAACCCACCCTGGAAGCCTGTCCTATGTTGGAGACATCTAGGGAGTGCAGGCAGTTCCCCAAATTCCCATTGTATGGCATTCTACTCCTTGAAATGAATGTAATAATACCTTAATCACAGCAGAGAGATGGAGTCTCTTCTTCACAGTCTTACTGGCTTTTGTCAGACTTGAACAAATGTCTTGGGGAAAAGTCTCCAGTGTGGAGGGGAAGAAGGACTAGAAATGGTCTGCTAAGTCTGTGCATTCTTTCAAAGGGATGAGATGATGTGGGGCAAAGTCCACTGGGTCTGAGAGCAGAGGACCTGAGCTTGAATCCCATCTCTGTCACTACCTGGCTTACTTGACACAAGTGGTTTCTTGTCTTTGGACCTCAGTTTTCTCATCTGTAAAATGGAGGTGTGAGGTCCCTCCTAGTTCTAGATCCATGCTCCATATCCAAAATCCTATTTTTAACAGAAGAATTTCATATACTTCTCCTCCATGACACCTTCTCATGCTACGTATGTTTGTCTATATTCAAAGTGAAGGGAGGAAATCTAGGTGTTTCACACCCACATGGATCAGTCAAGCTGCTCAAGACCTCTGACCTCAGTTGCTTGCATCCTTGTGCCTGGGATGATTGGAATTTTTTTTTTACCATCTTGTAGGATTTTGTCTTTTTGCCTGAATAATAGTCTCATGTCTGCTCTTCCTTCTCTTGCTTTAAACTGAGCATTAGCATTGTCTACACTAGCAGGTGGTCCAGTTTTGTCTGGTTACTGACTAGTAGTAATTAACGTTAACCCATTGGCTTTCTTGTGGAGACACAGCCTATGAGCCCCAGAGAAGAGCCAGAGGTAGGAGGAATTACAGTAGAGATGAGGAAAGGAGAGGCGCAGTGCTAGCCACTTCCCTGAATGCTGGCTCAGAATTGCACAACTCTCCTTTGGGTTCCAGTGACTCATTTTTTAAAATGTATTTACTGCTTTGGTTTCCATAGGTGTCCATTTTTTACTTACATGTAACTTTCAGAACCAACAAAAAAATCAGCCCTGAGTTCCCCTTATACAAAGAAGCTGCTTCGAATGACAATATTTGTAAGAATCCCTGGAAATTGTTTTTAATGGATATTATTTGTCACTTCAATGAACTGGTTGATAAAAAGGTTATGAGAAACTTCCTAATAAACAGAGAAATTTGGTAGAAAATCATGTTTGACTGAAATCGGTCAAGGCAAACAATTCTGCCAAACCATTCTCGATAAATAAATCATTTCAGCATCAGGCTTGATTTTTATTTTTTTAATCTATTTGTACCAGGACAATTTCTTTCATTTGTCATTTGTCCTTCATTCTTGTCACTCTGCTGTTTTCTACTTCCCAAACATAGAGACACAAAATTCCATATGAGCGCTCAACACACAGGAAGGGACAATAGGAAGGATGCTAGATTTGCTATCAGAGGACCCAGTTCAAATCCTGGCTCTGTTACTTGGGACCTGGGACAAGTTGCTTCACTTGTCTGGGCCTTGGTTTCTTCATCTATAAAATAAATGGGTTGGGCTATTGGAGTTCTAATTTGTTTTTATTCATGGACCCCTTTGGCAGCCTGGTGAAGTCTATGAACCTCTTCTTAAAATTGTGTTGCTAAATGCCAAAAATGAAATGCATCAGATTACAGAGGAAAGCTACTGTGTTGAAATATACTTATTTTACAAAACAAGTTCACAGACCCCAGGTTAAGACCCCTGTTCTAGATAAATGTTAAGGTCCTCCCATCTCCAAAGCCTTTTATTGCAAGTGGCTCAGCCAGTTTGATGCAGTGTACTGGCCAAATATTGAAGGATCCCTCCAGTGAAAGAAGTGTGATCCAACATTTTCCCATTGCAATGTCTGCCTCAGCTGACCACTAGGTACCCAATGGCAATGGAACAATGCAATGAATTTTTGTTGATTTGAATTATTAAAATTAGGTTGGTAAGTTAACTTCTAAGAAAAAAAAATCATTTAGTTATCATGTAAGAGTGAGGGCTTCCTTCCTGCAACACTTCCAAGAGTGACTTGTTCAGGAATTGTGGGCACAAAGACTAAAAGATCCCTGTCCTCAAGGAGCTTGCATTCCACAGGAGCAATATACATGATAAGTCAATGCAAGGAACATAAAACATTATGCAAAGTCATTTCAAAGAGAAGATTCATTGTGTCAGTATCATAAAGCCCACACTAACCGAACCAGAGGGTCAACTCAACTTGGAACTTTCAAAGAGGTTCAATTTTTCCCTCAAGAAATCAATTATCTTAATTGCTGAGACCAACTCTTGAAGGAAGGAACCCAGGCATAGTGTCCTAGCATCTGCAGGAATTTTATTTACTCAGGAGACAAGCACTCTGTTGCTCTGGCCAGGCTAAGTGATCTCCAAGCTCTCTTCCAACTCTACACATAGATCAGTGTCTAGTACATATGTATTAGTATGTAATTTGAAATTCGGATTCGCTCCTATAAATGACACTCTCGTACTACAATCAACAAAAAAGAATAAGACTTTATTTGCACAATACACACCCTCGTACTACAATCAACAAAAAAGAATAAGACTTTATTTGCATAATACAAGAGTTTTGAAATAGTAGAATGTCTAATAAACTAGTAAGCAAGGCACGGACAGTCTAGTTTTGCATAGGCAGCATAGAGAAATGAGAATAAGCAATAACACAATACCCACTAAAATAATTAGTAAAGGAAGAGAATACATCACCAGTTCGAGGGAACCTCAAGTCTCAAAGTTGGCTGGGAGCCCCGGTCAGCCTCAATCAGCTCGAACTGGGAAAAGATGTTCCCGGGCGAAGCGTCCTTCCCGCGGGCGAAGCTCAAAAGCGGGCAGGACTAGGAGACTTTTTATAGGGGTCCCAAACAAAGAAGGACTGGTGCCAGTGGATTACACAAGCCTTTCTGTATAAAATCCTATATGTGCAGCTCTGACGTGACTAAAGTTCATTAATCTTAAAGATCATATCCTGGTGGATACATTCCGATGTCCTGAAGCCTGATAGTGCTTTTAATTAATAGCATGTGTTCCAGGGAGGAGAGCCACTCCTACCTGGAACATACGTGCCCGAGAGTGGCTAGTTCTCGGGACCCAAGCCAGGAACATCAGGAGTTCAAGGAACGGGCAACCACCAGTTATGATACAATCCAGCTTGAGGCTGGGTAATTGCTAATGAACAATTTAGTCGTTTATTTGAATGATCTTACTATATATAAGGAATTTATAATTTCTTATTCAACATAGTAGACACTTAGTAAATGGTTAGTGATTTACTGACTCTACCATTCCCTGAATAAATGAATTTTCTTTGGTCCAAGCAGTCAGACTAACTGCATGCAGCTAACAACACACAGTCCCTGAAGGAGATACCAATTTGTCCGTTTAAATTGTCTGATCACTATCTGACAAATTGTTTGATAAAATATTTCCTGCTTGGCACATGAGTACCCCCATGTGTCAAACCCAACAATGGAACTGAATACAATGAATGAATGAATGAATGAATGAATGAATGAATGAATGAATGAATGAATGAGAACAGGAAAAAACACATTACCTGATAAGAATCTTGCCAGAATCCCATGATTTTTCTCTGGGTCTTTCTGTTGGTATAAATATGTGTGTATGTAGCTAACTCAATGGAAATCATTTTCTGGTTTTCCCCTTTTTTCTAGCTTTCAAAAAAGATCTCCCTTCTGTTTCCTGTGAGAAAACTGAAGTTAAGAATAAAGGTAAGCAGGGCGGCCAGGTAGCACAGCGAGTAAGAGCACTGGCTCCAGTGTCAGGATGACCTGGAGATCGAATCCTGGGCTCAGACACCCAGCACCCACCCAGAAACACCTGATTGTGTAACCTTGAGCAAGTTACTTAACCCCAATTGCTTAGGGGCCGCCAGGTGGCTCAGCAAGTAAGAGCACCAGCTCCAGTGTTGGGATGACCTGGGGATCAAATCTGGGCTCAGATACTTAGCACCACACCCAGAAATAACTGGCAGTGTAACCTTGAGCAAGTTACTTAACCCCAATTGCTTTAAAAAAAAAAAAAGAATAAAGGTAAGCTTCCCATTGACTTGTTTTCTGGGCCAAGGGAAGTTTTTATCATGGTCAAATCAACTTTTTACTTCTGGAGACTGAGGGGGGAATGAAAGCTTCCTGGGGTCCAGAATGAGACACTTGGGGGCTTGGATTGGTGAAAGCTTAGATTGTCTGGAGTATTTTTCCCTCAGGGGGCAGTGGGTTCTCTTTCACTGGGGGCCTTCAGGCAAAGGCTGGATTACCATTTGATGGGAATGATGTAGATCAAAGGATCTTAACCATTTTTGTATCCTGGTCTCCTTGGGCAAGCTGGTAAAGCCTTTGGATTCCTTCTCAGAAACATGTTTTAAATGCATAAATTAACTAATAAATAATAACTAACTATGTGCAGGCACCGTGCTAAACACTTTACAATTATCATCTCAGTTGATCCTCACAGCCACTCTGGGAGGCAGGCACCACTGCTGTTCCCATTTTTCAGATGAGTTAACTGGGACAGAGAAAGGTTAAGTGACTTGCCCATGATCACAGAGCATGTAGAAAACCAATTTTATTGAAATGCAGTTATCAATTTAAAAAAAAACACATAAGTTCATGGCCTCTAGCTAGGTTAAGAACTCCAGTAACATAGGGATTCCTATTCAAGTAAGGGAAGCCCTAGGCGGCCTCCAAGGCCCTTTCCAGCTCTGATATTGATATTTCCTAGGAGATCTGGAAGGATGACTCCATTCAGTATTATTATTTTTATTCATTATTAACAATAGCTACCATTTATATAGTACTTTAGGTTTATGAAACATTATATACTAGTTTTTTATTATTATTATTATTAGTGTTATTATTATACTGTTGCATGCTTCTGAATTAGACTCAGCGAGGAAAAGAGAATCCTAAGAAATAGTATCATACAGGAATGTTCTGAGCAAATATACAAGCGCACCAGGAGCCTAGAGGACCTGACTTTCTTCCATCTCCTTTAAGGGCTCACTTTCATTTTTTGTGCTGTCCCTGCCAGAGCCCAGGCTCTCTGGCTTCTGTTCCCAATGCCTTTGCTCCAACATCTCTTGGTCACTAACCAGGTTCTCTCATTTTAGGGCTCCAGGAGCTGCATTTTGCCAATACATCAGCCTTTTATACCTATACCATCCTGCTTGTGAAGAGTACCATCTACTTCACCATTACCCTCTTCTTCCTGTACCAGAAGAGAGTGGCTGGGAGCCAAGGGACAAAGTAGGCATGCTGAGAAGCCTTCAGCTCTCAGGGAGGGGAGGCTTTGTCTGCGTGTTCCATTTTGTCTCCTGCAGGAGGTGGCTGGTGGCCACATTGATGGTTCTCATTACTTCCCTTTTGCTTAGCAATGCATCTTTGTTGTAACTTGGAAAATGCAAGTGGGTTTCTTTTAATCCGTTGGACAAACAGGAAACTTTAGGTTGTAAGAAATGTGGGGGGTTTTGGCGCTTTGCTCTGGATACCTAGGCACCTCCTTACTAAGAGACCTCTCCCCAATAAAAACCACTAAAGCTCCCTCCTTTCTGTGTCCGTTCTCGACCTGGTCAGATGCTACCTGGTGATGGAAGGATGATGTCTCACCTCTATGGAGCACTTTCAAGGGTATCAAGCACTTTCAAAACTGACACGCATTACTGCCTTGGAGTCTCAACAGCCCAGTGAGGGAGGCATTGTGGGTCTAACTCACCCCAATTTACAGATGAAGAAACTAATTCCCTAAGCATCAATGACTCACTCACAGTCACACAGCTAGAAAGAGGAGGCAGAGTCTGATCTTGTGTCTTTCTTTTTCCAAGTCTCATTCTGTCCTGTACTATGCTTCATATGAAACCGGAGCTGAGAATTGGCTGAACTGGCCCATCATGACGTGTTTTCTTCCTCTTGTCCATCTGTACCCATCAGGCCCCATTTATTGGCCCCTGATGACTTCATCTCCTCTGGGCACTGCCAGGGAAATGGAGGGGCTTTCCCTGTGAGTTTTCAAGGGCACCCGCTAGAAAGCCAATGTGAATGAGTGAGTCATACAGTCACTAAACATTTAGTAAGTACCTACTGTGTGCCAGCCCCTGTGCTAAGTGCCAGGGAAACAAAGAAAGGGGGGAATAAACAAAATCAGCTCCTCTCCTGGAGGAGCTCACACCCAATGGGAGAGACAACTATGTACAAACAAGAAATAAACAGGATAGATCAGAGTTAAGAGGGACCAAGAGGCGGCAATGGAAGGACAGTATTCTAGGCATGGGGCATGGCTAGGGAAAATGGCCAGTGTAGAGAGTGTGAGAAGCAAACAGGGGGCCAGTGTCACTGGACCGTAGTATACATGGGGGAGGGAGGAGCTCCAAGTCTGGGCAAGCTGGCCTCCAGTCAGCCTGACTGCAGCACCATAGCCAGACCAAGGCCTAAAGGAGCTAATAAGCCTAAGAATGCTGAATGTGTATAATCTCGTGTTATCCCAACAACCTTGGAGGCAGGTGCTGTTATCATCTCTATTTTACAAACAGGAAACCAAGGCAGAAAGCGGGTGGCTTGCCCAGAGTCACACTAAGTTGCTCAGGTGGGATCTGAACCATGGCTTTCCTTCCTTGCCTAGCACTCTATCCACTATCCCACCTACTGAGTCCCACTGGTGGCTTATTTCGTTAAGGATGCCTATAATGAAGCCTATGCTCTAAGATACAGGTTCCCTCCCTCATCCACCAATGGTGACTATTAATTGTATTTTCTTAAATGCATGATGGAAAATTACAAGGATTGCCTTCCTTCCAAAATGGCACCATTTTGGGAACCAAATCAAATGAACTCTGCTGCCTACTGTCTGTGTAACCTGGGGCAGGCCACTCTAATTTCTGTTTTCCCATCTCTAAAAGGAGCAGGGGACCAGAAAGCTTCCTAGGCCCCTTCCAGCTCTAAAGCAGGCCTGCATGGGCCTAACCGTCTTGGCCTTAGTTTCCTCATCTACAAAGTGAAAGCCTTAGACAAGGCAACTTTTGAGGTTTCTTCTGTTTGTAACTTGATCATATCCTGAGCCTCTAAGTTATTTTAACTCTCAGGTTTCTCATTCGCCCAGTGGGGCAGGGGTTTGGACTAGCTTATCTCCAAGAGCTCTTCTGCTCTGGTGATGAGCCCACCACACTTGCATTATTTAGTGACATGAAGTTTTAAGATCTAGTCATTGTTAATGTGCAGAGCATCGAGACAGAGAGATCCTTGCATAAAATCCAGAGAAGTTACTTATGAAACTGGCGCTCTCAATCTTCTGGCGTCTTGGAAACAACACTCAAAGCCAAACACAGAATCAGTCATTCCCCATTCCCAGGATCTCCGTGTTTTTAGGTGGGAAATGCAACCTCGACAATAGACATTTTGCTTCCAAGGCATAAGAAAATCCCAGGTAGAGTTGAGCAATTGTACAGAAAGTTAAGTCAAAGCGTGAACTTGACCAAGTCAACATAAAATCTTGGCATCTCCAGCAATGGAACTGAGTCCTGACATTGCTTTCTTTAACTCTCATAAGGGTATAGACAGCTAGAGAGAATTTTCCTTGGTCCATTTTACCCTATGCTTTCCTGCCAGCACCTCCACATACTTTGGGAGAAGGTGAAGCATACACTGAGGTCAGAACCATGAAGTGTTGGGCATGAACACGACTCAGTGACTGGGCATAGCAAGTCATGGGATGAGAGATGTAGAGCTGGAAGGAGCCTCAGAGTTCTCAGCTTAACCCCCTGACTTACAGACAAGGGACCCCAGATCCAGAGATGGGAGTGGCTTGTCCCAGGTCACACAGCTGGTGAGGGGCAGAAGTCCTGGTCTGGTGGGCAACTAGCTCTATGCCTCAGTCAGGATTGTGTATCTAGAGCAAGTCCCATTACTCTTTCTAGTCCATCCTCATTATACAAATTAAATGACTTGCTCATGGTCACAGGGTTAGTGATAGGGCCAGGGATTCAAGTCTCCCTGTTCTTTGACCTTAGCTTCCTTCTGTGGATGAGAGTTGACTTGATGGGTAAGGTTCCTCTCTGCCTTAACATCATAATTACTATCCTAATGAAGAGTAAAAGGCAAATAAACGCCTTAAAGATGGCAGAGAATGCTCATGCTAATGTACATGCAGAAACCCTTCAAAATCTTTGGGTCTAGGGTATAAGCAAAGTGAGAATGATACCTCTCAGGTGCTCTCGGGGAAAGAGAGAGCCCGAACTCCTCCATTAGTTACCGGCTCACTTCCTTATTGATTCTCTCCCTGGGTTCAAAGGCCATTTAGCAGAGATGAATTTGAATGTCCTCAGAAAATACTTTTACAAATTCTCATCCACCCTATACCGAGCAAGGATGCTTAATTAAGGCTCCTGAGTGTGTGGGGGCCACACGTTCACATTCTTCCCATTCTCCGAGCTAGGTCAGCCACCATGAGATTCCTTCCATCACATAATTCACATGCTGGCACAATAATTTCTTTGCTGGTCTCCTTGCCACAACAAGCTTTTAGGAACAAATATCCCTGGCACCAAATTTGTAAGCGTGCAAGGCTGTATCCAACAGTGCTGAACACAGTAGCTTGTGCATTGTGGAGATTTAATAACTACATGAAGAATCATAATCTATACATTACATATTTATTAATCAGGGTAAGAGGAAGAAGGGAAAACGGAGAGGGAAGAAGGCATGAGAAGAAAGCAAACTTTGGAGCAAATGACACCAATAATTCCAAAGCATTTGTAGAAGAGCGTCCTATGGAAACTCTCCAAAAACTCCCATTTGCTCTGAAAGGGGCAAGGGAGGACAAGGACAGTAGAAAAGAAAAACGATCATTTTAGTTCAGCTTTTAGAACTGCTGGCTTATGTTCCTAAGAGTGCCCAGATCTTGGCACCCATTTCTTGTTTGCTTATTGGTGATAAAAGATCAGTGGAATAAACATTTTAATTCATTTCAATAAAGTCATTAAGCACCTACTATGTGCCGAGCGCTGTGTAAAGCACACAAATTAGCTTCCTTTTCTTGGGACTGATTATAAAAGCTGGAGGTAGAAGGAAAAGGAGAATGAACGAGTGAGTCCCCTTTCCCACCCCCCTTCCTGCCCCAGACTTATTGGGGTTTGATGCAGGCTTCCGAAGGGGTGGGGGCTGCAGCTCTCTCTTTGTCACATGGTGGGTCGATGGAAAATGTTTGAGTCAAACAAGCCTCTTCCAGTTGGGGACGTGTGGTGGGAGGAGGGGCTGGGGTATTATGTGACAAAACAGGGCAGTTAAACCACAGCTAAGCCTGCGCCTTCTCAAAGGCCACAGCTAGTGGCAGATAAAAAGCTGCCTGTGTCAAGGGGCTGTGTAGGGGGCTGCGGCTGGCCTCCCTGGGCCTTGCACAGTGAGGTCTCCACTGTACCTCTGCCGCATGCTAAGAACAGGAACCATGCACATATTAGTAAGAGTCTGATGATCAGTGGGCCCTGCAGGAAACCTTCCCCCCCCTTGGATGGAGCAGCAAGTCTCTCTCTGCACTTCCTGAGGCCTACTAGCAGGTCATGTCCCCAGGGGTTGTTGAATGAATATTAAACCCAAGATAACGTCCAATCCTTTGGCTTACACTGTGCATCCCAGCCTGAGCTATTGTTGGGCATCAGATCAGTGAGTTCTCTTGGATTCCAGTTTTCTTTACCTTCCGCAAATGTTTACCTTAATTCAACATTCAACACATTTGATTAGCACTGGATTAGAGGGCAGAGGTGGCCTCAGTCAGGAAGGCCTGGGTTCGAGTGCTGCCTGACACATGTGGGCTGGATGACTGTGGGCAAAGCTCTTTCCCTCCCCATGTGTCGGGCTCTTCCAAAAGGATAAGCAGCCATGGAGGCGCTGATCCATAGTGGCAGAGGGAGTTTCCTTCCTGAAAGTGCCGTCTCCCTCCCTGCACTGCTACAATCACAGAACTGAGCCCTTCTCCCTAGAATGTGCAAGGATGTCCCTGAGAACTGGGGAGGGAGCAAAGATAAAAGCCCTCTGGCCAAGGAGTTCACGTTCTATAGGGAGGAGAAAACATGTGTCCAGTCAGGAAAGACCAAGACATTTGTAATTGGTAAGCAGCGAAGGAAGGGCTCCCTGAGGAGGCCCTGAGCCCATCCTTGGAGTAAGACTAAGACCAAGAGAAGAAAGCCAGCAGGGAGTCTGGAGCAGGCAAGGGGGACAACGTGCAAAGGCATGATGGAGGAAGCTGGGCCGTGGGGCAGGTGGCCCCCGTCTGGCCTCAATACCGCAAGGATCTGTGACTACCCAGACTGCCGGTACCCCTCCTGGATAACCCCCCCCATCCCCAGGGCCAGCACACCTCAGAAGCCCCTCCCTCCTCTTGAGCACAGGCCCTTGAGACCCCCACCAACTACTCTGTCAGCCCCCTTGGAGGCACTTACTGGGCTTTTGCATCTTCCCAGCTGGACTGTTTTTAAAATACTGCCATTTGTGGGCCATGTCTTTCCCCTTTTACCTCCCCCCCTTAACACATGTGCATTCATTCACACATATAATACACATCCTTCATTCACACACACTCAAAAGATATGCACAGACACATACAAATATATACAGATTCACACAGTCATCACACACACTCACAAATATAGACATACACTTACTCATCACACGTGCACACACACATATACACATGCAGTCACACTCACAAATACACACATACTCCACACACACACTCACTCACATATACACACACGCATCATACACAGACTCACACTCATCACACACACATACACACTCACAAATCTACACACACACTGATTCACATACTCATCACACATTCACGAGCACACAAACACGTCCCCCCAGGCCACGCTAACACATGCAGGCTGAATCTGCCCAAGGTCGATCCCCTCCCTGTACAGTATCCCTAGCTGACATCTGTTCTGAGAGAGGATGTGGTCAGTTACTGGGGCACTAACAGACCCAGGACACAGAACATTCTCTGACCAGCGCTGACTTAGCAGCAATGACCAGCAGAGCTGATGAACCTGAATTCCCTTCACTTCCAAAGGAACCATTTTTCATTCTGATCCAGAAAAGGACCAAGACTGGGGACCTTTTAAACAACTGTAAATGAGTTTGACGCTTTAGACTTGGAAATTTAAATAAACATGACCTGGAAGGCCTTGCCCCATGGAAAGGGCAAAAGGCTGGACAAAGAAGAGAGAAGAGACAGAAATGATTCCACAGGGCCCCCCTCCCCCAATATAGAAGGGGCCAGAGGAAGGCCTGCAGAGTGTTATGCAGGAAAACTCTCTAGGGAGGATCTGGGCAGGGATCTGGCTAAGAAGAGAGGCAGACTGGGAACTGGTTTGGGAATCAGGAAGATTTGGGTTCAGGTCCTGCCTTTGACACATCCTGGCTGTAGAACCCTGAGCAAGTCACTGAGACTCTCAGAACTGGGATTACAAATTGTAGAGAAGATGACAATCAGCATTGGTAGACCGACTGTGCTCACCTGGGAGATCTCTATGCCAGTGAAATCAATGCCCCAACCAGTCCCTACCCCCTCGGACAAGAGATGGCCTGGATGAAAAAGCAGCGATGGGGATGCTGAGTACGTGCTGCCTGGCTCATGGAGCCGCTGAAGTAAAAGGTCAGAACCAAAGGCTGGGATGTTGCCTTTTATTAACATTTTTAAACTGTACAAAGAGCTCAAATGCATGAATTAAAAAACACACGAGGACATGTTATTATTTTAAAAAGAAATATAAAATAAATCTATGAGACAAATAAAACAATTCCATTTTGTGAATCAGAAAAAAACACCACATACTTTTGTGTTACAGAAGATGTGTTAGATGCCTAGGCTACGGTACCTACTGATCGGGGAACACAGCCTGAGACTGGCCCGGAGCTCCCTCCCATCAGGTCAGGCTCAGGAGCAGACGACAGCGCGGGCTCTTCTGGGACATTATCTCACCAGCCCCAGGCAGGTGAGTGTACACAGGGGGGGGGGGGGGCAATCTTCTGTGAGGTATCACAATAAATAAATCCTTGATTAGCAGGTGGGCCGGCTTCCCAGGGAGAACCGGCTACTCTGGGGCCTTCACACTCCAAATGCAGACGGACAGACGGAGAGGATTCACAGACGGAAGAGTCTGGGGCAGTTACAAGAAGGAGAAGGGTTCAACATTCAGCATTCCTGTGGCTTCCCACTTTTTAAAGGTTCCTATCCATTTTTTCTAAGATTTTATTTTTCCCCCAATTACATGTTACAATTTTTAACATTTTTCTTCAATTTGGGGGCTTGCAATTTCTATCCCCCCCTTCCTCCCCTGCCCTCCCTGAGCCAGCAAGCAGCCAATCTGGGTTACACATGGGCAATCATCCCATACATTTTGGCATCAGAACTTATCTAACAAAATGCACTGGGAGGAGGGAGGGCCTTGAGGGGGCTGGTGAAGCATGAAGTCTGCAGCTGGTCCGATTTCACTGAGCAGCTTTTCCTTCCACAGTTACGTGACTGGGCAGAACTTTAGCCAGTGAAGCTGGCTCTGCCTCTTCCTTCTGCAGGGCTTTGAGGGGGCCCTGCCTATCAGGGGTACCTGGAGTACAGCTGGGGCTTTGAATCAATCCCTTCTCTTCCATCTCAGAAATCCCCACATCTACAATCTAGTGATCATGGCAGAGACCAGCCCCACTTTACAGATGGAGAGCCTGAGGCAAAAAGAAGCGACTCATCCAAGGCTCATGCTTGGCAGGGAAGCCTGGCACAGACCTCGACATACCAGATTTCCAACCAGCACAGCTCACTTCCCCACTGCACTGCCTGCCTTGCCCCACAAAGAGTGGGAAAAATGGAGATTTCTTTTGTCAGAAAATAACACCCACAGTGTTGGGACGCCAAATACAGATGTTTGCAAATCCAGCTCCCCCCGCGTGCTCAGGCCCACCCAGGCCCACCCAGGAGCCCGTGGATTTCCACCCACAATGCTTTCCTAGGCATACACAGGGACAAACATCAAGATATTTCACTCCCTGAATATCAAGGTGATTTGCTGACTAAGGGATATGGCCAGGCACGGCTGTGCTGGTCACCCCAGTGAAAACCCTCCCAGCAACATCGGTGCTTTGGGGCTGTTTCCAAACACTTACTTTCCTCACTAATTTTCGCAGCTACAGGACTGGCTTTTCACTATCCTGTTTTTCTTCAGATTCCTCATCAGAACCTGTGAGAGAGGAAGGGAGAGAAGCCTGGATGAAGTGCTGGGCCTTTCACCTACATGATCTCTCTGGGCACTCACAACAGCCCCAGGAGGGAGGTGCTAAGGTCACCCCCACTTTACAGGGGTACAAACCGACACCTGGAAGCTGAAGTAACCAGACCAGGACACAGTGGGCATGACCATGCAGCTTCACAAAGTGGCACCAGACCAAGCTCGCGCTCTGTCTCTGGCAGGGTCACTAACACAGGGAGCCCAGCAAACGCTACTGACATGGTTTAACTAGGGTTCAGCAAAACCATGAATAAAGCATCTCGTACTATTCTTTTGTGGAAAAGAGGGATGAAGAATCGTGGGTCAGACGACAGGCCGATTCAGTGATGCAGCTGGACCCTTCGTGGCCCCAGGGCAGCTCAGCCCGGCTGCAGGGCTGGTGCCCAGGAATCTGCCCTGGACCTCGCACTGCTTATCATCTCTATGAACCGTCTGGTCAGAGAGCTTACGGCTGGAACAAAGCTGCAAGGCGAGTGCAGACATCAGTGGGCAGCCGGGCCGAGCACTGCTGGCCATCGCCAGACCCGGGCTTCCTAAGGGGGCAGTGGAGCTCACTTTCTGATCTGTTAAGCATCCTGACACCTGTGCAGTCTTTCAGAGCCTCGTCTCCCTCTGAGCTGCCCCCATGCTGGGCCAGGCCTTCCAGAGTCCTTGGGTTCCACGATTCTGTGACTTGAAGAAGAGCTGGAAGTGAGATGTGTGCCCACGGGCAGGGATGGCAGGGCTAGGCCTCCATCCGCTTCATCATGCTGCCACCAATGCCCTCTTAGGAGAAATTCAGCCCTTCTCAGTAACCAAGCAATTCACCAATCCACAAGAACAGGCTCCGGGGACCCCTCCTCAGCCAGACTCACTACAACAGCCAGGGTCCGGGCCTCAAGTCTCTTGACTCAGGGTCCGGGGCAGCCCCACCACTGAGCTACAATGCCATTCCTTAGGGCAGGGACTTCCTGAGGAGGGGACTCCATTTGCCCACACAGACAGCGCTGCCTGGAGCAGCAAAAGGATGAGATGGGTCCAGGGTCACACAGTCAGGTGTGTGTCAGAAGCTGAAGGTGGAAGGGGCCAATCTATCACGTGCTCTTCTTCCCCCGAGTCGTGTCCATGCACCAGACAGTGAGCTAAACACTACAAACACGGGTCCTTACAATGGCCCTGGGAGGGGGGCGGTCTTTATGATGCTCCCCATTTTAGAGATGAGGACACCAAGGCAAACAGACAAGTGGACTGCCCCGGGACACACAGCAGGGAGACTCAAGGCCGGACCTGCACATCTCAGCTGCTGATTATGAGTTGCCCACGTCACCAACATGCCCATTGCCTTCAAGTGACATCAGAGAGAAGCAATCTGAAATCAGGCCTGAGGTGACTCTGTGTTTGTGCCTCCTCCGCCCAGCACAGGCCCCAGGAAGGGCAGATACAAGACGGAGGCCCCCCATGGAGCCAGGCCCCCCAGAGGCTCTGGCTGCAGGAGCAAAGATGCCTGCTGCCTGGAGGGGGGACGGCCAACCCAACTGTGGTGAGGGGCTAGCAGGGGACCATGGACACTCCCATTTCCTGGGCGGACTGAGACGAACTGACATCCTGGTGAGGCAGGATGAAGAAAACAACATGTGCAATCATGCCCGTGGAAGGAAAAGCCACGACCACCACATCCCTCCACATGCTGCTTCACGCAGAAGCAGGTCACTGCTTTCTTTAGCAGAAGGTGGAGGGAGCTGGGCTGGGCTGGGGAGTGACAGGGACGGCACACTGCGCACGCTGTCAAGCCACAGGCTGGTTCTGTTAAGCTTCCCTCTTTTTACTCTTTGTTACAAGGGATGGTTCACTGGGTAGGGAAGGGGGAGAGGTAAATGAGGTAAAAGCAAAAAGTAGCAATAAAAATTAAACATTTATTAAAATATTATTACGAAAAAATAAAAATAGAAACACCAGCCTTATAGCAGAGCAGGACACACTGAGGGCCAAGACTTCATCAGGCACCTCTGTTCCTGGCTCCTCTCTCATTCCCACTCCCAGGAGCCCCTGTACGTAGATGCATAAGGCTGTGTGCACAGGGGTATGTCCGTCTACGCTGTTCTACGTTAACCGACGGCCTGCACTGGCCCCACAGACTGCCCTGCCTGGGCCCATCTGCCCCCAGCAGGCAGGTTAGAAGAGGCTGGTTACTAGGTCACACCACCACCCCCCAGGAGCTGCTGTGGGTGGGCTACAGCCCTTTGGGGAGCCTGCTTTCCGGTTAAGGCAGCTGGGGAGGGGGGCATCTGGCCAAGCAGGAGAAAGGTCCGCTGAGGGCCTGGAACAGAGTTCTGCCCCATACTTTCACCCAAGCCACGGTTTGTGCCTCAGCTCAGAAACTGTGTCTTTGATGTGAAATTAGTGGTTTAAAAACAATCCCCCATAGGACACAATGAGCAGGAAGTTTCATTTCTCGGCTGTACGATCACAAATCATACACAATCTTTGGTGCGGTTTAACTGCTTTCTTCTCTGGACACTGCTTTTTAAGGCAATGCTACCAATCCCTCAGGCTCATTCAGCACCGATAACCTCATCTGGCCTTTGACAGACACACTTAAGGCTGAGCTGCTCTAAAGCCTTCCAGCTGTGCTCTCTCCAAAACGTGGCCGGGTACTCAGCAGCTGAAGGAGAACCGAAGCATCCCCTCCACGTCAGGTCACCTCTCCCCACTGTAGCCCAGCTCTGAGGCTGCCCAAATGGTGCCTGAGCTCACACAGGCAGATCTACACCACGGGGTGCCTGAGCTCACTCAGGCGGGTCTACACCACAGGGCACAAAGGTTCCTGTGCCAGGCTCTGCCGTCCCAGGCCCCGCCCAGCTGAGTGCAGGGAGGTGATGAATCCAGTGTTTCCATGGCAGAGAAAAAGGGTAGCCATGGCAACGGAGGGACCAAAGCCATGGGCCATGTCATCAGCTGGTGTCTCACAGCTTTCCAACCAGTTCCCATTACACCCCCAACAGTAATCTGTTTCCATGCAGTCTGGTGATGATGGAAGGCAGCATCTCTCAGCAGAGAAATCTTTAGAGTTTCTGAAACCCAGTGGCCAAAGGCCTGTCCACCTTTCCCACCATCACACCTCCAAGGTGACCACACACATGACCCTATACAGTATGCCACTGTGGATAAGTGGGTGCTCACTAGCTGGGTGACCCTGGGCATGTCACCATGCCCCCATCCCCCAGCAAGGACAAAGAAATGCAGAATTAATGGGCGTGCCAAGCTCCTGCTTCCTCCTTCCCCAAAGCCCTGCCCGGCTGCCCCACTAAGGTACCACAGATGCTCTCCAGCCCCACCAGGTGGCACCATGAGCACAGGGTAGCCAGCCCAAGGGGCTCCTGAATCCTACTGTTTCTCCTTTTGGGGAAGTCCCCTGGAACTCAGGGATGGGCCCCCCAGAAGCACTGTGGAGTCTGTGTGGGTCCAGAGCGCTCCCCAGGGGCCACCAGGAACAGTGGCAGGCAGGCAGAAGTGCCAAACCGGAGGGCAGGGGAGCCAAAGCAACAGTCAAACACCCTTTACCTGCTTCAGACTCAGGCGGGGAATAAAACTGCCCATCCGAGAGACCCCCAGGCGGCTGGATGAGGGCTGCCCTCTCCGAAGCATCCTGAACCAGCAGAAGTCCTGGAAGAGAAGGGATTGAGAGCTCAGGCGTTAGTCTGCCCCGGTGGGACAGAGGCTAGCACTACCTAGAAATGCTTGCCAGCAGGTGCCCACACCTGTCCACACAGGTGGCGGTGACACGGTGAGTTCGGAAAGCTCTGGACCACCGTGCCTGCAGCAATGACCCTCTTCCCATCCCCAACTCCAACACAGGCCACACCTGGCCTGTGGAGCCAAGGGGGCCCAGGGCTCCCAACGGGTTTTTTCATCCCTCAGTCCCTTGAGAATATCCTGTTCCCGTCAACAAACAGATGGGCTGCACCAGCGGGTGACAGACAGGCAGCATCTCTTGAAAGAGAAGACCTCTGAACCAGCCAGACCTGGTACCTCGACGGCACCATCAAAATAATGATGGGGAACAAGAAAGAGGCCACCTATGGCTTGTCTCCCTCCAGCAAATGACCACTGTGCCACACTCTAGCACCTGGAAGGGCATTGCTGACTGCCAGGCTAAGAGAGCGATGCCTCCCCCTTGGCTGACGGGCCTGTCTTCATCCGGTCAGCCATGTGCGCTGATGCCTGGGAACACCAGGCAATCTAATTATCTGTATCTGACTCGTGGCTGCAGCCTTGGTCCTCCCAGCTTCTCCCTCGTCCAACTGGCTGGGCATGAACCTCTGGGGCATATTGGGAATGACTGAGGAAGCAGGGGATGGATGGACAGACCAGCCACAGGAGGGAGGCATGCCTGACGTGTGGCTGCTTGTCCAGAGTACTCACTCCTACACTGCCTTTCCATATATGTTAATTCCATTCTCTTATTTTAAAATTCCTTGAAGAGGGACAAAGGAGCACGTACAAAGATGTCCCTAGGAATCCCCCCTCCCATTTCTTCAATGGGTTATGGTAGCCTTCAGCTCCCATTGGCCTGGAGAACAAGCAGCTCCAAGAAGGGCTTCTAACAATTGGTGCCCGCGCTTTTCTGCAGCTGGGCCCGAGCATGGTGATCTACAGGCCCGGAACTGACACAGAGGGGACAAGAGGACATCGAAAGGAGGAAATGGCGCACCCTCGACTGCCTGGGACTTCTAGCTTTGGCCTATGTGCCCTCCTGGACAGGGAAAAAGACAGCACCAAGAAAAGTCCAATACCTGACCTTGGCCTTCCTACCCAAAGCCAGGACCCACAAAGATGGCCACAAGGACCACGGGTCAAAGCGCGGTGGCTTTGATGTGACTTGGGACTTCGAGACCCAACAGGCCTCAGATGCAAGGGCTCTCTGATCCTCCTCTAAGAGCTGAAAGGTACTGGTCATAGTTCCTCTATCAGTCAGTCTCAGTTCCCTTCCCTTCAGACTGCTCTCAGGGTTCAGCCAGCGAGATCTGTGTCATACAGAATGGAGCCCAGATGCTGGAGCTGGGCCACCTGCAGGCCATTCCAAAGCCACTGGCCCAATGTCTGCTAATGGCATGAGATGCCAGATAAGGGACAGAACATGGACTGGGAGCCAAA
Organism: Petaurus breviceps papuanus; assembly: GCF_028583685.1. Lineage (NCBI taxonomy): Eukaryota > Metazoa > Chordata > Mammalia > Diprotodontia > Petauridae > Petaurus > Petaurus breviceps. The sequence continues at coordinate 69,283,383 of NW_027185761.1, read as the reverse complement.
TGGCCGGGCTCCGGTTCTGGGCCCAAGAGGCCGGTAAAAGGAAACACTGGCACAGCTCCTCTTAGAGCAGGCGTGACCAGAGCGCCGTCAGCCCTCAGTGGTGACTCTGCTTGTGGTAAGCATCATCAGAATGTGTCAGGGGCACGGCTGCAATCCCTCCTCTCATTTTTTCTCATTTCCCCCACCTCTAGATTTAGGCTTATTGGCTGAAGTCGAAGCAGTTCTAACCCTGGGGTCCTCAGGAGCTTCTAGATATGTGTATGTATGTGTGTGTGTGTGTATGTGTGTGTGTGTGTGTGTGTAACAACCCCCCATCCTAGATTTCATTAAAATTATATTTTAATATCAATTTATTATAAATCTATTAAATTAAACTTAATTTATTTTCTCATATTATTGTTTGCTGTTTATTTTTGTATTATTCAATATTGGACTGATTAAATTGGTGGCTTAGTTATTAACAAATGATCTATTCTAGAACGTAATGTCATAAATGCATTTCTACAATGTCTATTATCTCCTACATACAGACGCACGCCCATCATTCTGCGGTGGGACAAGCCCTAAGAAAGCTGGGGCCATGTTCTGCTCCTCGCGCTCCCCCAAGCACTTGGCAGGCACAGAATGATGGGAAGAACTGAGGAGTGTGACCGGGTTCCTGCCAAGCAGATGTGGGCCCCCCCCCCCGCAGCCTCTGGATGCCCCAGGGGGTTCCCAGGGACCCAAACCAAGCCCCGTCCCAGGGGAGCTCACTGTTGTCTTCCTCGGCCTCCTGAGGCAACACTTTGAAATCCAGGAACCAGGTTTCGATCCAGGCGAGGATGAAGGAGATGATGGGCAGCACGTATCCAAAAGCCCCCTGAGAGAAGAGCTGAAAGGCGGAGGGGGAGGGGCAGGGTCAGCCTTTGGCTGCTGGCAGGTGGAGCCTCCCGAGGGACAGCCTGGGCAGGGAAGGGGGCTCTTACCTTGGAGAGGATGACTTTGACTAATAAAAAGGCACTCGTCACAGCTGTCGTCAACTGAAAGACAAAGGACCAAGTTCAATGCAAATGCTGAGGACGGTTGTGTCACAGGCCCAAGTTCTGTGAGAAGTGAGATGCCCGCCATGGCCGCTCCAGCCCACAGAGAGGGAGCAGGGGCCCCCGCGTGCCAACTGGGCCTGGTGGCCATGGGGGGACCTCTGGGTCCCCAGATACAAACTCCAACACTCCCACCACCCCGGAGTCAGAGAACTCTTGCTGAGCAGAGGGAGCAGTTTCACACAAGAGGTCAGCACTACCAGAAGAGTTTTGTCCACTCTCTGGACAGCACCACCCTTGCCCACCTGGGGATGCCATCCCCCTTTCCTCTCTGGTTTTCTTGAGACTCATATTTTGTCTTCCTACTAGAATGAGAAGAGGGACCATCTTGTTTTTTTTGTATTTGAACCCCCAGCACCTGGCATACAGTAAAGGCTTAATAAATGTTTTATTTCTCTCCAGAACCAAAGAATTCAGATGGATGGCATTACAGTGATCCCCTAAACCAATCCGCTCATTTTACTGCTGGGGAAACTGATGATCAGGGAGGTAAAGTCACTCAGGGTCAGGACCACAGGATCTGGAAGGGAAGCTGGTGGTCACCTAGGTGACTAGTGAGATGGCAGAGGGGACCAAGTGCCCTACCTGGATTCCAGAAGACCTGAGTTCAAATCCTACCTCAGATGCTGGCCAGCCCTGTGACCATGGGCAAGTCACTAGACCCTCCAAATGACGATTCTCTCATTTGTAAAGTGGGTTCAGTGAGGGCACCCAGGGCACCCACTTCCCAAAGCTGTCATGAGGGTCGAGGAAGAATCCTCGTAAAGCCCTCTGAAGGCACTAGCTGTGGCTCGGCTCCCCTCACCTGGCCCGGAGGCTGGATCTGTGCCAGGCTCCCTTCCAGGTGCCACTGCAGGCTCCTTCTGAGGGTGGGCACAGTGCGAAGGGGGCCACCAGCTCCAACACCATATTTCTCAACACTGCATTCTCCAGCCACAGGGTAAGCAAATCTCACCTTCCTTCCCCTTCCTCCACCTACCAGGGCCACAGCGATCTGCCAGGTCCCTGTCCTCCCCTGACCTATGTCCTTGTCCTAAGATCCCCATGAGACAGTAAAAGCTCCCTGGGAGTGAGTCCTTGATCATCATAATTTTTTTATGCACAATTCCTTGCCTGTAACAGGCATCTGAGTAAGTGTTTGTTGAATGAATACCAGAGCGCTGGACCTGGACTCAGGGATCTGGGTCAGAGGTGATATGACTTGCCCACAGCTGCCACTACAAAGTGTCCAGGAAGGATTCTGAGCCTCCATTTTCTCATCTGTAAAGTGGGATAAAAGCCTCTGACATCTTACAGAGCTGCTGGGAGGCCCAAAGGAGATAACAGCTGTAAAGCCTTCTGCAAATCTGAAGAAAGCTCCTAGGCCCACACAGCCTTGAGCTGCCATCACATGCGGTCTGCTAGGACGCCTGACTGTGCCAAGCCAACAGCACTTGTGTGCCTGGCACTGTGTTGAGAGCAGGGATGGACATGATAGAAAGGGGCATGCTCTGAGGTAAGGCTTCTTGCAGAAGGTGGGGTGTTGGCTGGGATCCGAAGGAAGCGGGGGAAGGCAGGAGGGAGAGGTGAGGAGGGGAGGCATCCCCAGCACGAGAGCGTGCATGGAACACCAGAATGAGCAGACCTAGCGAGAAAGAAGGCCGTAACCTGAAAGCCAAGAGACAGAGGTAGCGAGGGCCCAGAAGAGGACCAGTTGTTTAGGAAAGGAGATGGCCTGGTCTGTGCCTGTTGGTGACACCCTCAGCAACCCATGCCCTGGATAAGCTCAATCAAACGCCCAAGCAGCCCTGCGTGGGGAGATGTGACCACAGACACCCAGGCTGCTCCTGGGAAAGCCACATGATCACTCCCATTCACGGCATGGACAATGCCCGCGTCCACACGTTAGCGCTTCCTCCCGGCCGGCCAACGTGAACAGCAGAGGCTGCAGAGGTGGCGGCGGCTGGGTCTTGGACATGAATGCCCAGAGCCAGCAGCGGTCTGTTCCCCAAATGAGACACCGACTGGGATGAGCCCAGCCTCAGGAGAGCATCAGAAACGCACCAAGAGATAAGTGAAGGAAAAAGCAAGGTGGGAAGATGTCTGCTCAGAATCACAGAATAACATTAAGGACAATAACAGTGACCATCTACATGGTGCTGACCAGAGCCAGGCACTCTGCTTTACACAGCCGATCTCACCCAAGTGCA
>NW_027185761.1:69241763-69280105 GCF_028583685.1 Petaurus breviceps papuanus | reverse complement strand
AGGCCCAGAGCCAGGCACTCTGCTTTACACAGACGATCTCACCCAAGTGCAGAAAAGCCCAGGGCATCTCGTTATGGACCAGGAAACTGAGGTCCGGAGTGGCTACCTGCCCAAAGGCCCAGAGCCCACTTGTCTTCCCTTTCACGTAGAGCAGCTGCCCCAGAGTGGGAGGCCGACCAAAGCCATGCCTCCTCTCCTTGCTTCTCGCCTCTCCCACCTCTAGACTTAGGCTTATTGGCTGAAGTGGGAGTAGTTCTAAGCCCAGGGTCCTAAGGTCCCATCAGGTACACGCAGCATGAGGTGGGGGAGTGGGTGTCCCTTGTTAGTGACCTCTTTGGCCTCGTGATCCACAGGACAAACCCAGTTATTTTCTCATTAGCAGGTGAAGGAAGCCCCTCGAGAGCTAAACCAAGCCCAAGTGTACTGGAGTGCCCACAAATGGGACTGGGCAGCCCATTAATGACAGTGTTCTTTCGCAAGGTAAACTGGGCCTCTGTCACTCCAAGTCAGGGGAGACCCCAAGGTGTGAAGGGGGATTCTGGGGGTCTCGGCGCCCAGCTAGGCTCACCCATCACTGTCAGCATGGGGGTGGAGGGATACTCACCGCTACCGCCCACCAGTGGCGCAGCCTGCACACAGCATATGCGAGGATTAACACTTTAAACCGAAAAACGGCCAGGAGCTGTTCCAAAAAAGAGGGAAGAAGAAACTTCCTCATTTTAAGAGTCAAAAACAAGGACCTATGACTTAGATTCAAAAGTCACTAATCAGGACCACGGTTCCTGACTTTAGAGTGAAGAGGAATCTTAGAGAGCATCTGGGCCAATCCCTTCCTCTTCCTAATGAGGAAACCAAGGCAGTGAGGGGTGGGGTGACTTGTGCCTGGTCACACAGACAGTGAGAGTCTCCCTGACTTCCCGGTCAGCACCTGGCTAGCCTGCCTGTCATGCAGAGTGGGACTAGGCCCAACGTGTGAAGGGTCAGAAGAGACCAAAGGACTGGGCCAAAAAGAGAGAGAGGCCAGCGCTACAGAACAGGCCTGGGAGAAAGGCAAGGTCCAGGCCTGTGGGAGGGCGCAGATGCCATGCAGGAAAAAACCAACCCCCAGGGCTGCCAAGGCACTTCTCACAGACCTGCTCAGCCTTGAAGGCCACACGGGATTCAAACACCCTTTGTCTGTGGACTCCACACACGGCAGCGGTCTTTTCTTAGAACATGAGAGGAGAATATCTTTGGAATGTTCCTTTCTCATTTCATGTGCAAACACAAACTTCTGGAATGCATATAGGAAGGAATGGGGTTAGGCCAGGGGCCTACGTCCTCACCATGGTGCAACGTCTACTTCTCCCAAGAAATGAGTGAACAGGATGGGGAGGAAGGAAAGAAATGCCAAGGACAGTCATCAACAAGAAATCCAGGGCCCTCCTGGCCCTGGCTCAGGCACAGGAAGCCCCACAGCTGACCCTCCTCAGGGGCCAGGCAGAGAGGCAAGCACCTTCATCTAGTCTCTGACTATGCGCTGACCTTGAGATATCAATTCCAGAAAGCCGCACACTTATGTGAGCTGCACCAGAGTCTGTCTCCCTGATCTAGTTTCTCTAATTTGCAATAGGAGTAATTTTAGTTGTATTCAATATTTATGAAGAATTATGGCGCAGCAAGATGGATAGAGCAGCCAGGCCTCAAGTCATGAAGACTCATCTTCCCAAGTTCAAATCTGGCCTCAGACACTAGCTATGTGACCCTGGTCAAGTCACTTAATTCTGGTTGCCTCATTTACCTCATATATAAAATGAAGAGAAGGAATTGGCAAACCAGTCTAGTATCTCTGCCAAGAAAACCCCAAACAGGGTTACCCCAATGCTGGACGTGACTGAAACAAATGAAGAACAAATATTTATGAATCAGGGATTTCCCTCCCTTCACCTTAATGGAAATGCCCATGGATAGAAAATATGGTATTCTATACTGAAGAGAAGAAACAGACCTCCAGGTTTTACTTTTCCTCAAGCAGGAATTCAAGCTACAGTACACAGATGGAAAATGGGTTCATATTTTTATTTCTGTAGACTCACAAAACAGAGCTGAAAAGGACTTTAGACAGTGCTAGGCCAGGGGTGGCGAACCTGCAGCCTCACGGCCATATGTGGCTCTCTAGGTCCTCAAGTATGGCCCTTTGATAGTTCAATGAAGCTTGGATTCAGTCAAAGGGTCACACTTGAGGACCTAGAGGGCCATATGTGGCCTTGAGGCTACAGGCTCCCACCCCTGGCCTAAGCCAAGTCTCTTTTATAGATGAGAAAACAGGCCCAGAGAAGGAAATGAATCTGTATAAATCACAGTGAATATACTGAATTCACACACACACACACACACACACACACACACACACACACAAGTATTTTGAGGTTCACATGTGATACTACTTTTGTACATCTGTTTACACAGCAGAGACAGAAACACTGAAGACCTGAGCTTCCTAAAATAGTTTCTGAACTCTTCCTCTGCGATCTGGACTTGGGTTTTGGTTTTTGCTGTTGTGCACATCAGGCCCAGGGGCGTATTTAGGTCTGAGGGTCCTGGTTTGAAAATAACTTATGTTTACACACTCACTGTCACTGAACCCTCTCAAGAAATAGACGTTTCTGTTAGACTGAGTAAAGGACGAGCTTGGGAAGGGCTTTACCATGGCAGGAAGCCACGTTCTCCTCTGCCTCTGGTCACTGGGAGGGAAGGCTTGGGGGGCCAATTTGCTTTGAGCCTGTCCCTCGATCTCTTCTGACCTCTCCATCTCACCAGAGCTAATGGCATCTGAGGAACACCTGTAGCAGGCTAAAGCAGGGCGAAGGTGCCCAAGCCATTGCATGGGGGTTGCTGGAGTGCCACCCTCCCACTCCTCACAAGCACTGGCCTCTGGGAACACCCCCTGTCTCCTGTTGCCCCCTGGGAGTGCCCACTAACCCATCCACTCTCATCTGCCTCATGACCTCTTTTTTTTTTTTTTTGCTTTTCTGAAGGGGGGGAGTCAGAGCAATTGTGGTTAAGTGACTTGCCCAAGGTCACACAGTAAATGTCAAGTGTCTGGGGCCAAACTTGAACTCAGGTCCTCCTGACTCCAAAGCCGACGGTCTATTCACTGCACTGCCTAGCCACCCCTCAATCTCTTTATAAAACGTTTCACTTCTAGGAATTGATTAACCCCTTTTCTTTTGCTTTTCCAGAATGTCTTTGCTCCTCCATCTCTGCCAAGGGAGGGCAAATAATGGTGCTTCGCGATTCTGCGATCTTGAGTTTGTCTGAAAGACGACAGCGTCTGTGCTGCCTTAGCAGCCAGAAGGCAGGCGCTCAAGTCTAGTCTCTAGAATGAGTGATCCTGGGCAGGGCAGTGACCTCTGTAAAGCAAGGGCCTTGGCACAAGAGTGCTAGCGCTGGCTCGGGCCCAGAGAACCGCATTTGGTCAGGCCCTCCTTCCCCAGCCGGTCTCTCGTCCTTCCATGCGCTTCAGACCACCTCTGGCCTGACCCCAAGATCCTGCCGCCTCTCCCTCAGACTGGCTCGCTCCCCCAAGTCTCCAGAACAGTCATGGCTTCATTCCTCTGCTGGCCACACTCCTGACCCTGCCAGCCTCTCTCCACCACGAGCCCTTGCCTTGTCTCAGCCCGCTAGAATGCCAGCTCCCTGCAGGCAAGGACGGCCCTTCTTTCTGTCTCTCTGTATTTCTATTCCTAGCACTTTACAAAGCACCAGCTCATGGTGCCTCTGCTCCTCTCCGCAGCCAGGACAAGCTGCCCGGAGTCTGGTACACGGTCTGTGGATGGCTCAGGTGCTTTAACCAAGCCTGCATGAAAGCATTCCTATTGGCGGCGCCATCAGCCATGGGGTGTTCCTCCTTGGGGTCACAGGACTTTAGAGCTCAGCTCGCCAACCCCCTCATCTTACAGAGGAAGGAATGGAGGCCCATGGAAGGGAAGGGCCTTGTCCAAGGTCACAGCTCCAGAGCAGGGCCAGTATGGAAACCAAAGTGTCCCAATTCTATAGTCTGTTCTTCCATCAGAGGGCACAGTAAGCACCAAACACAGCTGCTGAACTAAAGTTGCCCCTCCTTGTGATTTCTGTCTTCTTGTCATTTAATCAAGGGAAAAGCATGGACAATGAGGGTAGCTCGTGAGAAGAACAAGAAATACACAGCATGAGAGGGAGCGGCTGGGAATTCTAACTCCCCTTGCTCTCCCTAACCCAGGGGCAACACCGGAAACAAGAAAGGATGGTCAGAGAGACACTAGCTCCAAAGCCCTATCTTTGAAATCCACCAACAGTGAAAATGGCGTCCCCAAAGGGGTCCCAGACATGCATCTGTATGAGGTGCTCACTCCAGCCCAGAGAAGTCCCTACCACCCACGGTGCAAGAGGTTCCTGAAGCACCCCTTTCCTTCAAGGCACCGATACAAGATTTTCCCCCCACAAATAACCGCTTCTCTGCCTACACCTACACAGAGAGGAATGTTATTCACTCTCCAGGTGCTCAGAGGGATCCAGCCAACAGAGAAAACAGTGGCTGTGCCAGCCTTCAAGCCAGCAGAACGCCTCTCCCTGCAGGGCCCTGCTAACTCATGCCTAGATATCAGACACTGATATGGGACAGCTGGGTGGTGCCATGCAGAGAGGGCCAGGCCTAGAGTCAGGAAGACCTGAGTTCTAATCCAGGAATGGATCCTGACTAGCTGTGGGACCCTGGGCAAGCCATTTCTCTTCTATCTGCCTCAATTTGCTCACCTATCATAAAGGGCTGTGAGGCTGAAACGAGACAATATGTGCATGGTGCCCGGCCAATAACAAGTACCACACCCATGCTTATTCCCCTAAAAAGACACCGCTGGACTGATCTCCAGCTACACGTTCCCTCCCCGGGCTTTCTAGCTGATTTAAGGGAGGAGCAGTAACTGGCCCAAAGACTGCCCCCCGGTGCGCAGAGCAGAGCATGGGAGCTGGGGGGCAGCACGCAGGGCCCAAGGGCGAAGGGCAGGAAGGAACAGCGGCCTGGGAGTGTCGGAGAGGAAAGAGAGGAGCAGCACTGGGTGACAGGCCAGGCCTGGCCGGGGAAATACTCACAAATATGTCGAAGTAAGAAGAGTAGTAGTCATACTGCACCACTTCCTTCTCCAGAGTGGTCTCGATGCCCCCATTCACCTGGGAGGGAAGATGAAAACATGACAGAGACGGGCCCAAGTTAGGACCACAAATCAAAGTGAATGCCCCAAAGGCACATCCCTGTCCACCCTCCTCAGACCATGGAAATCTTGGAACACGGCCGGCCAAAAAAAGCGCGAGCAGAGCAGTGTTTCCATCTGATTCCAGGATCCCCTGCCTCCTGGCTGAGTGGGCCTCAATTTACTTAGCTATTAACGGGGCACAGGAATGATTGTACTGGGGAAGCCTGACTAAGGACCCTTCTGCCTCTAAATCTGTGACATGTGGAAAATTATCCCCTTTAACTTAATTTAAATATTCAGTCAATCCATTCATAGAACACCACGAGACATCAAGCCGGAAGGGACGTTCAAGCCCACCCAGCTCAGCCTCCTAGCTTTTATGCCAGAAAACAGCAGCTTCCCAGAGGTCACTCAGGGCCAGAGGCAGGAGATGAGTCAGTCAAAAGGAACTCTTCTCTGGCCTCATGCAAGAAGGCTACACTAAGTGTGGCTGACCAGTGGAGGTCTTGCTCTCACTGACTGTTAGGGTGTTAATGTATTTCTGCAAGAAGGAAGCCTGCAATAACAAGGAACAATCACAAGGAGAGAACAGTTTGTGATTTCCAAAGGATTTTCTTCACGTAGGTGAAAAAAATATCATTTTAAAAATTATTCCATATTTAAAATTATGAGCCAAACTAGAACCCTCCCTCCACTGCAGGCCTAGTCTGTGAGCTGGCGCTCTCCCTGGACCCGCAGCGGCTTCCCCATCGTCCAAGCTCTGGCCTGACTGCGTCCCCACCCAGCCCTGTGCTAGCGGCTGTGCTGCAGACCGGGGACAGGCTGCTTTCTCTCCTGCTCCCAGCTGACATTCTCCCACTCACAGCTTTCCCCAAACAGGCAAGAGATGAAAGAATATTTTCAAAACAGCAAATGCCAACATGGGTTACCAAGACACACTAGACTGACCTCTGCCCCCCTGCAGACAGGGGAATAGCCTGGCCAAGCTGGGGAATGTGATGGGTGTGGTCTGCCTGGATTTCTCAAAGGCATCTGCTCAAGCCTCCCACCACACTGTTAAGGATATCATGGAGCCCTCGGCATGGCACACTCCCATAGCCCCAGCTACCAGCAGGCTCAGGTCAGGGAATCACTTAATCTCAAAGAGTCTGAGGCTACAGTAGGTTCTGCCTACTGTATGTCACCACTAAATCCACCTTCAATATGGTGCACCCTCAGGAATAAGGGGTAAGTCACTAGGTTGCCTAAGGAGGCATGGACCATCTGGGGCTAGAAACAGGTTAATGGCCCCATGCCTTGTGGGATCAGTTCCTGAGTCTGGACAAGGCAGGGTGACCCAGTCTCTAAAGAAAAAAAAAGAAAAAATATGGAGATTGGGATGGAGTTAGGGAGGCTCTCAATTTGTGGAACTGATGTGCTGTCGGATCTGGCCCTTAGAGAGCATATGGTGAAGCCCTTTCATGTCACAGATGAGGTGACTGAAGTCTAGGGTCATCCCAGAGGAACAAAGCAGCAGAGTAAGAACTGGAAAGCAGCCTCCAGATTCCCAAACTGTGGTTCCCCCCGTGCTTTCAGAGGCCCCTGGGCCAGGCCCTTCCCATTTCACAGCAGAGGAAACTGAGGCGCTGCAAGGTTAAGTCTAAGGCCTGGTCTGAACCCAGGGTTTCCTGACTGAGCCCAGAACTCTGCCTTCACTTTCATTTAAAAAGAAATGGGGGAGAAAAAATACAAAAACCCAACAAGCAGACCTTCAGTGCGCCACTTTCTTAGAGCTTCCTCAACTCTAGTCCGAGGAACCACAAACGGCAATTCATTCTCCAACCATCTGAACAAAGAACATTTTTAGCATCCCAAGATACGGTGAGATTTCCATTAAACCCCCTGCGATGTCCTGGGAGCTTTCTGGAGCCTGTGGCTGTGAGGCAGGTCTCTATCAAAGCATGGAGTCTTTGACTCTCCTGAGTCAAGATGAACATCAAAGCATTCCCGGGCCTTGAGGCGGCTGGTCACAAAGATGTTTACACATTCCATGCCCACTTACGGTCGAGAGACCACACACTTCAGGTGGCTCTAAAGGCCAGAAGAGTGGTCAGAAGCGGAAAGCAACAAGCAGCTGAGGAAAGAAAGCTCTCTACTTTATCTGGAAAAACTGATTAGTAGGAGAGGAAATGTGACGGCCAAAAAAGATCTTAGAGTTCCTTTTTTCAACACGTTAGCTAATACTTTGTGGATCTTACCTACAAAAATGGTTATTTTATATCGGCGCGTGTCTGTTATTTTCTCCTGCAAAGAGCATTCTGGTCCTCATCTGCTTACCAGCAGGGCTGGCGGCTCTGTGGTTGAGTCCAAGTTTAACAGAACAAGTTCTTTTATGAAGGGGATTTGTGCTGTGAAGTTTGGAGTCAGTCAAAGGGCCAATCTTGAGGACCTGGAGGGCCTTGAGGCCACACGTTTCCCACCTCTGTCTTAGGATGTTCATCCACTGAGTCTTGAGACCCCCAGAATGTTAATGGAGCCAGGCCAAGGGAAGGAAGATGTCACAGGAATGGCATTATCCTCTGCCCTAGGGAATGAAGGCACAGATGGCTTGGTTAAGCCAGCGGCCTCTATGACAGAGCTGGGCCAGGGCCCTGTGCTAGGATCATGACCTGAAGCAAACAAGCATGACACGAGTTCAAAGGCCGCAATCACACAAGGACACATAAAGGCAGAGCTGGCCCGAGGGGTGACCTGAGGTTCAGACAAGCTAAACACCAGTGACTGAAGAACTCTCAGCTCCTGCACCTACTGCTCTCAGAGCAGACAGCACTTGGCCAGGCCTTCCTTTACGCTGCAGTGCCAGAAGCCAAAGAGGCCTGGGAGAGAAGCACAAACAAGCCATGCAAGCCAACCCTGACCCCGAGGGGCTCTGGGACGCTCTGCTTTGTGCTGACCGAAACAGAGGAATCATGACAGCAGCCACGCAGCCCACAGAGCCAGACGGTCCCTGACCAAGCCCACGGCTACCGCTGCATCTATCTAATACAGAGTTCTCGACAATGAACAAGCAGCCGAGAAAATGCCTCTGGGGGGGGGGGGGGGGGTGTCTCTTCTGAAGGGGTGAACCTGGCACCATCGTTTGCAGGGGGCCCACCCAGCCTTGTCCTACACGCCATTCCCATATTTCCAAATAGCAAAAATGAAGAGTCAGCCTCAAAATTGGAAGACTCAGGTTCAGCTCTGTCTGGCATGTCTGGCTGCAGGACCCTGGGCAAGTCACTCTACATTCCGTGTACATCAGAAGAGCAGGTGTCCTCACAGAGGGGCTCCCGATACTGATGGAATCACAACCTCGGTCCCTTTCCCACCCCAGTCCTAAATCATGCCTCTCATCTTCATTCCCTCAGCAGATCTTATTCCAAATCACCCCATTCCTGCCTGAAGGACTAACCTTCCTCTTTTCCCTCATAGCCTCTCTGACACTGCCCTCCAATACATCCCGTCTCCAACCCGCTCCCTGGATGCTGCTCTCTCCTCTCCATCCTCAGGCAGGCCCTCAGTGGTGCACAGCTGGACTGCTAGAAGAACATCCTGGCCTCTCCCAGTGTGGAGAGGCTGGTGCACGGGGATCTCAGCCTCTGGACTCCCAGTCTGCACACCAGCTCTGCCACAAACCCACCGGGCAGCCTTGAACCTCTCTGGGCCTGCTTCTTCATCTGCCAATAGAAGGGCCTGGACCAGATGACCCTTACAGTCCCTCGGCTACCAGGCCGTCCTGGTCAAACTGTGTTCTTCTACTCAAGCACCTATTGGGGGGGGGGGGGGTCAGCTCAGCTGTTTCTGACCCGCCCACATGGGGTTTTCTTGGCAAAGATACTGAGCGGTCTGCCTTTTTGTTCCCCCTCTCATCTTACAGATGAGGAAACTGAGACAAACAGGGTTAGATGACTTGCCCAGGGTCACCCAGCCAGTAAGTGTCTGAGGCCAAATTTGAACTCAGGAAGACGAGTCTCCCTGACTCCAAGCCCAGTGCTCTGTGCACTATGGCGCCCTCTAGTGGCCCTCAAGCACCTGTGCCAACTCCCTATTCTCCACTGCACTAAAGCTCCACTTTGCAAGGTCCTACAATCGGATCTCACTGCACTTTTCCAACCTACTTTGTGACTTGGAAGATGCATAAAAGACCCATCTTCTCTCAGTCTGGGCTTTCCCCCATCCCTCCTCTGCCCTCCTTCCTCCACTGCCCATTCCCACTGCTGTGGCTTTGCTCACACTGACCCCTCTGCCTGGAGAGTGCCCTTCCCTCCCCTGCTTCTACCTCCACTCCACCTTCAAGGTCCCAAAGCCCCACCAAGTCTTGTCTTTGACTCTGCCAACAATCTCCCGCTTTTCCTGAAATCCTCCCGCCACATTCCACTGCTTTGGCCATACTCTCAGTCTTCCAGAAGATCAGGCCACACTCTCATTCTACCTCAAGCCTCAAAGCACCTTTCGTGATGTGGAGACATTCAGTTAGGGTTTTCACTGGTGTGTTAATTGGTCCGCCACAAGGGCCACCAATGGGAGAGGTGGGGACAGCTGTTCATTGCTCTCCGAACGCAGTCACCGTTTTTCCAGCTGAACCCTCTACCTGAAATGCTCCAGATGCCAAAATAAAACCAATGTACAGTCGATGTACAAATCTGAATGCCCAACAGCCTATTCAATGTTAAGCTGAATAATAAGTCAATTGGATGAACATCATATCATAGCAACAGAGGAAGACAATGGAAACGCTTCTCTCCAGTAAATGCAGGACACACATCCAAATTTCGGATTCACACAAAGCAGAAATCAGTTTGGAAAGACGGAGTGACCACACTGTTGGGCAGAGCAGATCATCTCTGAGGCTCCATGCTCAAGAGTGGTCTTGCAGTGAGACTGAACTGGGCCGGGCTGCCGATGAGCACAGTGTCCACCAGGCCTCAGGCACCTCTGCTTCAGCAGACAAGAGCTCTGGGACTGGAGGCAGAGGCAGACTGGGCTCAAAGCCTCTGCCGACACTGTCACCTGAGATGTCACAGCCTCCCTGCGCTTGGGCTTCCAGACAGAGCCCTTTGCACTTTGAGAGATTATCCTAACATGCTAAATGAAATATTATTTCAATATTATACAAAATTTATTTCCATTACTATAGCATCAATATGAACACAGTCATTTCAATACAAGTTACCTAATGTTTAATCCTCTTCAGCCCAATATGGCCCAGAGCCTGATCTCTAGCATCTAAGGGTCTGAGAGACAGAGAGAGAGAGAGAGAGAGAGACAGACAGAGACAGAGACAGAAACATAAAGAGACAGAGACAGAAAGAGAGAGACAGAAAGAGATCAACATGAGGTCCAAGCAAAATGATCCAAGCAGTCTGAAGAAACTGATGGAAGCTAGCAAGGGTGAGGAGGTGAAAGTAGGCTTTGAGGGAGCCTTGGCTCCTATGTTCCCTTCCATGCCTACTGGCGCCCAATGTGAAAAAGTGAGACATCTGGGTTGTCAACACCTTGCACTCTCCCTATCTACACTAATAACCAGCTCTGAAAACGCGCAGATTCCTACAGACGACTTTGTGGGCTGTTAAGAACCAGCTTTCTTTGACAATACTCATCGTTTGAATGGGACAGTGTTACAAAGAGAGAGGTTTTAAAGATAAGAAAATGAAACTAGAAGCTGACCTAGGTTAGAAATAAATGAAATTCTAAGAAACTTACTCAAACTCCAGCTACTGCCCTCTAAGGCTGAAGTTACTGATGCTGAAAAGTCACTGATTTCAAACTGAGGTCAGCAGTTCTTTTCAGGATGTTCAGCTTTGTTCTTCAAAAACCAAACTAGTCCAATTAAAACTGACCTCCCTGCTCTGTGCATTATCTGTTGCATTTGCTAATAATCATTTCCTGAAAATGAATACACTGCCATTAATTACAGGAAGTCCAGTCTTTGCCTAAGAAGAAATCCTTCCTAAGGCAGGAAGAAATAAATGCTCCAAATGAGAGAGCGACCCCAGCACTCAGTAGAGCTAAAGGAGATCTCAGAAGCTCAGGGGCCTTTGGGCCAGACCACAGGGGGCCGGCGGGAGGGGCGGGGGTGGGGGGGTAGGATAATGGTGGTGGAGAGGCAAGAGGAAAGGACACAGAGAGAGCTGGAGTAAGGGAGAAGACAAAGAAGCAGGAAAAGGTGTGTGAAGCATCATGTGTGCAAACACCTTGGAGCGTTATAAACAGCCATTGCTTCTGTTTGTGTTTCAGGGTAATCAGTCCCAATTAAGAGATGTGTTCCTCTAAAGAAATCTAAGAACCACAGCTGGAAATAGTCGAGAACATCTGGGTGAGGGAAAAACAAATGACCTTGTAGCAGAATCACAGCAACAGCCATTGGTCAAGCTCCTATCCCAAACATAAAGCCTGAAGAATGCAGCAGATAAGGAACTGAATGAGCATTTATTAAGCACCAGCTCTGGGGGCCTGGCCCTCAAGGAGCTCACGATCTAACAGGGAGACAATAAACAAGCTGCAAACAGCAAAAGCAGGTGGGAGAAGTGATCAGGGCTGGAGGCTTCCAGGAGAAGGAGGGATTTTATTCGGGACTCCAAGGAAGCTGGGGAAGCTCAGAGGCAAGGGTGAGGAGGGAGAGTGTTCCAGGTAGGAGGGGCAGCCAGAGAAAAGGTCCAGAACCTAGAGATGGAATGTCTTGTCTGTGGAACAGTCAGGAGTCCAGAGTCACTGGGTCAGAGAGCAGAGTAAGGTGTAAGAGGCCTGGAAAGGCAGAAGGGGATGGGTCATGAAGGGCTCTGAAGGCCACACAGAGCACTTTGTATTTGATCCTGGAGTCGACAGGGAGCCAGCAGAGTTTACTGAGCAGAGAAGCAACATGATCAGACCTGTACCTTAGGAAAATCACTCCGGTAGCTGAATGAAGGATGGCTTGGAGTGGAGAGAGACTGAGGCAGGCAGACCCCTGTCCCTAGCAGCTATTGTAATAGTCCAGAGTTGGGATCAAAGAACAGATAACAAACCATGGAAAGAGGAGAAATTTTGGGCTATGGTGAGTTCTAACTCTTCTGGCATCTGCTAGAGTTTTCTCTCTGCCCAAAGCAGAGCAGCAGGCAAATTCTTGACCTGTCTTGATGATTCTGTCTTTTGAAATTTGTGAAAGAAGAAACAAGGGGCATGGTAGCTCTGGACCCAACTCCAATCACTAAGAGGAACTGTCTGCTGACTCAGAAATGACTGGGGGCGAGTGGCCACTCCTTCGTGGGCTTCTCACGGAGGAGGGGAAACTGGGTAACATGCTCTGCGTGCTCAACTTAGGGAAGTCAGACTTCTGGAGGTGATACAGTCATTCTTTCCAGTGGAATTTCATTCCTGCGTTAAGAAGTTCTGGATTATTTTTTTATTTCTGGTCTTTGGGTTTTTCCATCTTGCCATTTCTTCTCGGAGACCCTTAAGTCACCTCCATGCATCTCTCTTCAAGATAAGTAGGGCCTACTCTGAAGGACTTATGATGAAAACTGCTATCCATCCCCAGAGATGGTGTCTGATACATAGATTGAAGCAGACTTTTTTTACTTCCTTTATTTTTCTTGAGTGTTTTTTGACGGTTTTCTTTCACAACATGACTATTATGGAAATATTCTATATGACGGCACATGTACAGCCTATATCAAATTGCTTGCCTTCTCAATGAGGGAAGGTGAGGAGGGAGGAAGGAAGAGAATTTGGAACTCAAAGTTTTGAAAACAAATGTTAAAAATTGTTTTTACATGTAACTGGGGAAAAATAAAATAGTAAATCAAATTTTTAAAAAAATAGTAAGTCCTGCTTGGATGTGGGGCAGATTTTCTTCCTGTGTTACAGCTTTCTGCTTCTCCTCTGCTGGTAGCACAGGAAGTCGGTGAAGGATGCCAAGGGAGCTCAGCACAAGCGTCTGGCCATTCATCGCTTCTGGGGGATTTTTCTTAAAACCTTCTTTTGGATTCTGGGTGTTCTAGACCATGGGAATTTATATCTGGTGCCTAATTTCTGTTTTAGAGAAGCCTGAAAGGTCAGGGAGATCAGAGAAAACAAAAATCTGCTATCTTCAGGCGGGCAGATTTCAAAAGGTTCAGGGAAAGGTGAGGTTGGATTAAATGGCCTAAAACCCTGTAAACAAAATAAGCCCAAGAAGGAAGGAAGGAACATTGTCAAGAATGAAGGTGAGAAGGCACAAGCAGATCGGATTTTGATGAGGGAAGGGAGGGTCGCTAGGACTCTCCCACAGAACACATTAACCAATTCAACAAAATTCTAAACGATCACATGGAAGTAAGGACAGGAATCTGAGAATGAGTTTAAAAGAAAGAGTAGCACAGCGCTGGAGAGCAGTGTTGGGAGTGCTAAAAGGCGAAATGAACTGAGGCTGGAGCAGCCCTAAGAACAACTAAGAGGGGTTTGTGTATCTTGCCTTCTTTCCAAGCAGGTAGGCCTAGAGATGCGAGCTGGCCGCCTCCACGCAGTAGCTGGCGGAGGCAAAACCGTCCGCTTCTTCCTGACTCCTCCTAAAAGGAGAACTTTGCACTAGCAAAGAGAACAAAATGTTCAGCTGCAATGGAAAGAAGTGAGGAGACAGCGGAGGGCACTGCCCTGCCCTCCAGGAGTCAGAGGCACCGAGGCTGAGGAGACCTGGCCACCAGGCGGCTCTCCCGGAAGCTACCCTGAAGCCTTCCCAGCTTCTCTGCTGCCTTTCGCGCTGGTCACCACTCCCTCTCCTCCCTGACGCTCTCCTGTCCCTAAACAATAACTCTCTCCTGGTTTTCCTCCTCCCTGGCTGAGTCAACTGCTCCTTCTCTACTGGATCCTTGTCTATAGCACGCCCCGATGAGCGTCCCCAGAGCCAACATGGGCCTCCTTCTCCGTGCCTCCATACTCGATCTCCCTTGCCGACCTCCTCAACTCCAGTGGGTTTAACCATCATCTCTATGCAGATGACTCCCTTTCCAACCCATCACCAAGTGCGTAATGGACATGTCAAAGTGGATGTCCTAGAAATATCTCAGACTCGACATGTGCCAAGCTGACGTCACTGTCTTACCCCCAAGCCCTCCTGTTCCAAACTTGCTTATTTCTGCCAAGGGCCCCACGATCCTCCCAGGTCCCAGTCATCACTCAGTCCCCTCTCTCATTTCATATCTACCTTCACAATATCTTGAGTACCCTTTTATTGCTTTAAATTAACTGTTTCCACAAGCTTTCTCCTCCTCCCTTCCCTCCACCGCCCCCAAGAAGGCCTGCTGTCTGCTCAAGGCTCTACATGTACATTCTTATTACACTTGTTTTCCCATTAGTCATGCCGTAAAGAAGAATCAGAACCAATGGGAAAAACCACGAGAAAGAAGAAACAAAACAAAAAGGGAGAAAAAAGCCTGCTTCCATCTGCACTCAGCCTCCATAGCTCTGGATGCGAACATATTATCATCTGACCCCGCCATGCCACTCACACGAGGCCTGCCTTGGGCCAGGGCCTCAGTGCGTCTTGACTAGCTTACTGCTGCAGTCCTACACCTGGTCTCTCTCCGTCAAGTCTCTCCCTGGCTGACACATTCCACATACTGCTCTCAAAAGAACTGTCATTAACAACAATAACATTTATTAACATCACACTTTCTACAAGCATGAGCTCACTGATTTTCATAACAATCTTGTGAGGGAGGCACTATTATGATGCCCATTTTACAGCTGAGGAAAATGAGGCAGATAGGGATGAAGGGGCTTGCTCAGGGTCATACAGCTAAGAAGTTATCTGAGGCTGGATTTGAACTCACGTCTGTGACCCAAGGCCCAGTGCTCTGGGTACTGTGTGGCCTTCTAGCTTTCCAGTACAAATCTTTAAACACAGACAGAGCCATGTAACTCCCCTATTCCACCAACTTCAGTGGCTTCTCAAGATAAAAATACAGTCTCTAGGATAAGATAGGAACTCCTGTGTTTGGCTTTCAAACCCCACCCCATCTGTTCTCAACCTCTCCAGCCCCAGAAGACATCGTTGCCCTTCTTCCACTCTTGGATCCACCAGCTGGACTCTGCTCTGCCCTCACACACAAGACCCCACTTCTCACCTCTGGGACCTTGCCCGGGCCAGCTCTGACCTTGTCTCTAATCACAGAGCCTCTCACTTCCTCAGGGGCCGTCTTGTACAGGAAGTCTTTCCCGATGCCCCTGTGAAGCCCTCCCTCCCAAACCAGTTTGGATGTAACCACATCATATGAACGCTGCATAGATCTGCATTTATTTACTTGAGGCTTAGGCTGCACATATTTGCAAATGTCTTTCTTGTCTTTCCCATGAGAATGAAGGCTTCCTGAATGTAGGGATCATTTCCTTCTTTATAGTTCTACCCTAGCACAGTGCCAGGCACAGAGACGGAACTTAATGAATGCTACTTGAATGATGGCCTGTTACCCCACTCCTGGTGATCTCTGACAGATCTTGAAGGATGTCTGCCTATGACAGCCCAGTGCCTTTGACTTCTACTAAGTGGAGAACATGTGAGCCTCAGGGAAGCACAAGCCAGCACAGCTTCCTCAAAACCCTAACACCTAGGACTAGTCTCATCTCCTCCTCTGACAATACTGCAGCCACACTCAATAGAGAGATTTTAGTAAAGCGTCTGTTATCATTCACATTATCTTGCTGAAAAGGCACACAGAGATGGGGTCAATGATAACAGTCGCCTAGATTTGGAACTCATCAAATGACTAGAGTCATTAATGAGTCCTCATCGATTTTTACATTATTAGGAGAGGGCTCTCAAACTCTGTCATTGGGTTCTAGGCTGATCTAACATTTATAATAACGACTTGGGTGTATAAGGATGCTTGCCTGATTTACAGACTGACCCAGCTGAGAGGGTTAGATAACACACTGAACACCAATCAAGATCCCAAAAGACCAAGAGTCTAGATGACGGTTTCTGAAAATTCTCAGGGCATGGACCACTTTGGGTGTCTGGTGAAACCTGCGGTTGTTTTAGAATCAGATTGTTTTTAAATGCATCAGGTAAAAGAGATGGGCTTTACAGAGGAAACCGATTATATTCAAATGCACTTACCAAACCTTTTTTTTTAATTTCCCAGACCCCAGTGCAATACCAATGAACCAAATCTAAGCTATTACTTAAAAAGGGATAAATGAATGGCTCTACACTCTGGCTCCAAAAATCACCTTCAGAAGTAGATACTGCTGTAACAGAACCTCTGGGAAAAGAACTGAGATTTAGTGGGCTCCAGTTCAGTCCGACTCACTCATCAGTGCGACATGGAGGCCAAAAGCTACTTTGTTCTCAGACAGCACGAAGGTGTTAGTATTGAGTTCCAACCCTCCCTCAGACCCTCACAAGCTGTGTTTCTCTAGGTAAAGCCCTAACCAGTCTTAGTCTACCTCCTCTTCAGTAAACTGGAGATAATCACACCACTTCCCTCCCAGGGCTGTCAGTCAGGATTAAATGAGACAATAATTGTAAAGCACTTTCCATAGTAATCTAGCTCTGGGCAATAAGACAATATGTCCAGGAAAAGGGAAGTAACAGCCACATTCTACTCAGTCCCAGTCAGACTAGATCTGAAATCATGGTGCCTCATTGCAGGACTGAGCTCTACCATGAGACAAGGGATGAAAAGACTGAGGAAGAGAAGGCTTAGGGCACAAACAAGAAGAGAAACATCATTAATTTGAATTTTAAAATATCAATAAAATATGGAGTCTTAAAAGTTCAAGCCACCGAGTATCTCATCAGCTCAGAAACATCATGCTTAGACTGACGCCCTATATGAACATGGACTAAATAAAACGGTCATTGAGGGACATGTGAAAGCACTTGGATTTTCAGAAACTGAAAGCTAAATTAATGAAGAGTAACACTCACATTTAACTCTATTATCCACAGCAGAGTAACAAACAAAAGGTCAAAGGTGACAAACAAACAGAAAGTCCTCCGGACATCAGAGATGCCTTTCTTCTCCCGCCCTTCATAGGACTCGATCCTGGCCATCAGCTGGCCGGGGTTGATGGAGTGGACATTGAGCAGAGAGGCATGGGAGCCCTGACTTCCGCTGAGGGCATTTTCCAGGTCATCTGGCAGAGGATTCATCCTGGTGATGGTTTAAAGAAACCTCTTCCCAGCTGCACCATCACTAGCATTCAGGAACAATCTTTAAAAGAATGGAAACACAAAGTTAGTTCGCTTGAAGCACTCTGTCAAACTGCCTTTCACTGCAGAGCTATTTCCAAAATCTGGTGACAGAAAACTTTGGGGAAGAAGGTCTACTAGCAAGACACAAAACGAAGGCCTCACTTGGAAATTAAAGGCCAGGCCAAAGGCTCAATACAATGGAAAACAAAAAGGAAAGAACTTCCGATTTCAATTTTCTAATTTACTTAAACATCATTATAAGTTGCCAAAAAAGAAACATGAATCTGTTATTAGAAAAAAAAAAAAAGAGAGAGGGAGACCATGAAGGCCATGAACAGCATCCCATAACTGTATGGGAACTAGGACATTTCCTGGTGTGAGAATTACATCTACTAATGACATGATGTGGGCCAGACACCCTGGTCCATACAACTTCTAAATATTTAACTTATGAACCAATTCAATTCAATCCATGGGGAAGAGGAAGGGAGGGAAAACATAATAATTTAAGTAGCTCTGACTTTTAAAGAGATCCCAAGTCCTTTCCAACTGCAACACTGAAAGATACTTTCTTGGTGACTTCAGGGGATTTGTGGGGGTCATTTGGCACTACGGATTTTACCTTACTTTGTACTCTAAGCTCCCATTAAGAAGCTCGTCCACCATAATCCTTGCTCCAGGGAAAGGTGGACTCTAAGCATTGGGCACAACCTACAGAGAAATGGCCTCACTTACTGCAGTGGACAATGCAGTGTCAGAAGAAACATTAAGCCAAGTCAAGAAAGAAAAGAAGGACAGGGACACTTACTAAGTGCTTGCTCTGTGGCAGACACTGTGCTAAGCATCGACAAAAAATGGTCTCATTTAGTCCTCCTAACAAGCCTGGGAAGCAGGTGCTGTTATCGTCCTTGTTTTACAATTAAAGAAACTGAGGTAGATTTGCCCAAGGTGACGCAGTAAGTGTTTGAGACTGTTTGAACTCAGGTCTTCCTGACTCTAGGCCCAGCCCTCTGTGTTGAATAGCACTGAAAACTTGGTTCCAGTATGTGATACTGAACAAATTCTTTAACCTCCCTGGGTCTGTTACCTCAACTGTACTGAACTCCTAACATTCTATAAGTTAAATTTCATGATACAATGTTGACTTTTTTGTGGTAACAAAGAACTAGAAATAAAGTAAGTTACTACTTTACTGGGGAGGAAATTGTAGCCCATGAACAGAATGACTGTTACTGTACTCTAAGAAATGACATATAGGAAGAATTCAGAGAATCTAGGAAGACATACTTGAACTGATACAGAATAAATTAATCAAAGTCCCTTCCCCCTAAAAAATAAACCTTATAACAATGCAAACTAAAAGAACAAAAGTAAATTGAATGCTATATAATTGTATGGTAACTGGGATCCCAAAGAAATCCTAAGGAAATACACTTCCCTCCCCTATTTGTGGAGATGTGAGGACAAAAAGCATGAAATTTTGGAGGTGCATGTTATCAGACAGGGTTGATTTAGTGGTGGGCTTTGTGGGATCACTTTTTTCTCCTCTTTCTTTTCTGTTCTCCGTTATGAGGCTGTTTTGCAGGATGGTTTGGCTGGGTGGAGATCAGAAATGAAGGTTATATAAAAACCTATCACACACATAAAGTCTAGGGGATCCTAGGCATAGATACCCTAGTAAAACAGTGTTTTTCCTCCCCCTACAGAAGCCTGGTTTCTCAGACAAGTAGAACTGTCCCATTAAAAGAACCAGTAGGATTTGTTCTGATTTACAAACAAGTCTTGACTTTACCACCTTATCTGCTGGCCCCCCACCAATGTCTGTATCAGGAAAGACTGACCAAACCTGGGAACAAAAAAGACACCTGCCCCGGGTACAGCATAACTTTTGGTGAGCTCTTTGATAATTCCAGGCAAAGACAACTAAACAATGGTTGGACCAATGAGACACACATGCTCAGTGGTGGGCTCCACTATGTATACAAAGGAAAGTCACTGGGGAGGCAATCCTTTGGTGAAAGCCATTTCCTCAGATGGAAAAAGAAGTGTTTGTTCTTTATCAGTCTATAGCATCAACAAGGGTTTTCTGCGCCACAAGGAAACACCAGACAAAAAGCATGTAGGGAGAGTCATTACTCCCACAGCCTCGTTGTCGAAAGATGCTTTATGCTTGCTCTGCTGCCAAAGGACTTCCTGGCCAGGCTCGGGCAGGCTGACTAGGCTGGTCTTCCCCTCCTCAGAGAAGCAGCAGCTTGTAGTTCCTCTAGAACCTGGACTCAGACAGAGATGGAGCTCAGAGTGTCCCCCTTGGTTCCCAAGAACGACACCAACAAATCTCCATCTATTATCTACTCCCTCCACTGACAGCCAGTAAGACCATGCCATGGCAAGAATGAGGTGAAAGGTGCCTGGGCTCTCAGGGTACGGGCATGGGCAACCTCAAGAAGGAACATTTCTGACTGACTAGTATCATGTCATGATTCATATCATGTACATATTCTAAAAAGAATTCTATTGCTGGAAATACTCCATTTTTAATTTAATTACCTTTAAGAAACATAACAGCTCTAATAATAATAGCTAGCATTTATGCAGCATTTGCTCTGTACCAGGCACTGTGCAAAATGCTTTACAAATATCTCACTGGTCCTTACAATAACCCTGCGTAGTAGGTACTATTATTATCCCCATTTTACAGATGGGGAAACTGAGGCAGAGGCAAAGAGACTTACCCAGGATCATGCAGTGAGGCTAAGGGTCTGAGGCTAGGCCCTACGTTCTAACCCCCGCGCCTCCTAGATACACAAGTGGAAACGAATGAAGGAGGTTAATAAAAGTACCTTGAAATGAACATATCACTGATGATAAAAGATGTTGTCGTTTTTTTTCCTGCCATGATCATATCCTTACCAGTTCACTTACTTTGCATGTTTTGTGACTCAGCAGCCTCTGGACTACAGGTCAGTTCTATGAAATGTATGCTAGAACTCCCCCCTCAAGAAATTTCTCCGATGAATGGAAGCAACCCTGCTCCCCAACCCCAATTCTCTTCTACTTTATTTCTGCTAGTCAAACTTCTGCTTGTACTCACCAATAACTTAAGGCATATCCGGCAAATAGAAGTATTAATAAAAGTCAGTCAATCCCTATAGCCAGAGAATGAAGATGATAAGGCAGTTCTTACATAAGCTGGGACTGTCAAGAACTGGACTAGGGACCCTAACTCCCAGCTAAACCAACATTACAATTGTTAACCTCTTTCCTAGGGGGAATTTTTTTCAAGAGGAAGCAGTTTTGTTTCACTTGCTGAGACAAAGCACTGAGACATCTTTGTCTCAGGGCCATTTGGACAATGTTTTTGCAAAAGTTTCCACAGATTGCTACTTGTGTTCTCTCTTTGAAATGTTGTCAGTCTGGAAATTCCATGGGCTTTCGGTAGGCAGGTTTTAGAAGCAAGAAGCAAAAATACCTGTGTAGACTGGATGACTTGGTTTACCCTTCAATTCTCCATCCTCATGGGGGGGGGGGGGCCTTAGGCAAATCATCTTTACTCTCTGGACCTTCTGTTCCCTTACCTGCAATATGAGGAGGCTGAATGAGATGACCCTGAATATCCCTTTCAGCACTATATCTTGGAACAATTTCCTAGAGTAATGTTTTACTATGTCAAGTGAATACAACAATCTCATTCCAGTCCTAGGTAGGAGCCACAGTTAAAAGAAAATCAAAGCCCAGCAAGCCTGAAGGGTCAGTGTAGTTGTACTTAATCAGAGGTCTGGGCTCACTCCTAGGTATAAAAATGCTTATGAATTATTTCTCTATAAATGTGTGTGCATATCCAAAGGCCTGCTAACCTTGCCTATACCCACAGTTTCAGGAGGAACAAGACACTGACTATAACTGACTCCAGGAACACCATTCATGGCTTCTGGCCCCCCTCTTTGGCCAGACAGGTAATAAACAATGATGGCAATAAGGCCATTGATTTTCCTTCTCAGTATCAGCAAGTTAAATGTATCATTTTGAAGCACACCAGAAATCAAAAGAAAGCATAAAAAGTACAACTCAGAGCTTTGCCTGAGAAATGGAGCTACAACCAAAGTCACAACTATGCAGAGCCCATAATGTTGCGGGCCTTTGCTGTCTCTAGCAGCTGGCCACGTTAAGGCCAGCAGAAAGCATCACTCAGTCTTAGGAAAAGCGCAGGGTTGGGAGGGTCCCCTCTATGGACATCCAACTGAGTGGAGAGCCTCTAAGAAAGCTGCTTAGCCTCTAGACCTCAGTTTCTTTACCTGTGAAATGAGGGTAAGAGGCTGGACTAGAAGATGTGTAAGGTTTCTGTCATCTCTGAGTCTATCATCCTTAAGAATAAGTGGCCAGAGGTCTGGAGCTAGAAGGGGCCCTGAGAGACCATCTAGAGCAGAATTTACAGATAAGGAAACTGAGGCCTTGAAAGGAAAAGTAATTATCCCAAGGTCCCACAGGTAGTGGCAGGAGTGGGGTTTGAACCCAGTTTCTCTGTCTCCACAGATGGGGCTCTTTCACCAAAACTGTCTGTTAATCAGTGAAAATACTCAAATGTCATTCACAAGAAAATAAATAAAAAGTCATAGCTCAGAGACTTAACGGCAACAAAAGAAAATCACTGTGCAAAGAGCACGCTTGCCGTGAACAAGCATTTTTATTTAGTGATTCCTGCAGCACCGTGACACACAGCTGAACTTGCTGAAGTAAAGCAATCTAAACAGACATGTGCAATCAAATGCCATCCTTCTGTATTGGAAACACAAGCAGAGAAAGGAGCAGCCCACACTGATCAGGCTGCCCCTCCCCACCAAAGGGCCTGACTTTCTAGTTCCAAGGCTATTCCAAACAGCTCTTCAGATTAAAACTCAAGTACCACACCCCGTTACACTTACTTAGGTATGGATGCTAGCAACGCCATAAACAGTGAGAAAGTATCAACTACAGGAAATTGCAAAATTAACAAAAATGTTGCTAGTGGTGTTTTAAAACGGAACTGTCCAACAGCAAGAGACAGAAAGAGAAATCCCATTTAGAGTTACTGTAGACATTATAAAATATTTGGGAATCTACCTACCAAAACAAACCCAGGACCTATATGACCACAACTACAAAACACTTCACACAAATAAAGTCAGATCTAACTAACTGGAAAACATCAGTTGCTCATGGCTAGGTCGAGCTAATATAATAAAAATGACAATTTTACCTAAATTAAATTACATATTTAGTGCCATACCAATCAATCTACCAAAAAAAACTACTTTATAGAGCTAGAAAAAATAGTAACAAAATTCATTTGGAAGAACAAAAGGTCCAGAATATCAAGGGAATTAGTGAAAAGAAATGCTAGGGAAGGTGGCCTAGCCACACCAGATTTTAATCTGTATTATAAAGCAGCAGTCATCAAAACTACTTGGTACTGGTTGAGGTATAGAGTAGTGGATCAATGGAATAGATTGGGTACATGAGATTCAACAGTCAATGACTACAGTAATCTACTGTTTGATAAACCCAAAGACCCCAGTTTTGGGGATAAGAACTCACAATCTGACAAAAACTTCTGGGAAAACTGGAATATAGTATGGCAGAAACTGGGCATAGACAAGTATCTAACACTGCATACCAAAAGTAAAGTTGAAATGGGTGCACAATCTAGGTATAAAGGCTGATACATTAAGCAATCTGGGAAAGCAAGGAATGGTTTACCTGTCAGATTTATGGAGAAGGAAAGATTTTATTACCAAACAAGAGTTAGAGAACATTATAAAATGCAAAAATGGATAATTTTGATTACATTAAATTGAAAAGTTTCTGTACAAACAAAGTCAATGTAACCAAGATTAAGAGGGAAGTGGAAAATTGGAAAAGAATTTTTACAACCAGTGTCTCTGATAAAGGCCTCATTTCTAAAATATACAGAGAACTGAGTCAAATCTATAAGGATACAAGTCATTCCCCAATTGATAAATGGTCAAAGGATATGAACAGGCAGTTTTCAGAGGAAGAAATTAAAGATATTTATAAGCATATGAAAAAATGCTCTAAATCACTACTGATTAGAGAAATGAAAATCAAAACAACTCTGAGGTACCACATCTCACCTGTCAGATTGGCTAAGATGACAAAACAAGAAAATGACAAATGCTAGAGAGGATGTGGAAAAATTGGAATACTGTTGGTGGAGTTGTGAACTAATCCAACCATTCTGGGGAGCAATGCGGAACTGTGCCCAAAGGGCTATAAATAATGTCATACCCTTTGACCCAGCAATACCACTTCTAGGGCTGTATCCCAAAGAGATCATAGAAGTGGGAGGAAAACCTGTATGTACAAAAATATTTATAGCAGCTCTTTTTGTGGTGGCAAAGAATTAGGAATCAAGGGGATGCCCATCAATTGGGGAATGGCTAAACAAGTTGTGGTATATGAATGTAATAGAATATTATTGTGCTATAAGAAATGAGGAGCAGATGGACTTCGTATTTATGTGGAGAGGCTTATACAAACTGATGTTGAATGAGGAGCAGAACCAGGAGAAACGTGTACACAATTACAGACACAATGTATGTGTGACAACTAACTTTGATAGACTGGGCTCTTCTCAGCAATGCAAGGTTATAAGACAACTCCAAAAGATAGAAAGAGATGTCTATATTCAGAAAAAGAACTACAGAGCCTGAATGCAGATTGAAGCAAACCACCTGCTCTCTTTCTTTTTCTTGTTTGGTTTGTTTCCTCTTTCCCATTGTCCATTCCATCGGTTATAATCCTTCTATAAAATGATTAATGTCCTATGACTGCATGCCGCAGGGGCAGAGAAAATTTGAAACTCAAGGTATTGGTGGAACTGAATCTTGTAAACTAAAAGTAAACAAATTAATAAAGACCAAAAAAATGGAATTGTGAAATTGTGATTTTATCAGTCTGGAAGTTCTGTCCCCAAATGCAGAAGAAAAGCCATCCATGTCTGCCCATTTCCTCCCCAAAGGTCAGCACAGGGATCCACTCAGCACATTCAAGAACTTCCTCGATTTCTCCTTACATTGTGAGGGGACCAGCAGAGGATTAGCATCATCTTCTGGACTCAGCACATGACCACAGATAGACTTTGAAGAAGCTCCAGCCAGCTCACTCTTCCCATGGACCTTTCCATTGCCCTCTACAGGATACTCATTTTTAATTGTTGTTTTCTGCATTTCATAGCCATACAACAATGCTGACCAACTTTTGGTGTTAAAAAGAAGGGTCTTGGAAAAGCTCCTTTAATAGTCTTAAGATTTTTGTGACAGTAATTTCTCCAAAGCAATCCAGGCCACCCTCCTCTTATTAAGCATGGGCCCAACTTCTCTCTCCATTCTGTAGACCCAATTTACACAGTAATAGACAAGTTCTCTAAGTGGTCTAGCCAACACATATAATGTGAGCAGTTACTGCTCTTCATCCACTTGGCCTTAACAGTGTGGATGGTCTGGCCAGACCTTTCTAAATAATGACAAATCCCTTCTAGGAGGCTCTGCAATGTTTGGATGCTTGATTCAATCAGCACAATGTCATCCTCAAACAGGAGCATTGGGAAGATCTCAGCCTGCACTGGAACCCTACTTTGCCTTGGATTTGGGGCCAGCTCCTCTCCATCAATGTGGCAAATACCTCAGGCCAGAAGATGTCGATTTCCTTGTTCATGCCCCACCAGATAGCCAACATTAGGCAGAGATTGAACAGGGTTGTTGGCATTGCTAGAACTTTTTTTTTTTATTATTTTTAAACATCTTTATTTAAAGTTTTGAGTTCCAAATTCTATCCAGCCTTCCCTCCCTAAGATGTTAAGCAATCAGATATAGATTATACATGTGCAATTATGTGAGACATTTCCAAGTTAATGATTTTGTACAAAAAGACTCGACCTTGTTATAATTTTCAGAGTTGTGAATGATTTTAATGGATGAACAGCAATACCTTCCTGAAAAAGAATCTGGTTCTCAGCTTTGTCATTGGTAAAAACAATTACAGTGTTTTCACTGCCTGCCTCACTGACCTGTTGTCAAGATAAGAGGAGACAGTATTCAGAAAGCACCAGGAAAAATTCAAGGTGCTACACAAACACAAGCTGTTCTAGCAAGCCACTTAATTTCTCCAAGTCTGTTTCCCCAGACCTAGAATGAAGGTTCTGAATGAAATACTAGATGACCTCTCTCTAAAGACTCTCATCACATTAGAGCAGACCTGCACAACTTGGCCAAAATTAAAGTAGGCTTAACTTCTTTGGGCCACAGATAGGTGGAACTAGAGACAAACTAACAATGGCTAGTTGCCCTGGGTCATGTCAAAGCTGCCCAAAATCCTTGGGTAGGTGACCCTCAAGCCTCCATTAGACCAATAAAAGAGGCTATCAACAAGCAGGTTGTTGATACAACAAGAGGTGTCTCCCTCTTCCCCAAGAAGTACCTGGAGCCTCAGCTCCCAAGGCAGACTGCACTCCTTGTGCCTAAGACCATGTTTTTCTAAAGCTGATGCTAAGGTGTAACTGGCTTACAGGAGAACTTCTCTGTGCCATGACTGTGCTGATTCAGACTTCAACTCACTATAATGAGAAGTTTCCTACCAATTCCTACCAATCCCCTTAAAGTAGAATAGACTGTCTTCACAAAGGGGTGAGTTGCCCATCCCTGAGAGTGGAGCTTAATGACCATTTATCAAGAAAGCCGTTGAAATAACTGTGGTCTTGCCCAGCCCTTCCTCCTTCCTTTAATTCTCATTTACCAGGAATACATCCATTGGTTCACCACACGATCTCTCTGTATCTTCCAATCCCAAAGTCTTACACAGTCAGAAGGGCAAACTCCAGCACCTGGGTCTTTGTGTATAAACATCTGCAATCAGCTCAGCAGGGTTCACAGCAGACCCAGTATTATTTCCATAATGTTCTCAGCACTGGGACCAGAGAATACAAACCTTGACCTTCCCCTCCTTGCCTCGCCCTACCTTGGATCCTGGATGACTGTTCCCCTTCTACAGAGGACTGGCCAAAGAACATATACCCTTTTCTGCTTGCAAGTATACTGGGTCACAGGACAGGGCTGGACAGATTCCCCCTTCCCTTCCCTTCCTGCAAGCCCAGCCCAGCCTCAGGCTGCTTAATTCATTGCCAACTGAACATGATAGTTTCTCCAGAAATGCTGGAAGGCTAACAGCCATCCCACCTACTCAAGGGATCCCATTCTATCACTCCACTCCATCTGATACCCTCCAACAGACTGGCCCCTATAATCTCTACTCAGTCACTTATGTTCAGTCTTTCTCTGTCCACTGGCTCATACTTTACTGCCTAGAAATGTGTCCATGATGGAGAACATCCTCAAGAAACCCTTGCTTGAGCCTTCCATCCCAATAACTATCATCCTTTCTCTTCTTCGCCCTTTGTGGCTAAACTCCTTGAAAAAGTCATCTACAAGAGTGGCTGCATTCCTCTCCTCCCACTTTCTTCTTACAACCTGACTTCTGACCTCCTCATTTCCCTGAAACGGCTCTCTCCAAAGGTACCAGCAGCAAGCTCTTAGATGCCAAATTCAACGTTCTTCTCAGTCCTCAATCTCCTCAGCCTCTCTGTTGCACGTGACACTGTTTCTCACTCTCTCCTTCTTGCCGCTCTCTTCTCCAGGTTTTCAGGATGCCCCTCTCTCCCGGTTCTCTCTGATGGCTCCTTCTCAGTCTCCTTTGCTGGGTCTTCATCTGGTCCACACCCTCTGCCCACAGATGTACAGTCCTGAGTACAGAGTGCAGTCCTGAGGCTTCTACTGTTCTCCCTCTATTACTTCACTTGGTAATCTCATTGGCTCCCAAGGATTTCATTACCATCTCTATGTGGATTTCCTATTATTCTCAAATCTACCTTTCCTGCCCTAATTTTCCTACTCACCTCCAATCTTATCTCTACAACTGCCTTTCAGACATCTCAAACTGGATGTGTAGATGACGCCTTAAATGAGACACGTCCAAAACTAGACATTAGCTTTCCCCCTCCACCCTCCTCCCTCCTAATTCCCTTCTCTTTACTGTAGAGGGCAACATCATCCTCCCAGGCCCTCAGGCTCCCAAGCCAGGAGATATCCTGGATTGCTCCCTACCTCTCACCCCCCCCCATAGCCAAGCCGTGGCCAAGGCCCCCTCTGCAGCATCTCTCCCATATGCCCCCTCCTCACCTCTGGCACTGACACCACTCTAGGACAACCCCCTCCCTCCCCCCCATCACCTCACACTGGGCCTACTGCGGGAGCTGCTGGTGGGTCTGCCTGACTCAGGGTCTCTCCCAATGCCAATCCATCCCCCATTCCACCATGAGAGCGATTTTTCCTGGGGTGCACAGGATGTTCAGGTAGGGTCTAAGCCCTCTGATGTGATGGCTACAGAGCCCTCTAAAGGGCTACTCGTCTATCTTTGGTGCCCACCTCTCACCCAGCTCACATCTGCGGCTCCAATAAGCCGTCCCATGCACAGCAGCCACAGCTCATCAACACCACCTTGGCAGACAGGCTACACCAGGCCGAGAGTGACTGACAGGCATCAGAGGGCCATCTACCCCAAACATGAGAAGACTTCACCCAGCAGGATGGGTAGATGCAGCCAATGTGTTCCAGCAGTCATGAAGGCATCTAAAGCAGCCACTGATGAGCACTCAGAGCTTGGGCGGAAAGTGAAGAAATCAAGCCCTCTGCTGCATCCCAGGCCACAGCCAGTCATCTTAACTTCTCTCTTGTCACTGGACTTCCTGACTTTGGAAGAGAGAGGGAGGTGACTCTGCCTCACTTCAACCCGATTCCCACACAAGTCAAGATGGTGCCTTCACGATGTCATTGGTCCTTGTCAAGAACGAAGAACAAACAACAAGAAGTTCAGAATCAGAATCACAAAATTATGAAGTAGGAAACAAGAAGTGTTTAGGAGAAGCTTTATGCTGAAGGCAATAGCCAAGACTAAGATAGAGAAAATGATGAAGGAATATTCCTAGGAGTTTTGCGGATGTTTAATTTTCAATCCATTTCCCAATGTATAAACTGTGGAAAATCAACATTTTGTTTATTTAAAATGAGGGCAGCCATTTATTTTCGTAGAGAATATGTGATTTGAGAAGCATAAGGAATCTCTGTCAATTCGGGTGAGCGGTTCATCTGTAACTTAAGAATGTGAGGCACTTAAATTATTTTAAAATATCTTAAATAAACTTGTGGACAAGAATTCAAAAAACAAGAAAATTAAAATCGAGTCCCATCACATAGAGCTAAGCATGTTTCAGCTGTATACATCATGTTGGCAGACACTTCACCAACAACCTCACAATGTTTGGGGGAAGCTGGACTCTTTTGCTGACGTTTCCAAAGCTTAGCAATGATCACTGAGAAGAAGGGCTGCAGTGGAGAGAAGTGGGATGAAGCAATGCACCAGGATTCTTGACCTCTGAGATGTATCAACAACGTGAAGTACTACAGGAAATTAAACAGGGTCAAGATCACACATAAGAATGCTGCTGTTTGCAAAGTTTAAGAAGTGTGAGTAACCCTAAATTCAGGTCATTTCCAAAAATCACTTGGCTAGATTTTCTCATATATTCCCTTTAAAAACCAACAGAACTCTAAGTATTAATGATGGAAAAACACTAAGAAATCGGCATTAGAGATGATTACTGACTTAAATTACCAATCAGTTCAAGGTAATAACTAAACGAAACACTATATTCAAGATCTCTTACCTAAAATCAACTGCCCTCTTTGGCGTAAACTGCAGGGGAAGTTGGCCCATGTGTAAAACAGAAGGCACATTTAAAGGCTAAATGTCTGTGCTAAGGCAAAAGTAAAGGCTGCTAAAAGAAACATCAGGAAGCCCCACCACCGGCTCCTCAGCCTTCTCTGCTCTTGTGCAGAACTCTAGTTATCAATCTTTAAGGACTATGGGGAGCCCTTGAGAATATCCAAATATTCACCAAAAATTATTACCCCCCCAGCAATCTAACTGGCATCATGGAGGGTCAGAGGTTTACTGCTACCAAGCCATCTCATCCAAATGCCTCATTTTACTTGAGTAAAGGATTTCCCCCAAGCCACACACTAAGTACAGAGTATTCCACTGAGTGTTCTACTATATCACACTCTCTCTCTCAAAGACATGTGGATCCCATCAAGCTTGGGAGTTGGGCTGGACTGCCATTTCAACACGGCTCCAGGATGCCTGCCTACCCTCTGTGGAGCCTCAGAGCTCAGAAGAATCAAGTCTGGAGGACTCCAGAGCTTTTCATTCATCTGATATTTAAGCTGGAAGGTTAATAAACAAATTTCCATAGCTTTCTGCACAGTGCTTAGAAGTACTCATTTTAATGCATGACCCAATATACAGTTGTAAACAAAAATAAATGGGGGTGGAGAAGGGGTGGGAGAGGGCAGAGACAGAACTTCCCAAACATCAGAAAGCCTGAGTTTCTCTGTATCTACTGGTTCCAAAGGAAGAGAGACCCACTGCTGACCTTCTGATCTCCCACCCAGAAGGCAATGAAGTGGGAGCAATCAGCAGGGGGCTAGGGAAAGAGCCCCATCTGCAGCCAGGACACAGGAATCTGGATCCTGGCATCTTTCCCTTTACTGCCTGTGTGGCCTTGGGCAGGTATCTCCCCTCTAAATTATAAGGGTTTGACCTGGGAGGATCTCTGAAGAAACTGCCAACTAGAGCTCTGGCATCCTGGTATCAAAACACAGCTTTGGACTGCATCATTCCCCTTCACTAAACTGTACCACAGCTTCCCAATGCCCCCACAGACCCCTCTTCCCACCATTCTCCTCCTCTCTGCTACTCTGCTGTCTGCCAGACCTAGACTTTTCAGCTTTTCTGCCTAGTTTAATGTCACTCCATTTCCCCAGAATGCCCTCTAGCACTACCTACAGAAACTCCCTTCATCCTTAAAGACCCAGTTCAAATGCTCCTTCCTCCAAGAACTCTTCAGTGATCCCTCACCCTACTCCCCCACCAGCTGGAAATAATCTCCCCTTCTTTGGAATTCTGGTATGCCTGATAATGCCCTGATAACCACAGCGGGCGCAGGGTCTCTCTCTTAGTCATTGCTGGCAAGATTCTTGCCAGAATACTCCTTAAAAGCTGACCCTTCACCTGGAAGATGGCCATCTACCTGAGAGCCAATGTGGCTTCAGAAAGGGCCAAGAAACAGATGATATGGTGTTTGCTGCTTGACAAGTCCTAGAGAAATGCCAGGAGCAGAACAGAGGTCCATACACAATATCTATTGATCTGACCAAGGTCTCTGATACTGTCAGTCATAAGGGCTTGCAGAAGATCATGGCAAAATTGGTTGCCTGAAGCTCATCAGTATTGTACATCGGTTTCATGACAGCATGCTTGCCTGGGTTCTGGATAATAGACGATGCTCTCGGGTGAAGCAGGACTATGTGCTTGCTCCCGGGCTTTTTAGCAGGATGTTTTCTGGGGGATGAAAAGGGTACAGCTACTTCACTGACAGTAAAATGTTTAACTTGAAAAGGCTACAAGCCAAGACTAAAGTGGAAGGAGAACTGGTGCATGACTTTTTATTCATAGATGAGGCTGAACTTCTGAGGCTGAAACGAAATGAAGTATGGATCGATTTTCTGCTGCTTGTGCTCATTTTGGCCTAACAATTAACACCAAGAAAACACAGGGTCTTCACCAGCTTGCACCACACCATCCCTATGTGGAGTCATTGGTTACAGCAAATGGAGGTATTCCGAATGCTGTGGATAAGTTCACTTACCTTGGCAGTATACCTTTCAAGGATGTCCACATAGATGACAAGGCTGATATACACACAAAGCTCCGTGTTTGGGAGGCTTGTGTGGCAGAAATGAGGTTTCAGACTGATTACCACTGTACTAACCTCATTGGTACATGCCTGTGAAACATGGACAGCCTACCAGTGCCATGCCAGGAAACGGAATCACTCGAATTGCTTCCATCTGAATTGTCTTTGGAAGATTCTAAAGATCACCTGGAAGGATAAGGTACTGGACACCAGGCTCCTTCCTCAAGATGAACTGTCAAACATTCCAATTCTACTGCCGAGAGCCCAACTCTCAGTCTGGCCACACTGTCTGAATGCCACATGTACACTTGTCTAAAAGACTATTTTATGGAGAACTCACACAAAGCTGTGCGCACATGGTGGTCAGAAGAAGTGACACATGGACACTTTCCAGGTTTCTCTGAAGAACTTTGGAATTATGAGACATGGGAGACACCAGCACAGGACCATTCCACATGGCGTGCCCTCATCAAAGAAGGCACCACAGTCTATGAGCGAAGCAGGGCTGCAGCAGCTCAAATGAAACAGGAGATGCACAAATGCAGAGCCATTTCCACTCCAAAGGTTCCTATGGACTATTTGGGCATGACCTGCAACAGAGCCTCCCAAGCTCAGCACAGTCACACACACTGCCCCTTCACCCCAACATGGCAATGTCACTTTGGTCCTCTTTGAGAGTGAGGGACAACAGCCCACCAATACTCTGCCACCCCAGCGCTTAGCCCATGTGCTTGTCTCCCCTTCTAGGCTGGTGAAAGCCCCGCATTCATGAAACATACTGAATGTCAGGCCCTTAAAAAAGAGTTAAATACAGTTTTGGAAAATTAATACAGTTTGGGGACAGAGTGGGGATTTCACCGAATGACCTGAAATTGTCTGATTTACTATTTTGTCACAATTCAACCTTGCCTCATGGAGCAGATATGAAGTATTAAATTGCTGGGAAACTCTGGTTAACTATGAAATAGTCTTCAAATTAAGTAGAAAACCAAGCATTAAAAAGTGAGTATTGTCTCTCAAGCAAATTCTAACATGAAGGCAGCAATGATTATTATTTGATCATATATCATTTACAAAGGTTAATCCACAAAGCTCTCCCTAATAAGTGAAGTTTTTCAAATTAAACAAAGGAATATGCTCAAGAAATATGAGATACATCAAGAACATTTTTAAAAATTATAAACAGCACCACTAGACCAGGATTACCTCCACATGGGGGCAACAGCAACTCTGAAAACCTACGTCCCTAGATCAAATAGCGAATGAGAGATCTGATTTCAAATCTCAACTCCTACACACAGAAAACCCTATCTAAATTGTGGCAACATATTGTATTATCAGTCTCAAGACTGGTTTCATTAGTCATTTGAAAACAGAGCAGACCCTGGAAAAAAAAAAAAAAGGACTCTGGGGCGGCTAGGTGGTGCAGTGAGTAAAAACGCCGTCCTGGAGTCGGGAGGACCTGAGTTCAGTTCTGGCACAGTGCTAAGTACAGGGTATACAAAGGAAAAACCTAAACACAAGGAGACTCAGTAGGAACCTAAGAGACCTCCCTCAGCACCTGGGGCCTTCTCCCTTTGGAGCATCCATCTGGCCTTCTGCTTCTCACACCAGGATATCTCTCTGCTAGGCCAGGCCCTCTCCCACTGCCCCCACTTAAGGGAAAGACTAAGGTCAATTAACCTTCCATCCCCTCCTGGCCATCGATCAATCAACTGACACTTAAATATTAGGCATCTACTATGTGGCAGGCATCGTGCAAAGTGCTGGGGATACAAAGAGACAAAAGAAAATCTCGGCCTTCAAGGAGCCTACCATCTAATGGGGGGGAGAACAGCAAGCCATATACAGGATAGATAAGAAAGAGTCATGAAGAGAAGGAAGACTCTGGAGGGAAGAGGGGCTGGGAAAGGCTTCCTGCAGGAGGTGGGGTTTTAGTGGGGACTTAACGGAAGCCAAGGAAGTCAGCAGTCAAAACAGAGAAGAGCATGGGGGGACCGGCAGGGGGACAGACAGAAACAAGGTCCAGAGCCATGAGACAGAGAGTTTTGTTTGTTTATGGAACAGCCAGGAGACCAGGGTTATGTAACGGGGAGTAAGAAGACTGGAAAGGGGAGAGGGAACTGGGTGACTGAAGGATGGCCAAACAGAGCATCTGCCTGAGTGTCTGATGCTAGAGGCAATAGGGAACTACTGGAGTGGCTATGCTTCTCACTCCCACCTTGAACACAATGCCTCAGGTGGGGACCTCCCCACCTGCCCACCCCTTTTCAGATCCCTGTCTTTTTAAAAGCATTTTATATGTATCCCCAAAGCTTAGCACAGTGCTTGCTGTCTTGGATCCAAGTGTCTGAAGATATGTCACATGGAAGAAAGGGTAGCTATCTTCCATTTGCTCCTGAGAGAGGAGACATTGTCAAGAGAGAGCCAGAGGCTGGTTCAGTACAAACTTAACAGTTTAAAGTTATACCAAAGTGAAACAGCCATGTTAGACGATGTGGAACTCCTCCCTACTGGCAATCTACAAGCTAAAGCTGTATACAAGAACTGGTCTGAGAGTTGACAAATGGGTCAGTTTGGGCATCAGCTGGACTCGATCATCATGGAGGTCCCTCCCTCTGAAATTCTCTGCTTCTGTGATCAGCTGACCTCTAAAGTCTCCGACATGACAGGATCTCTAAAACTCTCTCAAAATGTTTTAGGTTCCTAAGATATCTTGCCTGTCCAAAATGGCAGAAGAATGTGGAGACACAGCTAGAATCTCGGTTGGAAGCTTCTGAAGACCTAGGGAATGGAACACACTATTGCTGGTGACTTCTGTTCTTCATGGACTTTCTTCTTCCCTTGGGAAACAACACTCCCCCCAAGCCACGTTACCTTTCCATTCCAGCAGCAGAAAATCAATAGGATTACAGAAGAGTTGGCAGGGCCCATAGAAGGTCACTAAGGTTGTAGAGATAAGGAAACTATGAGAGATGAAGCAATTTACCCAGAGACATCCAACCACTAAGTGCTGGACCTGGGTTCTGCAGCCAGGGGTTCCTGACTCTGAGATCAGAGCCTTAACCATTATGGTAAATAGCTTATCACCATCATCATCCTCCTCCTCTCTCTCTCCAGACAGAGATATAGATATACGTGTGTGTGTGCGCGTGTGTGTGCACATGTGTGTATGTGCACCTCATAAACTCTGCCATCAGAGCTCACTGAACTTTACTGGAGGGTGAGGTTTACTGGAGCAATATCTTATCTTCCCATAAAGGCTGCAACTGACAATTCTGATTGCTGGTTTCTTTCTGGTGACTGAGACTCCCTATCAGCTCAAAGCAAACCCAAGTCAGAGAAATGGTTCTCAAATGGCTGTTGGAGCTCGGGTCTTGGGATACAAACACATGTCATCTTGAATAGTTTTATCAGGGAGAAGGATAAGGACAAGCAAGTAAGGCATACGAAGGGATGAAGAGAGCAGAGCTAACTTCTCTCTAGCCTAACTCTTATCCCTGTGTCTAAAACATTTTGCTGAGCAGCTAGGTGGCATAGGGGATAGAGTACCAGGCTTGGAATCAGGAAAACCTGAGTCCAAATCTGCCTAAGGTACTCTGTGACCTTGGGGAAGTCACTTCACCCTGTTTGCCTTGGCTTCCTCATCTGTAAAATGAGCTGGAAAAGGAAATGGCAAACCACTCCAGTATCTGTCCAAGAAAACCCCAATGGGATCTCGAAGAGTCACACATGACTGAAATGACTGAACGACGAGAACAAGATGCTTTGCTACATACAACAAAGCGGGAGAGAAGGAAGGGGAAAGTGAATGGACACAGCTCCCATCCATACTGCTCCCAGGAACTGACACAGCTCCTAGTCTTTTGGCACACACTCATTTTCATCAACAGATGCCCACACAGCACTAGTCAATCCAAGTGGCATTCTTACATAATTCAGGTTAAAGCTTTCTAAAGGTTGTTATGCAGCCATTTCGAATATAACCATCTGAGTCAGAAAAAGAGAGATTGCCTTTTTTACTAACAATGGGTCTCCAAAGGTCTTCAACTGCACTACAGAATATCTCCTGTCCTCTCTGCTCTGCTTTCCATCCTCTGGTGAAATAACAGAAATAAAAAATGGCAACAGACTCTTCTTCAGCCAAATTCTCACTAAGTCTCCGGGAAAAAGCCTATTATGGAAAATCCCATCTGGATGTACTATGCTCACAAGAATACCAGTACACACACAATTCAATGCAACTCGCCAAGCATTAAGCCCCTACTCTGTGCTGGGGTACAAAAACAGAAAAATTACAGAGAGCCTGCTCTCCATCAGGAGAAAACAACATGTACACGCAGAAGGGAGTGCAGAAGAGAGTGCAAAATCGAATTCAAAGGAAGCCAAAGTCATGGCAGAAGTGAGTGCTAGCAGCTTGGGTGGGGAGGGGGGGAGAGGATAGGCAAAGATCCTGTGGGGTAGGGGCTGCTAAAGTGTGGGAGGAGGCACTGCAGGGCACCATTAAGGCTGTGAGGAGCTCCAAAATGGAAGTGACAAAAGACTTCAAGTGTGTCTTGCCAACCACCTGTGTGACCTCAAACAAGTCATGTAAGCTCCCTGGGCTCCAATTTCCCCAACGATAAAATGAGGGGCCTGGATTAGAAAAGGCCTCTGAGGTCCCCTCCAGCCACAGATCTCTGCGATCCCTTGATCTCACCGAGTCTGTGCAAGTTAAAAACAATGATATGCTTTATTGAATATAATTTTTTTCAATAAAGGCATTAATGACAATTGCTCATTGATTTTATGGAAGTATCAGTCCCTCTCCACTCCAGACAGTAATGAGAGTTGACTGATCCCAATAAAAACCAGGTTTCTCAAGTTTCCTTTTCCCCTAGAGGCTGGTCACCTTCCCCGGTGACTAAGCCTCTTCCCTCTCTCTTTTAAGGATTCCCTCATCTGTCCAGTATGGAGGTTTGAGACCTTGGTGACATCCTCAGCTCCTCCCTCTCTCTCTCTCTCATACCCAATCAGCTGCCAAGTCTTGATCATTCCCAGGCCCTAATCACAATGCTTCTCCCCACTCCTCTCCATTCACAATGATCACCACTGTGGTCCAGGCATTCATCACCTATCAGCTTGGCTGGTACAAACCCTTTCTAAATCCATCTCTCTGCCCCAAGAGCCCCTTTCCCTCCACAAAACTGGCCAAGGGCCATGTTATAACCACAGGTCCTGCTCAGAAAGTCACAATGGCTCCCTTCTAACCTTTGCGGGGGAGGGGGCATTTAAAGCTCTTCACAATTTGGTTCTGCTGACATTTCCAGGATTATTACACATTTCTCCCCTTCCAACCTAAAGTGCCTGCTTAGAATTCCTCATACATGACAATCTTCCCTCCCCACTTTTACATTGGTTATTCCTCCCCCCACCACCACCCCTGTAGCCAGGATGGTGTCCATCCCTATTTCTGTATCCGAGAATCTCTGGCTTCTTTCAAAATTCAGCAGCCACCCCCACCCTGAAAATTCCCTTGAATTCATGTTGTACATTCTGTAATTATCTATCAGCTACACATATTCCCAGAGAGAATGTCATCTCTCAAGAGCGAGGATCATTTTAAATTCTTTGTCTCCCCAGGGCCCAACACAGGGCCTGACACACAGCAGATACTTAACAAAAGTTTGCTTATAAGCTAATTAAAGGCCTGAATTTTAAATCAGTTGCTAAAAGTTGCTGGGTCATGATTTTCTCAGCTGGGGCTCACCATATTGGCTATCTTAAAAGGCAACAGGAAGTAAGAAACTTCTCCTCAAGCTCCCCAGCCCACAAGCCTCTAGGCCCCCTGGCTGTGCCTGAGTCAGAATGCAGACTGCCCTTGGCCCTGATGACACTGACTCCTCCCATGTCCCCCATGAGGTTATTACTTGTGTGCAGGATAATTTGCAGTGAAGTTTCCCCATTCTGAAAAATCAAATCTAGAGTGGCTTCAGCATCCACTAGGCCTAAGTTTAGAGGTCACCTGACCTTGCAGGAATCTGGGACTTAGAGCAATGGAGACCCTCCCCAGTGCCACTTCAGCACAAGAAATGCCCAATGAGGACAGGAGTGCTTTCTCAAATGTACACTGGGTGATCTACTGTTTCCTTGTTTGGGTACTTGAGGTAGATTGCCACGCTTAGATTGTACACCTAATTTCCAGCCAATAGAAGAAAAGAGTTAGGGCTCCTCCCTGACCATTTGTCAGGAGGGTGGCCCTTTCTCCAGATTGTAATAAAACATTCTTTTCTGCTTCCTACCTTGAGAAACCTCTGAGTATTATTTGGGTAAGGATCTCTGTTGCACACAGTTTTTGGGATGCACACACTTGTAAAGCTGAATCCTTATAGATCAAAGCAAACTTTTTAATAGGGAGCAACTTTCCAAGAAGACCATGAGAAAAGGCAGCGGGCTGAAACCTACACACTCCTTCTTGGCCATGGGTCCCTCTCAGGACTCTCCCTGGGTTTCTCAGCAATGTCCCCAAACCTCTCCTCCTTCAGGATGTCCCACATAGCAGTCCCCTCCACCTCCACAGACTCCCCCCTCAGAGCCCCAGCTGAAGGCCTCCGTTCCTCTCTGGCCAGGCTGAGCTCACAGCTCTCCTGCTCTTTCAGGCCCAGCTAGTCAGCCCCACCCCCACCAATCTTAGCTGCCTTTTATGGGCCATCTGCCCCATTGGAATGGAAGCTGCAGGAGGGCAGGAATTGACTTTCTTTTCCTTGCATTCATATTCCTAGCTCTTGGCACAGCATCTGGCACATGAGATGTGCTCAATAATTACTTGCTGACTTGACACAGGATTATGAGTCAAGTCCACTAGTGCCCACTATGTGCCAAGGACTATGTCAAACACAGGGGCATTCAAAGAAAGGCAAAGACAGTCCCTGTTCTCAGGAGGGAGAAAACACACAAACAGCTATGGCAAAACATGATACATACACAAGGAGCCAGAGATATCAACAGAGAGGGCACGAGCACTAAGGAGGATCCAGAAAGGAATCTTGTAGAATGTGAGACTTTAACTGAGAACTGAACAAAGCTAGAAAGCAGAGGTAAGGTGGGAGAGAGGTCTAGA
>NW_027185761.1:69231486-69241753 GCF_028583685.1 Petaurus breviceps papuanus | reverse complement strand
GTGGGAGAGAGGTCTAGACATGGGGAAGGGAGGTCTAGATGTGGGGGAGGGAGGTCTAGACGTGGGAGAGAGGTCTAGACATGGGGAAGGGAGGTCTAGACATGGGGGAAGGTCCGGGAAGTGCTGGGAGATGGAGGGTCTGGTACAAGGAATAGCAAAGAAACCAGAAGGAAATCAATTCTACAAAAATACAGTTACTGCAAAAATAAAAAAGGTTTGCAGAGCCCAGGCTGGAACCTGTTTTAATCATCTCACCACTGCCACCTATAAAGGGGTTCTTTTAAGATCACAAATGTGATGGGGAACAATGAATGGGAAGAATTCAGAGAAATGGGGGAGTAGGATGAAGAATAATAAATACACGCAGACTATAGCTATGGCAGCTGGAAACCAAACTCAGGTGGAAACAATCACCCTATCTGGAAAGTCCTCAGCTTCCTGTCCTGCGGTCCTACACAAAGTGGGCTGGACCGCCTGAAGCCTCCTCCCAAAGCCTGCAGTTACAGGGCTCCTGCCTCCCCACCCAGAGGGGATGCTCCTGGAAGCTCAAAGCTGTTCTGCATTTATCTCAGATTCCCTGCCCAGCCCCCAGCACACAGTGGGGCTCAAAGGGGGCGCTACCAACATGCTTGGGGCTCACTTTGCACTTTGGGTGAATCTGTGCTTCACTCTAACACCACTGATTTTAAAAAATAATAATAATTTCAAAAGATTTCAAGGAGTTAACTAATCCCCAAAAGGCAAGAAGAAATGGTAGCTGGTGGGAGATAGTGAAAGAGACCACAGAGATCCAGTCAGTTCATTAAGTGGTAAATCGCAGCTTCCCCAGAGCTCACAGGTGCCCATTTCAAAATGCTAAATTCCCAATTTGTGCAACTATCCTAAATAGGGAATATCCACAGAGTGACCCCAGGTGCTTTCACAACCAAAGAAATTTCCCTCTTCCTTAAATGGAAACCTATCCCCTTTTACACACTTTCTTCTTATGTACTATGGTCATTCACTTGGGTTCCTTCTTGGAGTTTAGACTAACTTAGATAAGGCCCAGGCTGAAAGC
Organism: Petaurus breviceps papuanus; assembly: GCF_028583685.1. Classification (NCBI taxonomy): domain Eukaryota; kingdom Metazoa; phylum Chordata; class Mammalia; order Diprotodontia; family Petauridae; genus Petaurus; species Petaurus breviceps. The sequence goes on along the minus strand of NW_027185761.1, from coordinate 69,240,696 downwards.
AGGTTGGCCCTGTCTACAAACAAAGAGCTGGCTCAGCAAAGTACCAGTGAATCCAAAAAGACTAGGCGGACACTTTAAGCAGTTTTTCCCAGAGGGAAGCGGCAGTATTTGCAAACAAGTTCCCAGCTCTTTTACAACAAAACCTCAATTCACTGAAACTCAAGAAACTAGAACTTTCAGTTTATCTGGAATTTTGTTTTTTTGCAACAGAAGCAAGCCACTAAAAGACACACACACACACACACTCTCTCATAAACATACATGCACTAAAACACACACATACATGCATGCACTCTCATACACACGCACTAAAATACACATATACACTCTAAAACACACATGCACATATACAAACATTCATGCCTATTCACACACACATACATACACACTCTGGCACACACACTCTCTCACACACATACACACACTAAAACACACAATATACATATGCACACATATGCATACACACCCTTATACATATGCACACACTAAAACATACATGTGCACATATATGCATATACCTATACATGCACTCACACATGCACTAAACCATGCGTGTATGTATACATATACACACATGCACACACCCTCACACACTAAAGCACCTGTGCATGTATGTGCATATATACATATACATACACACTCACACATGCATGCATACATGCATACATACACACACACTTTCTTAGGCATTGCTATCTCAATGATCTCATGTCTCCTCTTCTCCCAACAGTCATAACTGGGCATGATAAAGCCCCGGTAACCCTTCAAGATGCTCAGCTACCAACCACGGGATTATAATCAGTTTACTCTAATTCCAAAGACAGGAAAGAGTATGAACAATCACATAATTTTTACCTGCTACAGCCTAGGGAGATGTTTCAGATTCACCTTTGCCCATAGATCCCTTGTTTTACCCACACATGGCCTATGTCCAAAAATAATTCAAAACTAGTTTTAAGAGACTGGACCAAAATATTTTGTGCAAATAAAAGTGGCAGCAATTCTATGATATCAAGAAAACCTTATAATGCTTAAAAGAAACATTAAATGAATATCTAGCAATTGTAATACATCTCCACCAAACAATTCAGCAATTTAATTAATATTTAATACGACTAGTAATGAATAATGAATAATTGTTGTAACATTGATTTATTAAAATAATTATTAATTAATAAAATAATAAGAATGGCATAAGAAGTACTAGGTAAAAATAAAATAATAAGACATTTTAATACCACAGTATCAGAACATGGAAAATTGAATAAACACAGAGTAATGACAAGGAAATAAAACTTATTTAACAAGCTAGAAGAAGTGTGTGAAGGACAGAATCAAAAAGGCAAGAAATGTTTTTCAAACAGAGAATTCACAAAAATTTAACAAGGAAGAAATCAAACTTATCATTTCAGACTAAGCCATAATATTTGACAAAAACATAAGAAAAAAGGCTACAGAGAAGCAAAGACAATAGTTTTAAAATATTTGGAAAAATTTTTAAAATATAAATAACAGGGGTGGCTAGGTGGCGCAGTGAGTAAGAGCGTTGGCCCCAAGGTTGGGAGACCTGGGATCGGTTTGGGGCTCAGATACTTAACACCCACACAAAAAAATGACTGGCCGTGTAACCTTGAGCAAGTTGCTTAACCTCAATTGCTTAGGGGAGGCCAGGTGGTGCAGTGAGTAAGAGTGGCATCCCCAGCATCAGGAGACCTGGGATCGGTTCTGGCCTCAGATACTCGGCACCCACACAAAAATAACTGGCCGTGTGACCTTGAGCAAGTTACTTAACCCTGATTGCTTACATATATATATATAACAATACCAAGACAACTGATGCCATCCAATCTGTGACAATGAACAGCTCTATTAGTAAGAGAGAGCAACAAGTCCCCCAAGGAATCCAGTTCTCTTCGGGGCTTGTTGCCTGATGCAGGGTGAAGCAAATAAAATCCAGACACAACATACACAATAACACCAACACAGATGGCCACAACTCAGTGCTATTTAGTTATAATCCAGCTGATTACTCCTCCCCCTAGCAGGATGAAAACACGTGCCCCCTCCTCTCCTGGGAGAGCTGGAGGACCTGACTGGGCACCACCTCACAGCCCGTCAGACACAACTGATGTTGGTAAGTTATGCTGAGCTGGCCTCCATTTTTCTCCTCTCTCTATTTTTATTTTTTTTTTCAAGATATGGCCTGCTGAGGAGAATAGGGAGGAAGCACACATAGAAATGAAACTGATGTTTTAAAAAAAAAAAGGTATGAATTAAAATGAAAGAAAAAAAATTAGGGAGAATAAAAAAAGAGTCATGTACAGCTAGGTGGCACAGCAAATAGAGTGCCAGGCCCAGAAGCCAGAAGACTCATCTGAGTTCAAGGAGCTGTGTGACCCTGGGCAAATCACTTCACCCTCTATGCCTCAGTTTCCTCATCTGTAAAATGGGCAAGAGAAGGAAATGGCCAATCACTTGAGTATCTCTGCCAAGAAAACCCCAAATGGGGTCTTGAAGAGCTGGACATGACTGAAAAACTGACCAACAACAACAAAAAGAGTTAAAACCACAAATAAAGACAGAAAATGTAGAAAAACAGAATTTGTAAAGCTGAGTTGTGGTTTTTAAAACACGTGTAAAAACTGGCCCATGCTCAGAATATTCAATCCAAAAAAGAAGAGAATAAAAGGGAAATAACCCAAATTATCCCTTTTAAAGCCCCGAGATCTTCATTCTGCTCCCCTGGTCATGGGGTTAACTGGAAAGAGAACATAGAAGCAGCCATGGACATAAAAGTTGGACTGAGCTCCTCTGAAGGATGAGAACAAGGCACTGAAGGAGAACTCGGACTCTTCTCTGCCCCCCCATTCTGGGGAAGTCACTTCGCTTTCCTCATCTGTCCAAACCAAGGGTTGGCAGAGAAGTCCGAGGTCCCTCTGAGTCCCAGCACTGAACCTGTCTGCTGCCTTCGGGGATGATGCTAATCTTGAGAAGTAACAGTTACCAAGTCAAGGGTAATGTTTTGAGCGCTGAACTGACCCAATGAGAATCACTTTGTCTCAAATCATAAATTTCTTCCTGGCTTTGAGGATGAAATCCATCACTTCGGGAAGATGATAATTAATCGAAAAGATCAGATTTCTGTCATTCATCACTGAATTAACAAGCTCTCTATTCCCTCGGCAATCCCACTATCCTGACCATGATTTCTGGAGCTCCCTAGGACTCGGTCCCCACTAGTGCAAACTGAATCCTACGAAGTGGTCACATGTACTCAAATCCAAAGCTGTAATTATGCCAGATCTGATCATTGGTTCCAGCCAAAAGAAATCCTGGGGTGCAAATTTAAATAAAGCAACCACTTCAGGGGATTCAAGCCCTGGCCTGGCAGAGGAGTGGCTTTAAGAACTACTCAAGTCAGAGGTCCTGGACTTGAGTCACAGCTTCGGAAGTGACAGGCTGTGTAACCTTGGGCAAGTCATTGGATCACAGTGTTTCTCCAATACCAAGGTCCAGCTTTTTAACAATATTCTTCCAGTGACGCTATATGGCTGCAAGTCATAAACTATCATGGTCTCCAGAGACCCAAAGTTCTCTCAAAGGTCACTTAATGGGCAACGGAAGAGACACTTGCTATAAAAGTGTACTAAAAAGAAGCATGAAAGAAGGGAAGTGGGCCTGGGTGAGGAACCCCAACATGGATGGAATTCTGGGGCCCACTGAGGAAGGCCCCAGAATGTGAGCAAAGCTCCCAGAAGGACAGGAATCACAGAGGATGAAAAATGCACGGAAGGCGCAGACTCAGCACCCACATCAGTGAGCTCACAGAACCCACTGGCTGTGCCAGAGACACACTCACCTCCCTCATGGGATTATAGTCCAGGGAGGGAGTCAAAACAAACTGAAGAAGGGTTCTCTTCGAAGGCAGACCAGCCCAACGACTCTAAGAGAGGCAGGAAGACAACACTGGGGGTTCCAAGGAGGGAAATGACAGGAAGGAGCAATAAAGGGGGACTGGAGAGGAGAGGATGATGTTCCTTCTCTCCCCATTCTCACCCAAAACTAGGAGTCTGGCCCTCCCCATCGCTGCTGCACTGACGAACCCCAGTTCTCGGTGTCTGGGCTCACTCCCCATTGGCCACCTGGACAGTTCACAGGACATCTCAAAGCCCCCATGTCCAGAACAGAACAAGCCCCCCTGCCACTGCTGAGCCTCCCAGCTATACCACCTCAACTCTGCACTCTTCCTTCCCCAAAAGAGATAACTAGGTACCAAATCCTGCCACATCTATCCTGAAAATGACAACTCACGGGCTCCTTTGAGGACGTCGGCTTCCCAACACATTGGGTGCACACCCAACGGAAGGGAGGAGAAGCACAAGATGAAATGAGGGAAGGCATGATTGATGCTTGATGCTGGGATGAGATGTGGGAATCAAGGAAAGACATGGACCCAGCAAAGGGTCCCTGCCTACCTAACCTTGCCACCTCCAAAGATGATGCCTACTAGATTTGGTGCCAAGGACAGACGGTAAGCAAAGTGGAGAATGGCCAAAGGAAATCCAAATGAGCAGGATGCTAGGGGGAGCCACATCAGTGAGCATCTCCTAGGGGCCGGGCCTTGTGCTAAGTGCTGGGCAGTCAAGGGAGTCCAAGGGGTGGGGGAGAAGAGGCGAACGGCATGTGGGCGCCAGCCAAGGAAAGAAAGAAGGGTGGGGGGATCCAAGGCTGAGGGGAGAAGACCATTTTAAAAGTGAAATAGGGATGAAGGGATTAACCCGGGCATTTTAAAGAGACCTTTGCTAGAAAAAGTCTCAACTATTTATTCCAAAACTGACAACCAAATTAATCTGGGGTCCTTATATTTTAGCACAGAATTCAAGATCTCAAAGGACCAAGCTGCGGCAATTGACAGAAAGCATTTCTTTTAATCCATAAGGCAAAGTAAGTAGATAGAAAGAAGAAAGTCCGATAAAAACTTTCATTTCAGATATCTCTGCATCAGTTGATAGACCTTGTCCTTCCAGCATTCATTTATATAAAGAACCAAAAAAGCCAAAATGAATAGTTTTCATCACCTGACTTGTTATGTTTCAGAAAGTGTGTGTGTGTGTGTGTGTGTGTGTGTGTGTGTGTGTGTGTGTGTGTGTGTGTGTGTGTGTAAGGGAGACAGGAGAGAAGAAAAAGAGAAGGGGGAAGGGAGGGGGGAGAAAGGGAAGGAAGGAGGGAGACAGAGACAGACAGAGATAGTCAGAGAGAGCGCGCATGCACTGTCCTGTGGGAGAATGCATAGAATTCACCTGAGAAACAAAGGTAAGAGTCTGGCTTCAGACCCCAGACGCAGAACAATGAGTGGCACTGTCCACTGAGCCAGTGGCCGGGCAGCATCTCCCAGCAGGAACAATCCCGGGGCGGGGTCTCCTGGAGACCCCCATGGGGGTGACTGTGGATGTGGCCACACCTGGACCGGCCCCCCCCCCGCCTGGGCAGCGATGCCCGGGGGGAGGGGCAGGAGCATGCCCAGGGCGCTCCCCACGCGGCTGGAGTGGCCCTGGCAGGGTCGCTGAGGCCAGAGGGGGCAGAGGGCAGGTCCTCGGGACCGGGAGTCTGGGGGCGGCAAGGGAGGCGCCGAGTCCGGGAGGCGCAAACACCTGGGGGCGGATGAAAGGACCCCCACCCCACCCCCAAGGGGTGGCCTCGGTGCCGCTGAAACCAGACCCGAGGAAACTGAGGCACGGGCCTCCGAAGGTCCGCCTGCCGCAGAGTGGGGAAACTGAGGCAGGGGCCCGCGGGACGGCCCGGGCCCCGCCCCCGCCTCGGTGTGCCCGGCTGCGCAATGGGCACGGCGCCGCTGCCCCGCCCCCCGCCCCCGCCCTACCTCATCGGGCTGGCGCCGGGACGTTTCCCGGAGGGCCGGCGGGCGCTCGGGCCGGAGCCGGGCCCGGGCAGGCGGACGGGACGGGGCCCCCTGCCCCGCCGCCGGCCGGCCCCTCTGCCGGAGCTCCGTCTCAGGCGGCGCCCGGAGCCGGCTTCTCCGCGAGCCGCCGGGCTACGTCAGTGCGCCGTGATGTCACCCGTCCGCGGTGACGTCAGCCCAACGCCGGACTCCCCGGGAGGCGGGGGCGGGGCGATGCCGCCGTGGGGCGGAGCCAGCCTGGATCGTGGCCAAGGGAGTGGCTGCTTCGACAATCGGTCAGTCGCCGAAGTGACCAATGAAAGAAGCCAGAATGAGGAGTGTGGGCGGGATGAGCGGGGCTGCCTGAACTACCTGGGAGCCGACAGGGGGCAGTGCGGAGCCGACCGAGAGGGCGCGTAGGACCCGGGGTGGAGGCTCCCGGGATTGTCTTTGACACGGGTTCGAATCTCAGCTGCTCATCTTTGCACAAGTCTCTCGACCTCTGAGCTTCGCTCTCCCTATTTATAAAGTGAGCGTGGCGGGAACCAGATGCCTTCTTTACAAGAAAGACTCGAGTTCAAATCCTGCCGTGACGGTGGGCACCTCCACGGCCTCAGTTTCCTCACCTGTGTAGTTGGGGAGATGCCCTCGAGGGGCCTGGAGATGCTTGTAAAGGTGGGAGAAGAGCTGCTCCCTCCAGACACGGTGAGAGGTGTGGGGAGGTGGGCGCGAGGCGCAGCGCGCTTGGAGGCTGGGCTCGGGGACCCCCGGGGAGGAGCCGTGCAGGTGAGATCCCCTGCTGGGCGAGGTGGAGACGGCCGAGAGGAGGGGGCACAGGGGACTGATCCAGCGCCGAGACTGGCCAGACTCAGCCACGGCCGGACCGGGGCCCAGGGACTCACGAGTGGAGTGAGACGCTAGCAGAGCGAGGACAGGCTGGAGCCTCCTCTGAGGGCCGAGAAGATGGGGCTTAGGCGGGCTGGGGCGCGGGGAGAGCTGGGGTGTTGGTCAGAAATAGGCGCGTGGACGCGAGGGGGCCACGGCGAGATCCCGTGCGTGCGGAAGGGGAGGCATCGCGACTTGGTGAGCAGACCCTGAGATCGTGGGCAAGGAGGAAGAGGACCTGGGAGCCGGCGCGACACATCATGTAGCCTCCCTACGTCAGGGGGATGGAAAACTTTGACTGTCTGGTTTTCAGAGAAGGAAAGGCAGCCCAGCGACGGTAAACGGAGAATCTGGAAGCAACAGCACATCCCAAATGGGGTCATGAAGAGTCGGACGCGGCTGAAAAATAGGCTCAACAGCAACAAAATCATAGCAGCCACCTCAGAGGGTTGTTAGAGGATCGAATTAGTGTTTTGCACACGTGCTGCGTCTACTTGGAGATGTCCATGTTGTCTTCCCTTTAGAAAGTAAAGATCCAGGAGGCCGAGCCGGCCCGCATCTGTCTTTCTATGCCCGCAGAGACCTGGCGCCTAAGAGGTTTCCAAGGTCTACACTTCATGAGTTCATTCTTTGTAACCCCAGAGCCTGGCATAAGAGGAAATGAAACATACCTTTCCCTAGAATGTTATATTCTTTGGGGGATACAAATGTGTACAAATAGAAGTAAGTGTATACAAGTTAACTCCGAAGTAATTGATTAAGAACTTCCTGTGAGCTCTACACTAAGTAAACACCAGGGATTCAGATTAAAAAAAAAAATCCTTGACTTTAAGGAGCTCACATTCAATAGGAATGGCTGGTCAGGCCCTCCCTGTCAGGCTCAGAATGTTCTAGGCGAGCATTCATTGCATACGATGTAACTGCACCCCGGGCCAGCACCACCCGGCCTGACTGTTGTGCTGCCACTGGAAGAGCCAGCGAGGGTGCTGGATTTACACAGCTCTGCCTGGCTTCAAACCCATTCATGCACGAGTCAAGACATCACCGGACAAGTCATCGATCTCTTCGGAAACCAAGCACAAACAACAATTGATTGTATTGAGCAAGATGGGTAGGACCCAATGCTGATGGGAGCTGCAAAGATCCTGGTTAGGGACATCATTTTTTCTCTTGCATCTTAAGGTTTACAAAGCACTTTCTAACTCCAACTGGTAAGACAGTGCAAACACTCAGAGGAGAATACAGAGGCTCCCAGAGATTCAGTGATTGCCCGGCGTCCCATAGTCTTCTGAGCCCAGACCCAGGCTCCTTCTACATGTGCACAGAGCTTTTCCAGGGTGAATGACTGGGCCCCAGACCTTAAGGAACTTCTGATTCAGGTGCAGGGGAAAGCTGCCTGTGCAATAAATACAATGAAGAAGGAGCAGCCAAGACAGGCACCCATGAATTCAATTGAGCTGAATTCTGGCATACTAATTTCCCTTTGTTCACTATCTAACTGCAGCTTTAACTATAAAGGGAAAATAGGCTTCTGGCATTTGGTCCCAGCCTTGACCCAGGACAATTAGCCTACTGTGTGCATTAGTGAGTATTGTCTGTGTAAACAGAGGAAATTAAAGTTTTGCGATACTATTGAGGGTAAATGGAAATGAAAGAAAGCACTGAGCCCATGGAAGTCAAGGGAAAACATGCATGCTTGTGGACAAATCCTCAAGGATACCCACATTCTGAAACCAGTCTGGAGGAAAGAAGCTTAACATCACTCCCAGGTGAGCTTCGAGAAGCTGCATCACCCTTCCTAATGAGTGGCAAATAAAAGTTACAGAGAAAAAGCAGCAGCAATAATAAAGTGGCACAGCCGGAACCCCTGGAAGAGGGGCCATGATGGAAAGAGCCTGGGCTGAAAGCCGCGTGTTGCCTGGTCATTGTGCCCATCACAATCAGCTCTCTCTAAGCTTCAGTCTCTTTATACGTAAAATAAAGATCATGATATCTAGAATAGCAATTGCTGAAATTTATAAAGTATCTAAAGGGTCGTGGTGCCTTCTCATTTTTGTGGGTATGACATTTCCACAAGCATGGTGCTATTATTGGCCCCACCTTACACATGGAGAAACTGAGGGTAAAAGAGGGGATGTACCCAGGGTCAAACAGCTAAGAAATGTCTGAAGCAGGATCTGAGCCCAGGCTGTCCTGGCCTGCAAGCCCAGGTCAAGACCATCTACAATTCCATAATACCTCTCCTACAGTTCCATCCACGTTAAAATATCAATTATTATCATTACCTTGTGTCTGCTAATGCCTTCCCCTTTGAGATTACCTTCCATCATCTTTTCTCTCCCTCCCTCTCTCTGTCTCTGTGTGTGTGTCTCTCCTTCTCTCTCTCTCTGTCTCTCTCTCTGTCTCTCTCTCTCTCTCTGTCTCTCTCT
>NW_027185761.1:69116310-69226486 GCF_028583685.1 Petaurus breviceps papuanus | reverse complement strand
TCTGTCTCTCTGTCTCTGTCTCTCTGTCTCTGTCTCTGTCTCTCTCTCTGTCTCTGTCTCTGTCTCTGTCTCTCTGTCTCTCTCTCTCTGTCTGTCTGTCTGTCTGTCTCTCTCTCTCTCTCTCTCTCTCTCTCTCTCTCTCTCTCTCTCTCTCTCTCTCTCTCTCTCTCTCTCTCTCTCTCTCTCTCTCTCTCTCTCTCTCTCCCTCTCTCTCTCTCTCTCTCTCTCTCTCTCTCTCTCTCTCTCTCTCTCTCTCTCTGTCTCTCTGTCTCTCCGTCTCTCTATATATAGATAACGTGTGTATGTATCTTGCATAGAGAAGTTCTTTGTATATTATTTCCCTCGTTATATTAGTTCCTTAAAGGCATGGAATGTTTTTGACTTTCTTTGTATCACCATGCTTAGCACAGTGTCTGGCATATAGTAGGTGCTTAATAAATGTTAGTTGATTTGTAATTGTGTGTATTTTATACTACTTAAATGCTTATTGATTAACTCACAAATATCACACATATCATTGTATTTCCTTCTCCCAATAACTCAGTAATGTAGATAGGGCATCTTGATTATTCCCATTTTAAAGATGAGAAAAGTTATGGCTGAGATATTAAGTGGTTTGGCCAATGTTTCCCAGGTCTTTGGTTCAAGAAGATGGGGGTGGGGGGGAGTATACCTTGGGTCATTGAAAGCCCAGAGCTAAAGACAGTCACTCACTCATGTGGCCAAGCCAAGCTAGACCATTAGTGACTGTGTTCATCTCCATCCTGTTCTTACCAGTGTGGGATATTCGGTTGCACTTTGGGGAAGCTATTTAGCTCATTGCGGTCTTACATGTAATGCAAGACAAGAACTCCAATGAGGACCCCAGTGGCTGCCCCAGTGAGTGAGTCAGGATAACCAGTAAGGAATCAGCTCTGTCCCATTGTGACTCACTACACATGAGACTGAGCTGGTGACCCAGGTTGCCAAGCCATTGCATTGGACTTAAAATGTGGAGCCAAAGTTAACCATGTTGAATCCAACCACTGATCCCTCGTGTTATGCCACAGTCTTATACCAGGATGCCTAGGAGCCATGCAGGGGTCATTGGTTTACTCTTCCCATCTGTGTTTATAGAGATCTGCTCATATTACTTATGTTGGCAAGAGCTCTCTCCCCCCACCCCCCACAAAGATCCCTGTTGGGCTGGGTGTAAACATAAAGGGGTGAGATACCACCATTGTAAATGACTTTCAAAGAAAGCGACCCACAGGTATTTATGGGATGTCTGAGGTTTTTCCAGTAGTAAGAGCTCAAGAAAATCAATCATGTAGCAGATGAAAAGTAGACTAGCTTGTATGACACATCAAGGTGAAAATTCCTGAGCTACTGGTAAGACTTTGCTTTTTGACCATTTTCCAGCCAGAGTATTTTCTTAAGAGAACATTTGTGGCACCTCTGTTAACTGCTTTGGGATGTTACAATTTCACCAAGGTAGGAAGCCCACAAAGAGGTTATTAAAGGAGAAGGGGTTTCAATGGAAAAGACTCATGAGGTTGAGTGCTTCTATCATCTGCCCTGTTAGACTGTGAGTGAAAGAAGAGCAGGGACTGTCCTTTACCTTTTTTTGTATCCCTAGCACTTAGCACAGTGCCTGGCATATAGTTTTGTTTCAATTGTGTTTGACTCTTCATGAACAAATTTGGTGTTTTCTTGGCAGAGATGCTAAACTGGTTTGCCATTTGCTTCACCAGCTCGTTTTACAGATGAGAAAACTGAGGCAAACAGAGATAAGTGACTTGCCCAGGGTCACACAGCTTAAGTGTCTGAGGCCATATTTGAACTCACAAAGATGAGTCTTCCTCACTTCAGGCCCAGTACTCTGCTTTACCTAGCTGCCCTGGCATGTTGAAGACACTTTATATAAAGTTTATTAATTGGCTGACTTGTTCCCTGTCACACATAGACATAAGGAGGGCAATGTGACAGGAATGGTATATTTACTTCAGATCTTCTGGTGTGGTTGCTCCCTCCATTGACACAGATCGTAGCCTAGTACTGAGCTTCAGCCCGAATTCCTTGAGAGTTACCATGGTTGCGGAATATACACCATATGCTAATACTCTACTGGAGCTCATCAGTGTGGGTATTGCCTCTAATTCCATAGAGCACAATGGCTGGACTCCCATGAATGCCCTCATAAATCCACCGAAGCAGGCTGCACCCAAAGTGCTGGGGAATCGCTGTGATAGTCACTGTATATCAGGTAAATGCCAACCCAGCGTGTGGGCTGTCCATCTACTGTCTTCTTTTTGTCCTGACATCCATGTTCTGATTATTGCCTTCACGCCTCTTCTCTGGTGGAAACTCATTCGTCATGTGTCGCACATGATGGCAGCCTCCGGGCATCTCTTTGTTGCCTTCTGTATTCTCCTCCACTTTGATTCTTAAGACACTGTGCTAGGCTCCCCATCTGATCATTGAACTGTGTGCCTTCCATTTCATGGGACACGAGACTCTATCCCTATATCTACTTTCCTCTGAGAAGAGGGGCTGCACCTTCCACTCAATGATGAATGTTTGAATACCTACCCTTTGCATCTCAGTGATTCTGAGCTTCTGTGGGTTGTCATTTCATCCCAGCCCAGCCCATCAATGCCATTCCACATCTCCCACTACCCAATTCCTTGTTCCCACTCCCCTCAATTGTCCAACCCCAAAGTTCCAGCCAAATGCCACCCATACCTGCCACTGTGCCTTCTGGAAATGTCTGTTCCATAGGCAACAAACTTGCCTTCATCCTGAATATTTCCCCTCCCGCTTCCTCTGTCTACTAGCTCTGACTGAGAACCTGGCTTTCTCCTGATGACATAGCCTTCCTGGGAACTTTTGTCCATTCTGGTTGCGGCTTCACTCATGGCCCTTAGCTCACTGGTATAGGTGGGGGAATTAGAATACTCCTTGCTCCTCATTGCCATTTCCAGCTTCTCCTCCTGCTTCCATCACTCAGTGATCTCTCCTTCTTCAAGGTCCATACAATTCACATCTATTGCCCAAGCAAACCCTGCTATCTATTGTCTGCAGACCTCCAGGCCCACTCCCTTTCCTTCCTCAACAAGTTCATCCCTGTTTCCGAATTTTTCTCTCCTCCTCTACTCCTGCCCTCACATTAAAAGATTCCAAAGTATGTATTGGCTTTCCCTCAAACATCCTTACCACTCAGTTCTTCAACCTTATTCTCCTCTACCTACCTTAGCCACGCACAAAGATGACCATACCCTCAATCTTACTATTGCCCGTAAATGTACTACCTCCTTGTTTAAGAATTCCCAGATCCCCTAATCTGACCACATAACTATTAGTTTTCCCTTCTTCCCTTGCCTTTCCTAACAAACCTCTACTTTTCATCCCACGCTGTGACCTCCAGTTCTCTCCCAGGCCATCTACTGACCTGCAATCTCAAATCTCCAATTGTCACTCAGACATTTTAGATTAAATGTGCATTTTAAACTTGGCACTTAGTACTCTCTCCCCTTTTACTCATCTTGTCCCATTTGTGAACCAGTTCAACTCTACACTGTCTGCTTCAATTGAGTCTCTGACTCCCTTGTCATATTGACAGTTGCACCTAGCCTCAGTCTTGGATCTCCATTCATCACCTTCAGTCCTAAACAAGTGCTTCTGAACATAGGTGGAGAAAATCATGCAATCATTCTGAATAGGACCACTACAAAGTTATATTATATAACCTCAACTGGGTCCTCACTGCTGCTAGGCAATCCTACTCTACCTCCCTGATCAGCTCACTATCTCAATTTCCACAGAAGCTCTTTCAAACCTTTTCATCCCTCCTCAAACTTTCCCTGGCTCTCCCTAAACCCTCCCCTCTCAGCTGAGAACTTTACCTCATATTGTACTGAAAAAATTGAGGGCCTTCACAATGAGCTCCCTCTTGACCCAACTTTCTCACCTCATATCCCTCATATTCCTTCTGACACTTTCTCCTCCTGCACCCCTGTCTCGCATGAAGAGATGGACTTGCTCCTCTATCTGAACAAGTGATCACATTCTAGTAGATAGTCCCTCTTAATCATCCCCATTTTGCCACTTATTTTCAATCTCTCCCTATCTACTGGCTCCTTCTTTACTGTCTATAAACATAATCATATCTCCCATCCTCAAAAAATCCTTACTTGATTCTTCCAACCCTTATAACTGTTAACCAATATCTCTTCTTCCCTTTGTGGCTAAGCCCCTTGAAAAGGCCATCTACAGTAAGTGCCCCCACTTTTCTCTCACCCTCTTCTTAACCCCTACAGTCTGCCTTCAGTCCTCATCATTCCACCAAAACTGCTTTCTCCAAACAATCTCTGACCAATGATCTCTTAGTTGCCAAATGCAATGGACTTTTCTCAGTCCTCATTCTCTTAGATTTCTCTGCAGCCTTGGGCACTGCCAATCATTTCTTCACCTTGATACTCTCCTCTCCATGTTTTTGGGACACCTTCTCTCCTGGACCTCCTTCTGCATCTCTGACCACTCCTTCTCCGTCTCCTTGGCTGGATCCTCATCTAAACCATGCTCTCTAACTGTAGGTGGCCCTATGGATTCTGTCGTAGGGCATCTTCTCTTCTCCCTCTTAGCAATGTCCTCAGCTCGAGTGGATTTGATTACCATTTCTATGCTGATAATTTCCAAGTCCATCTATCCCACACTAACCTCTCTGCTGGCCTCCAGTCTCTAATCTCCAACTGTCTTTCAGACATCTTGAACTAAATGTCAGGTAGACATGTTTAACTCAGCATGTCCAAAATTGAACTTATAATCTTTATTCCTAACCTCTCCTCACCTGCTATCTTCCCTATGACTATAGATGGCAACACCATCCTTCCAGTCTCTCAAGCTCACAGCCTAGGGGATATCCTGCTTTGTTCACTGTGTCTCATCCCCCATATCCAATGTAATGCCAATGCCTTTGATTTCACCTTTGCACCATCTCTCCAATATGCCCTTTTTCTGTCCTCTAACACTTCCCCAACCCTGGTGAAGACCCTTATCACCTCATTCCTGGATTATTGCAATGGTCTGCTGGTGTGTCTGCCTACCTCAAGCCTCTGCCTACTCCACTCCAACCTCCATCCAGCCACCAAAGTGATTGTTCTAACGCATAGGTCCAACCATGTCATCTCCCTATACTCAATAATCTTCAGTGACTCCAGGATCAAATACAAAATATTCTGCTTGACATTCAAAGTCCTTCATGACCTTGTCCCCTTCTACCTTCCCAGTCTTGTTATATCTTACTCCCCAATAGGGACTCTTCGATCCAGTGACAGTGGCCTCCTGACTGTTCTATGGTCAAGACATGCCATCTCTTGGATCCAGTAATTTTCTCTGGCTTTCCCCCATCCCTGGAATGCTCTCCCTCTTCATCCTTGCCTACTGGGAAACCCAGATTTCTCCAACTCCCTTTAAATTCCAACTAAAATCTTACTTTTTGCAGGAATCCTTTTGTAATTTCTCTTAATTCTAGTGACTTCCCTCTTTTAATTATTTCCTACTTATCCTATATGTGTTTATTTGTATGTATTTATTTGCTTGTTGTCTCCCCCATTAGCTTGTGAGCCCCTTGAGATCTGGGACTGTCTTTTGAAACTGTTTGTATCTTCAGCCCTTAGCACCATGCCTGTCATATAATGGGCACTTAATAAATGTTTATTGAGACTGCGGATTGCACAACCAGTATGTGTCAAGCTAGGATTTGAACTTTGATCTTCCTGAGTCTGAGACTCACTCTCTATTCATTATATGTCATTGCTTCTCTCTGGGTATTAGGAGATGCAAATGAAAGTTCTATCAGCTGTTGTTGTTGTCATCAGGCTACACCTTGTCCCTAAAGGCACACATTGGTGGGGGTGTTTGTTGTTCTTGTGTTTTGGGGTTTTTTTTTCTGTGACCCAAACAGTACAAGTGAAAAATGTTCAAAATAGCCGTGGCTACATTTCTCCTAAATAGCTGGATGAGGAAGAAAACTAGCTCCCTCTTCTGAAGTGATGTTATCTAGCCTTGAGTCTGGGGCTCCTAGAAAACAGATGGTGAGTAAGTGACTCAGCTTGCTAAGCTTGTGAGGAATAATTGGTGCCCTAGAACAAAGCCATGCTGAAGGGAGGCCCAGAGAAAAAAATCATGATGAACCAAACACATTTGTCTGATTTTGTTTTTACTCTGCAGAGGACTTCCTCTCTTCCAAATGAGAGAGTACAAAAAAAAGCATTTTGGAAACATGACATTGACCATTATTGTTGTGATTCCCAAATGAAAACTTGGGGATGATGATTTATAGAATGATAAGCAAAATAGTTAAGGTCAGCATTAAGTCCCTAATCCTCCTAAATCAGAAACTGTTCAATGAAGAGACGTTGGGGTGTAATTTCTTTTGGTCCAGACCTGTCATTTCATCTATAAGGAAACTCATCTGTACATTATCATCTTAGAGAGCTGCTTAGGATACTGAGAGGTTCAGTTATTCATCCACGGTTACACAGTCATTTTGTATGAGGCAATAATTATTTTTGATAATTTATTTTTCCCCAGTTACATGTAAAGACAATTTAACATTCATTTAAAAAAAACAACTTTGAGTTCCAAATCTTCTCTCTCCCTCCCTCACCACCCCCCTCTCTGAGACAGTAAGAAATCTGATATAGATGTATGTGCTAATTTTGGAAAACGTATTGCCATATTAGTCATGTTGTGAAAGAAGACACAGACCCAAAGCAAAAAAAAAAAAAAACATGAAAAAAGTACA
Source organism: Petaurus breviceps papuanus (assembly GCF_028583685.1). Taxonomy (NCBI): domain Eukaryota; kingdom Metazoa; phylum Chordata; class Mammalia; order Diprotodontia; family Petauridae; genus Petaurus; species Petaurus breviceps. The sequence continues at coordinate 69,219,699 of NW_027185761.1, read as the reverse complement.
GGAATTGAAAAATAGTACGCTTTGATGTGCATTCAGACTCTGTCAGCACTTTCTCTGGATGTGGATAGCATTTTTCATAATGAGTCCTTGGGAATTGTCTTGGATCATTGTATTGCTAGAAGAGGTAAGTCATTCATAGAGGATCATCCTTACAATATTTCTGTTACTGTGTACAATGTTCTCCTTGTTCTGCTCACTTCACTTTGCATCAGTTCACATAAGTCTTTTCAGGTTTTTCTGAAATCCAGCTGTTTATCATTTCTAAAAGCACAGTAATATTCCATTACATTTATATACCAAAATTTGTTCAGTTATTCCCTAATTAATGTGCATTCCCCCCAGTTTCCAATTCTTTGCCATGACGAAAAGAGCTGCTAGAAATATTTTTGTACAGATAGGTCCTTACCCACCCCCCACCATCCCACCCCTCACACATGTTTTAAAAAATATCTTTAGGATACAGATCTAGTAGTGGTATTGCTGGATCAAAGGGTATGCAAAGTTTCATAGCTCTTTGGGCATAGTTGCAAATTGTTCACGAGAATGATTGGAGTAGTTTATAATTCCACCAACAGTGTATTAGTGTCCCAATTTTTCCACATCCCCTCCAACCTTTATTATTTTCTTTTTCTGTCATATTAGCCAATCCAATAGGTGTGCTGTGGTACCTCAGAGTTGCTTTAATGTGCATTTCTCTAATCACATTTCTCTAATAGTGATTTAGAACATTTTTTTCATATGACTATAGATAGCTTTGATTTCTTTATCTGAAAACTGCCTGTTCATATCCTTTCACCATTTATCAGTTGGGGAATGACTTATATTCTTATAAAATTGACTCAGTTCTCTATACATTTGAGAAATGAGGCCTTTATCAAACACACTTGCTATAAAAATTGTTTCCCAACTAATCTTGGTTGCATTGGTTTTGTTTGTGAAAAAATTTTTTTTTAATTTAATATAATCAAAATTGTCCATTTTATATCGAATAATGCTCTATATCTCTTGTTTAATCATAAATTCTTCCCTTCTCTATAGATCTGACAGATAAATTTATATAATTTATTGCTCTCCTAATTTGATTATGGCATCACCCTTTATGTTTAAATCATGTACCCACATAGATCTTATTTTGGTATATGGTGTAAGATGTTATATACTGAGTTTCTGCCACACTGTTTTCCAGTCTTCCCAGCAGCTTTTGTCAAACAGTGAATTCTTGTCCCAAAAGCTGGGGTCTTTAGGTTTGTCAAATATTTGATTACCATAGTCATTTACTAGTGCTGAATCTTGTGCACCAAATTTATTCCACTGATCCACCACTCTATTTCTTAGTACCAGATAGTTTTGATGATAACCACTGTATAACAGAGTTTGAAGTTTCATGTGGCTAAGCCACCTTCCTTCACATTTATTTTCATTAATTCCCTTGACATTCTATACCTTTCAGTCTTCCAGAGGAATTTTGTGATTATTTTTTTTCCATCTCTATAAAATACTGTCTCGGTAGTTTAATTTGTATGGCACTGAATAAAAAATTAATTTAGGTAGAATTGTCATCTTTATCATATTGGCTTGGTCTATTCATGAACAGTGAATATTTTTTCCAATTATTTAGATCTGTCTTTATCTGTGTAAAAATTATTTTGCCATTGTATTTATATAGTTCCTGGGTTTGTCTTGGCAGGTAGACTCTCAAGTATTTCATATTGTCTACAGTTATTTTTAAAGGAATTTTTCTTTCTATTTCTTACTGCTGGACTTTATTGGTTATATATAGAAATGCTGATGGTTTATTTTGTATCCTTCAACTTTGCTAAAGTTGTTTATTATTTCAAGTAGGTTTTTTTTAGTTCATTCTCTAAATATGCCATCATATCATCTGTAAGGAGTGATAGTTTCGTTTCCTCGTTGCCTATTCTAATTCTTTCAATTTCTTTTTCTTCCCTTATTGCTATAGCTAACTTTTCTAGCACAGTATTGAATAATAGTGGTGATAATGGGCATCCTTGCTTCACCCCTGATTTTATAGCTTATCCACATTACAGATAATGTTGCTCGTGATTTTAGATAGATACTACTTATTATTTTAAGGAAAGCTCCATTTATTCCTGTGTTCTCTAGTGTTTTTAATGGGAATGAGTGCTACATTTTGTCAAAAGTTTTTCTGCATCTATTGAGATAATGATGCAATTTCTATTAAGTTTGTTATGGATATGGTTCATCATGCTGATAGTTTTCCTAATATTGAACCAGCCCTACATTCCTAATATAAACTCCACCTGGTCATAGTGTATGATTCTTGTGATATGTTGCTTTAATCTTCCTGCCTTCTTTAATCTTATTTAAAATTTTTGCATCAATATTCATTAAAGAAATTGATCGATTATTTTCTTTCCTGTTTTAGTTCTTCCTGGTTTAGAGTTCATTGATGGTTTATTAAATTTATTTTTTCTAAGGTGAGGTTATTTAAGTACTCTATTTCCTCTTATGTTAATCTGGACATTAAAAAAAAAATTATGGGGCAGCTAAGTGGCGCAGTGAATAGAGCACCAGCCCTGGAGTCAGAAGGACCTGAGTTCAAATGTGGCCTCAGACTTGGGCAAGTCACTTAACCCCAATTGCCCTGCCCTCCCCCTCCAAAAAAAAAAGAAACAAAAAAAATATCCACTCCTTTCATTTAGATTGTCAGATTTATTGGCATATATTTGGGCAAAATTGCTTCTAATTATTGCTTTAACTTCCTTTTCATTGGTAGTGAATTCACCCTCTTCATTTTCATACTGGTAATTTGGTTTTCTTCCTTTTTTTTTTTTTTTTTGGTTCTGACCCTGGCACTTGCCAATAAACTATAACCTCCCATAATTTACTCCCTTTTAACAAACAAATACAGGAAAGAAAGAAATAACTCTTGTCAAAAGGACTACATCTGACAGTATATGCAATATTCTACATCTCTAGCCACAGAATCCAAAATTTTCAGTGAGGGGGACACTGTCTAGTCCAGCACCCACACAAAAGGAATTTACATTATAACCTACCTAGTGATCCATCCCGTTTTTCAAAGCCTGAGTCTTTTTCAATCACTGTTACTTAAGGAGCTATCTTCATCATGATTTTTTAGAAACCTAGACATAGGATTTCGTGTTTATACCTATGAAATAGCTACTGATAGATGTGGCACAGGGCCCCTGTTAACTGGGATTTTTTAGATGCTTATTGTGTTATCTAATGGTTTAGCTATTTGTTCCAGAAAAGAGTTCTGATTTCTCTTGGTAAAGATAGATTACTCACCCAGGAGTTCTCATTATCAATTAAATCACAAACCCAATCCTTGTCCCTATCCCACCTTCCTGTGATTACGATATAATATGTTCCTTGCCCAAGCTAACATATGCCTGTTGTTATAAATGTCCTGAATACTGTTTGCTTTCCCCATGTTACTTAAATAGACCAGTTACCAATATCCATAATATTCACCAAATTGGTGAAACCAATCAAGGTGCTTTTGAATCCTAACTCTTTCATCCAGGTTTTTTTTAAATAACCCTTTGAGTTATGCAGTGCATGTAAACATTATTCACAAGTGGAATTGGCATGTCCTGGTAGGCAATAGACTCCCTTCACTATAGGTCTTCTTATAAAGGGTGGATGACTGTTTATTGCATATACATAGAGGGAATTTATTTTCATACATGGGTTGGACAAGATGACCTCTGAATCCCTTTGACACATGAAATTCTGGGATTCTGGTGAATTACACTGGATTAGTTGCTTTTTACAAAAGAAAATCTGAGACTAGGAGAAAAGGAATCAAAACCACCTCATAAATTACTTTATTCTGAAATGTCAATTTATAATTTCCACTTTTTTTCCTAGGCTTGACCTGATGACAAGATCATATTAATTTTGCTCTTTGTTTTGAGCCCTGGAATAAGATATCATAAATTAAATTCAACTGTCTCTGAGCAGTATAATAGTTTATTAACAGGGTATGTACCTATTAATAAAGCAGGTCAATGGCTGCCTCAGTTTAAAGCCAATGACAAAGAATTGAAGATATAATTCCTTTTTATAAGCATAAAACAAAGAATGCAACAGGGTAGGTGAAGAAATAACATAATTGGTTATAGTATTAACAGCATCATGGAGGTGAGGAATTATGATTGGTTACACCAAGGAAAGAGAGCCTGCATAAACATGTGGGACCACATCCACTTCTCTTTATCTTCAAGGAGTGCTTCACTGATTTATGAGAACCAGCTACATCCCAAGGCTATTGATAGTGGACCAAAGGTGATAGATTCATTCTTTCATCAACAAGATCAGACCACCTTTATTTGGGCAAGTATAAGCAAAGATTGGACCAAATCAGCTTGTGTGCTCTCAAAGACAGCATGCAAATGTCATGGAATTTTTCAGGAAATGAAATTATGAGGGTTATAAGTTTCCTGTGCACAAAGTAATTTGCAGGTGGTGCTGAGATAATAATTTCCTTTTAATTAATATGTTTTATGAGAGTATCAAACCTCTAAACAGCTCAGAGTTTTTCTTTAATCAAATGTGATTGATGGAGAGAATAAACTTTGGCATCTAACTATGAGAGATGAAGACTGAACTTTTCAACTCACAAGCTTCACTCAGGGACAAAGAAAAGGCTGGGGATTTATATAAAATATAGAATAATGTTACAGAATAGAATCAACTATAAAATATAGTCACATATAAAATAGAGAATAAATGCTTGGTTTCTTCAGAGCCCTTTCGTATATCTGGTGGTTTGTGCTTTAAAGAAGATGAAGATAAACTCGCTTTATGAGATAACATTGTAATCTTCTTCCATTCCTAGTGACATTTAATTTAATTTTTTGCTTCCATATACAGTTTCTAGGATTGGATTGAAGAAGTACAACAATAAGGATTGTAATTCAACATAATTCAATAAGTATTTATTAAGCAACAGTATGCCAGGCACAATTCTAGGTGATGGATATACAAAGAAAAAAAGTCTCCACATTCAGGGAGTTTACATTCTTTTTAACACTCCCTCTGGAGCACATGCATTTGTAATAATTCCCAGAGGAGTGACTGCTACTATTCTGCCTTCAGGGTTCAAATGGTAATCCTAAAGGGATGTGAGCCCCTATCAGTGTGCTTCCCATTGACAAGCCAGTTAAGTTTAATTAGCTTTTACAAAAGGTAAGGAAATATAGTAAGAAGAGTTGGTACACAACATTCCCCCCAACTTCACACCAATACACAGAGCATCTATAGGGAGCGGGAGATATTGGGTCCAGACTTAGGGCACAATAGTAGTGAGTGGGTTACATGTGAAGAATGCTTGTGGCAAAGGGGTACCTTTTACTCTTAGCCTTGGAAATCCTTCTCTTCCTTCATGGAGTCTTCAAGAAGATCCTTTTAGGTAAAACGCTCTAATGGGCTCTGAGAATTAGTGCCTTCCTGAGTTCATAGCCAGTACTTCCTTTCACTATGTGTTTTCATCCCTGAAACTGCCATCCATGGGTAACCATCTTTCTGCATCCATCTGTAGCCACTTCCACTGTTTTTGGTTGTGGCTAGTCCAGTGGCCACTATTACTTACTATCATTCATCTTTAACAACTAATGGGATCTGTGTGGGGTCATTGCATTTCCATAATTCCCAAAGTCACCTGGACATTTCCATCTCAGAACACTCATTCACCTAAGATCAGACAGAAGTAGCCATGTGCTTTAATGGTCAGTTGTCAGGTGAGAACAGGGCTATTGCTCTCCTTCACCCACCTCTTGGGACCAGTTCTAATTAGTACTGTCCCCTTAGAGCCATAAAGGAAACAACAGATTACTCTCTTTGTATACCCTTCACTTCCAGCTCAGCAACCCCTGAGTCTGGCTTCATACCTAACTTGAAGAAATTCAAAGAAAACTTTGTCACTGTAGAATACAAACCCTTTAGTCACAAAAGGCCAGAAATAGAATCAAGTTTCTACAATAATTTTGCTTGGGATGAAACTAGGCAGAGAATATTTTTGCATAGCTCAAGGGTTGTCCTTACATATACACGTGTGAGTGCATGCACACACAGACACACACACATGTGTGCGCTGCCTGTTCTACTGCCCACAGATAAGTAAATAAAATATAAATAAATGAATGAAGGAATAGATATAGATAAATGAATGAATGAATGAATGACATATACATGCAAAGGAATGGGAATGTGGGGGTGGGAGAAAGTAAGACCCCAGAAACTGGGAGGATCAGGCCAGGCCGCTGCTGTTGGAGGGAAGACTTAAACTGACCATCAAAGGAATAGCTTTTCCTACAATTGGGGTAGTCCTATGTCATTGCATACATTTTCCACATTAAGCAGTGAGTCAGGAATTCCAAGAGGCAAACTGAAGAGGGAGTGGAATGGGAGATAGCCAGCACAAAGGGCCCAAGATGACAAATGAAATGTCACATACAGGGAACAGGAAGAGCACCAGTCTGATATAAGCATAAAAGGCACAATGGGAATGGTATAAAATAAGCCTGGAAATGTTAGCCCAGAGTCAAACTGTAAAGAGATTGAAATGACAGACAGGTGGATGGACAGACAGAAAGGCAAATGGACGTAGAGATGGACAGTCAAAATTTTACCCTAGGGACAAGAAGGAGTCACTGAAGGCTCTTGAGCATAGAAAACCCATGGCAAGACATTGGGGAAAATAATGCCTGCCCTTAGGGGTTTACCATCTAGCTCCAAAGTAACATGACAGATTTGAAGAAGTGGAAGGTATGGGCATCTTCTCTAATTAGACACGGTAAATTTTTACTGATTCATATGGAAAATTGAGTTTAAGTCAGTGTTGTATAATGGTTAGACTCTAGACTCTGGAGCCATAACCTAGGGATTGTCAGCCAGCACAGCAAGAACTGTGTTCACAGTACCAAGGAGGTCGGCTCTGGTGCTTATGTTGTCTAGATAATCAGTAAATTGGCTTGACTTGGCACTCAACTCATCAGCTTTCCAATGGTCTTGGGAATTTATTGAAAACCTCAAGCACAAAGCCATGTGAGCCAATCAAGGAGGTATACATTCAGGAAAACACAAGGCTTGATTGACCAAGCCAATGTATATGTTTAATAATGCCAAGAAGTACATGAGTGTGGCTTGCCTTGAGGTGCTTGGGGGGCTGGCAAGCTGAAGGCTGAGTCAGCCAATGTGAGGCCAAGTGCAATGGCAACATTGTGCACATCGCCTCATGACAACACTTCATCTCCTTTAGATTCATCATGCCCTGGAGCCTGGTAACCAAGTGGGAAGTGAGGTGGGGGGGGGGGGGGGGGGGGGAAGATGGGGCAGGAGCTCAGAATCTTAGCTCATATAGAAAAGGAATCTAGAAAGCTATGAAACTAGTCAATGAATCCACCACAAGACAAATGGAGCCTCCTAATAAGATCCTAGTCTTAGATCTATGAGGAGCCTTAGTTCATTTGGACTTCACTCCAAATTAACATAAACTCCTTGAATGAATATTGAATATAATGCAGAAATAGATGAATATAAGGCAGGAATGGTTTTGTTTCTTCTTTGTATAATGCCTGGCACTTAGCAGGAACTTGATAGAGGCTTATTGAATGAATGAATGAAGTATCTACCATTCACCTTAAACTCCAGAAGACTATCAGTGATCTCATTACCTTCTCAGCTTGCACATTTCTTTCCATGCTACCATTGTTCTCCTCACCTTCTAGGCCCCAAAGCTTGGAGGTATCTTGGGATATGAGAGGGATAGGAAGAGGGGCTAGCAATCAATCCCTCCTTCACCAATGATCTTGGATCCTTCCCATTGATGAGAGTTTGGCCTGCAAAGGATAGGCCTTGTATCTACTGAGAAAAGGGAAGCTTCTACACCACAGTGCAATGAAATGTGTAGACATGCTTTTAAAAAACACATTGTTGTTCAGTCATTTCCAGTCATATCTGAATCTTCCTGACCCCATTTGGTTTTTCTTGGCAAAGATACTAGAGTTGTTTTCCAATTCCTTCTCTAATTCATTTTGCAGATGAGGAAACTGAGGTAAACGTGGTTAAATGACTTACCCAGGATCTCATAGCTAGTAAGTATCTGAGGTCAGATTTGAACACAAGAGTTCCTGACTCCAGGCCCAGCGTTCTATCCACTGAACCACCTGGCTGCCCTAGAAAACACATTGCCAGCTCTTAAGTGGGCCTCAGCTGGGGGACAACTGGCTGACCAAAGACCTGGGTCATTGAGTGAATTTCCACGAGTGAACCCTGAGGCACATATAGTCTATCCTAGGAAAGCTCCGTCTATTCCCAAGTCCTTTGGCAAGGGGATTGGGAGACATCTAAGGTTTCTTCTGTGGTTTTGTTCCACTTTGCTGCACTTTGTAATAAAGTCTCTGGTTGAGAGACCCAAGTAACTGATGAAGGGACGTGTAACCCCATGGTCCTCCCCAAGCCTCTAAAAGCAGCCTTCTCGATTTTTATTTCCAATGTACCGTAATATGGGATCCTGTCACTTCCTCCAAGAATTGAAATATAACAAAACACAGCCAGAATTGGGATTGGCTACAACCCAGAAAGGGCAAGTGGCCGTGCCAACAGCTTTCCATCCTGACCTGGGAGGCTTCCAGAGACAGCCTACATCCCAGAGTGCAGCTGGACAACAGGCTCTTGAAAAGAGCATGCCTGGAGAGCCCATGATGGATGAATTAGCCCAATTGTTCCAGAGGACCATCTTACAAGACATCAAGGTGTGGTAGCAAGAACACTGGAGTGACTCTGAAGAGGGGAACTCTCTCCATGAATCAGCTGCTGAGTAGCTGTGGAACTCCCTACTGTGTGACAGGGGTGCTGTGAAGCATTTGGGCAAGTGTGAAGGTTAACTCATGCTACCTCTCTTGGCCACAGTCCTTTATCTACAAAATGAGTGAATCAAGATTGGAGATGTCAAGCTGGAAGAAACCTGTGAGGCTGACCAGTCCCGTCTCAGTTTTATCAGATAAGAAAACTGAAGTCCATAAAAGAGTAGGGTCTAACTAAGCCTAGAGCACATGTGTAATAAGGGGCAGACCTAGTATAATAATAATTAGTATGTATATCACTCTTTTTTGTGCTTTTTGGAGGGGGGAAGGCAGGGCAATTGGGGTTAAGTGACTTGCTCAGGGTCACACGGCTAGTTTTGTGTTAAGTGTCTGAGGCTGGATTTGAACTCAGGTCCTCCTGACTCCAGGGCCCGTGCTTTCACTGCGCCATCTAGCCACCCATATATCACTCTTTAAAGTGAACAAATCACTTTACTTGTTTTCTCATTCGATTCTGACAACAACCCTGTGAGAAAACTGAGGCAAACAGAGGCTAAGTGACTTTCCCAGGATTACACAGATGGGAAGTGTCTGAGGTCATGTTCAAACCCAGGTCTTTATGACTCTGGGTCTGGTGATCTATGTCCTGTGCTATCCAGCTGCCTCAGGTTCCCACCTCGCCTCTAAATCCAGGACTCTTTCTATGGTACTATGAGAGTACATCCCTTTCTTCTTTAAAACTCATTGTACTCACAGATTAAAATTACCCTGATTGGTCAGAAAGTGAATATGACTATTCCTTCATTCTCTGACCCTCCTTTTCCTGCTTTAAAGATGAATAACCTCTCAGGAATATATTATTTTTTTAGATTTTTTTCTTTTTTAAATTTCAAAAATATTTTCATTTAAAATTTTGAATTCTAAATTCTTTTCCTCCTCTCCTTAAATGGTAAACAGTCAGATATAGATTTTACATGTGCAAGTATGTAAAACATTTCCATTTTAGTCATTTTGTACAAGAAGAATAAAAGAAAAAAATGAATGAAAGAAAGTGAAAAATTGCATGCTTCAGTCTGTCTTCAATTAATATCAGTTCTTCTTCTAGAGGGGGATAGTATGCTTCACCATTAGTGCTTTGGGATTGTCTTGGATCATTGTATTGCTGAGAATAGCTAGGTCATTCACAATTCTTCATAGAACAATATTGCTGTTACTGTGCACAACAGTCTTCTGGTTCTGTTCACTTCACTATGCATCAGTTCATGTAAGTCTTTCCAGGTTTTTTCTGATTTTCCTTAGATTCTAAAGAGGGATGGATTCATGCCAAAGGGAAGCATAGGTCTCAGGGGCATGTTAAATGCAAAACTTTATTTCCCCAAAACTCATTAAAATGTGGTCAGGTGCTGTGTATTAGCTACAGGCCCATTTAACCAAAATGCAAGCAACACTAAGCAACCATTTTGGGTGACTCTTGTCCACCATATTATCCCAGAAGCTCAACAATGGGGGCCTTCCTCTAAGTCTTTTCATGTTTTGTGGATACCAGTGAATAATGAAAGCTGTTCAAATGTCCAACCCCCACTTCCCCTACATGACCAGTCCTCCTTCTTCTCTACAGAATCTCAGGCAGTCAATAAACATTTATTAAGTACTACTATATACTAGGCCCTGTGCAAAATGCTGGGGAATAAGGTAAAAGACAGTCCCTGCCTTCAAGGAGCTCAGTCTGGGAGAATATGCAAACAACTATATACAAACAAGCTATAGAAATAATACATCAGAAGTAATCAACAGAGTGAAGGCACTGGCCTCACGGGGAATGGAGAAAGATCTTTTGCAGAAAGTGGGGTTTTAGCTGGGACTTGAAGGAGCTAGACAACCTAGGAACCAGAGATGAGGAGGGAGAGGAGGCCCAACACTCCAGTGACCTGGAAGAACCCTCAGCAATGATCCAGTCCAGCCCATACCTGAAAGGGAACCTCCACTGCATGAAACCAACCAGTGACTCCGTGGGCTTTACCTAAGGATCTCTAGTGAGGGCTCAGCTCTCCTGGTTAGGTCACCCTTTCAGGTTGGGGATTGTTCTCATTGGAAGGGTTTCCTGACAGCCAGCCTAAATTAGTCTCTTGGCAACTTCCATCCCTTGCTTCTGGTTCTGCTCTCTGGAGCCTACAAGAACTTGACTCTTCCCTGTTTAACCTGATGGAGGGTGAATGGACTTGATGTATAGTTAGTAACTGAGAAATTGACCTCAGGTCTTCTGATTCCAGAGCTAGTACTTTTCAGAGGAGGAAGTTGCCTGCTAAGGTCTTGGCCTAGCAGTAAGTAAGACGAGCTCTATCCTTAGGACCTGAGCAGAGATTGTTCTTCACCTTGAACAATGGGGTGTGTGTCTATTACTAAAGAGCTCCAGTTCAGAAGAGCCTGAGATTCTGAAGGGCTGAGGGGCTTGCCTAGAGACCCACATGCAGGCATTGTGAGAGGCAGGGTCAAAAACTGTATCTTCCTAACTGCCCATCCTAGCACTCTATCCCAAGGTCATGCTGCCTCTCTAAGAAATGACCAGAGTGCTGGGGTGGCTAGGTGGCACAGTGAATAGAGCACCGGCCTTGGAGTCAGGAGGACCTGAGTTCAAATCTGGTCTTAGACACTTAACACAAAAACTAGCCGTGTGATGTTGGGCAAGTCACTTAACCCCAGTTGCCCTCCAAAAAAAAAAAGGCAAAAAAAAAAAAGAAATGACCAGAGTACATAATACATTTGCAATGATCCTAATTCCTCCAGGTTCATAATTAAAAGTCCATAATGGTGCCTTGAGATCCTCATGATTAAGATGTGACCCCAGTTAGCAAAAAGAGACTGACTCACCAAGTCTCCCTCTCCCCAACACACACACCCACTCACAATGGAGACACACAAAAACACATACGTACATGAACACATGCACATACATTAACAGATACACAAGCACATATCCACACTGCTTAAATACCTCAGTGAATTCTTGATGTCAATGGGCTCTTTTTCCATGATATTATCGCTCCATGAGCTATATTTGAAATTCATTTCCTTCCCTAAAGATAGACACTATTATATGTGACTTTTATGGCAAGCAGCATCTGCCTCCTTTAGCACTCCAACGGTCCTGCGATCTCATCAATATAAGCAGTGGTTAATACTAATGTAGGAATTTGGGGGAAAGGCCTGAGCCCACCCCTTTGATGTCCAACATGAAAGTCTAAGACTGGAGAGCTGGGATCAGCTGTCCAGAGGAGAGTTTGGTATAATGCCAGACTATGATTTGTCTCCATTTTCCTTCTTTTTAGCAGTTAGTATTATAGTCCAAGAGATTTAGGCTCACAAATACCGGGCAAATACATTGATTTGAGTAAAGGGAGAAATTTTTTTCCCTCTGACCACCAGATGGCACTCAACCTGAGTTTGCATTCTCCTTCCTGGCTCAGGAATGTGAGAGTAAGAGAGGATCTCATTGTCCCCAGGACATTTGTTTTAGGTTCTGGAACCCAGCCTGGAGGGAGCCCTGAATAGGTAGACCCCAAGGCTGTGACTTGTCTGGTTACTGTCTTTCAGAACCACTTGCTTTGTGAATAATGAATTTACTTCCACCCTCCTCTATGACTTCCATAAAGACATGAGGCCAATTTGCTAGGTTATCCTATGGGAAACTGGATGTCAGTATGAGTGGAGAAATGGATCCCTCAGTCACCCCCAAGAGGCTTGATTAGGGCCTGGGCTTGACCTTTAGTAAGAATTCCTCTCACTCCCAAAAAAATGCAAAGAAAATTCTGTCCAAAGGATAGGGATTGAGCCTCTAAAGAGAGGCTGCATGGATCAAGGCCACTGATTTCATGCGTGTCCTTTCACTTCCAGTAAAATACTCCCCCTCATACTCACAAGCTCATGCACACTTGCAGATCACTAACCAGACAGACTAACAGGATTACAGAGGGACAGACCCAGGCTAGTAGTCCCAAATCATTTTCTTGATTGGTGTTACTATAATGAACCAAGAATGAGTCCTTTGCAAATGGGTCCCACTGACCAGCCAAATGAGGACAAACATTGCGAGTCATAGTCAGTCATAAGGGAGGGTAGCTCTAACATTTGATTCAAAGGGTAAAGAAAGTGAAGCAATAAGGACCCAAGGGATGGGAGTCTCTGACCTGCTCCTTTCAGCTGATATTATTTTTGTGGCTTTGAAACTCAAAGCACCTCTTGGGGCCCTTCACAGGTGCTCATTACTCTGTTTACCAGGCTTATATTGCCTAGCCTAGCTTTGTTATTCTTAGCAATGATTAAAAAATAACAATCTTTATAAATGTTAGAGACTTAGTGGTGGTAATGAAATGGATGGCATCTTAGCATCAGGAAAAACCTGTATTTGAATAATGTTACTGATACTAATTATGTGAGCAGGTGCAAAAGGATCTCAGAGACTCAGAGAGCTAGAATGGAGCACTGGAGATCATTGAGGTCAGCCCCAATATTTTACAGAGAAAACTGAGACATAGAGAAATTTGGTGTTTTCCTGGGGTCACACAGTGAGTAATCTTGTCTGATGCGAGATTTGAACCTTCGTGTCCTGGAATCTGAGTTCAGCACTTTATCAATTACTCTATCCTACCTCTCAAAGTCATCTAACATGTCTGACCTCAGTTTCCCCCTTTGTAAAATGGGGGTAATAGCTATAGTATCTAACTCATAAGTTGTTGTGAGGATAGCATAATAAATTTATGCAATTAGTATGTAAATATAATGTTATATGATATGTACATTATTATATAATATGCAATACAACATAACACAATATGACATGGCATGATATAACATAATATAATGTAATATAATAATACAGTATGACATGGCATGATATATGATATGATACAATGTGATAACTTACCACACCATACCATACCATGACATACGTAAAGTTCTCTGAAAGCTGAAAAGTCCTATACAAACATTAGCTCTTACTGTGACTTAACATTTCCATCACAGATGAGCTATTTTTAAGCATAGCGTTGAACTGGACGTTGTCGTCATTGTGAATAGCCCTGAGCACTTTTTTTCTGCATTGGCCTGTTGAAGGTGACTTCCCTCCAAAAGATGTGTTTCCATCTCTGGGCTATGACCAACATAGAAGCCCACGCAGTGAAACCTTTAATTACCTGGGCAGATTTCAAAGTTGAGGTAAAATTTCTTGAGGCCCAGTCTGCTTCCTGACAGAGCTGCTTCATGGTCTGCTGTCTGTTGATTCAGTGGAGGTGTCTGGAGATGTCTCTGCTTGGTCTGGAGGTGTCTACACCTCAATCATGCTAAACCTCAGCCCCTGGTAGTCCTATCTTGCTCTGAGGTCCTCTCAAATTGTCTTAGGAGAACAACAGCTTTATTCCTTTATTTTTGCTGCTCTACATTTCATTACATGGTAATTTTCTGTCTGTCTAGGAAATCTGGAGAGCCTGGAAACTACTTACCTACTCCACTTATCTTCCCACAATGCCCCTAAAATGCAGGTATTAGACCTTCTCAGATGTACTCTTTTTTTTCTCAGACCATTTATATTTTCTATTATGCTACCTATTTAAGCTCCCTTTGGGTCCTTTCATAGAAGAAAAAGGGACAGATGAGCACTTATGTTGCTGTTAAACATATATTAGGGCTGCAGTAGAGCTAAACCCTGAAAAGCACTGGCTAGTGTTTCTAGTTCTTGTTATGTGTGGCCCTGTTTAGATTTTTTGCTTATTTAATATTTTATTTTTACCCAATTACATGTAAAAACAATATTAACATTCTTTTTTTTTTCAAATTTTGATTTCCTAATTCTCTTCCTCCCTTTCCTCCCCCCCCCCACTTATTGAGAAAGCAAGCAATTTGAAATAGGCTATACATGTGTAGTCATGCAAAATATATTCCCATATAAGTCATTCTGTGAAAGAAAATACAGACCAAAAAAAAAAAAAACAAGAAAAATAAAGTAAAGAAAAAGTATCTTTGATCTGCATTCAGGCTCTACCAGGCTTTCTCTGGAGATGGACAATACCTTTCATCATAAGTCCTTAGAATTGTCTTAGATCATTGTATTGCTAAGAATAGCTAAGTTATTCATAGTAGAACATCATAAAATATGGCTGTTACTGTGTGCCATGTTCTCCTGGTTCTGCTCATTTCACTTTGCATCAGTTCATGGTAGTCTTTCCATGTTTTTCTGAGAGCACACTGCTCATCATTTCTTAAAGCACAATAGTATTCCATCATAATCATATGCAACTTATTCAGCCCTTCCCCAATTGATGGACATCCCCTCGATTTCCAATTTTTGCCACCACTAAAAGAGATGCTATAAATATTTTTGTACATTTAGGTCCTTTTCCTTTTTTTAAATCTCTTTGGGATACAGGTCTAGTCGTGGTATTGCTGGGTCAAAGGGTACATGCATGGTTTTATAGCCCTTTGGGTACAGTTCCAATTTGCTCTACAGAATGCTTAAATCAGCTTCATCAATAGTACAGTAGTGTTTTAATTTTCCCACACCTCCAACATTCGTTATTTTTCTTTTCTGTCATATTAGCCAATCTGACAGGTGTCCGGTTGTTTTAATTTTCTTTCCTTTCATCAATAATGATTTAGAGCATTTTTTCACATGACTATAGATAGCTGTGACTACTTTGAAAGTTATCCTTTGACCATTTATCAATTGAGTAATGACTCTTATTTCTATAAATTTGACTCAGTTTTCCATGTTTGAGAATTGAAGTCTTTATCAAAGAAACTCACTATATAAACTTCCTTTCATAGTAATGATTACCAGCTATGTATTTCTCTCCACCCTATTTTTCTCCTACTTATCCTATCTCTCTCCCTTTTATGCTATCCATTCTCAAAAGTGTTTTGCTTCTGACTTTTATCTCCCCCAGACTCCTCTCACTTCTGTCAGTTCCCCCCACCTTCTATTATCCCCTTCCCTTCCCACTTTCCTGTATGGTAAGATAGATTTCTATACCCAAGTGTGTATAGTATTCTCTCTTTGAGCCAATTGCTATGAGAGTAAGGTTCATGTGCTCCCCTCCCTCCTTCTCCCATTTTCCCATTCACTGAAAAATCTCGTTCAGGCTTCTTTTGTCAGATAATTTATCCCATTCTACATCCCCCTTTCCCCTTCTCCCAGTGAATTTTTCTTTCTCATCCTTTAATTTTATTTTTTAGACATACATATCATTACATTCAACTCAGACCTCTGCTCTCTACCTATGTATACTCCTTTCTACTGCCCTAATAATAAGAAAGGTTCTTTTAGGAATTATAAATATAATTTTCCAGTGTATGAATATAAGAAGTTTAGCCTTATCAAATCCCTTGTGATTTCTCTTTCCTGTTTACCTTTTTGTGTTTCTTTTGCATTTTCAACTTGAAAGTCAAATTTTCTATTCAGCTCTAGTCTTTCCATCATGGATACTTGAAAGTTCTCTCTTTCGTTGAATATCCATTTTTCCCTTGAGAGATTATACTCAGTTTTGCTGGACAGGTGATTATTGGTTGTAATACTAGCTCTTTTGCCCTCTGGAATATAATATTCCAAGACCTTTGATCCTTTAATGTAGAAGCTGCTACATCTTGTGTTATCCTGACTATGACTCACCAATATTTGAAGTGTTTCTTTCTGATTGCTTGCAGCATTTTCTCCTTGAACTGGAAGGTCTGGAATTTGGCTATAATATTCCTGGGAGCTTTCATTTTGGGATCTCTTTCAGGAGATGAATGGTGGACTCTTTCAATGTCTATTTTACCCTCTGGTTCTAGAATATTGGAGCAGTTTTAGTTAATAATTTCTTGAAAGATGATGCCTACACTCTTTTTTTGATCATGGCTTTCAAGTAGTCCAATAATTCCTATATTATCTCTCCTGGCTATATTTTCCAAATCAGCTGTTTCTCCAATAAGATATTTCACTTTCTCTTGTATTTTATCATTCTTTTGTATTTTGTTTGTTTCTCGATGTCTCATAGAGTCATTAACTTCCACTTGCCCAGTTCTAACTTTTAAGGAATTATTTTCTTCAGTGAGCTTTTGTATCTCCTTTTCCATTTGACCAATTCTATTTATTAAGGAATTCTCTTCAGTAAATTTTTGTGTATCTTTTCCCATCTAGCCAGTTCTACTTTTCAAGACATTATTCTCCTCATTAGATTTTTGTATCTCTTTTGCCATTTGACCTATTCTGTCTTTTAAGATGCTGTTTTCTTCAGTATTTCTTTTGCCTCCTTTACCAAGCTGTTGACTTTTTTTTCCATGATTTTCTTGCATCAGTCTCATTTGTCTTCCCAGTTTTTCCTCTATTTGATTTTTAAAATCCTTTTTGATCTCTTCCATGGCCTGAGACCAAAACCTCATATTTTTCTTTGAGGTTTTGGATGAAGGAATTTTGATTTTGTTGTCTTCTTCCGAGTGTGTGTTTTGATCTTCCTTGTCACCATAGTAACTTTCTAGGGTCAGAACATTTTTCTGTTGTTTACTCATTTCCCAGCCTATTTCTTGACTTTTAACTCTATGCTAAAAATGGAGCTCTGCTTACCAAGTAGAGGAGGCACTGGCCCAAGTTTCAGGTTTTTTGTGCAGCTGTTTTCAGAGATAATTCTAGGGACCTATAAGTTTTTGGCTCTTCCAAGGTGGTATGGTCTAGGGAGAAGTGTCTTTACTGTTCTCCTGTATGATGCACTGGTTTGTGAGCAACCACAAACACTCTTTTCAACCCTGGAACTATGACGAGAGTCGCTGCTCCCCTGCTGCCACAAGCTCTGCTCTGTTAGTTCTCCACCTCACACTGGGGCTAAGACCAAAAACTGTAACCCAGATCTGAGTATAAGCAATGCAACAGAGTCCTGTCCCTGGTGCCAGCAAAGGGACCCTTGTAAATCTCCTTCTGACGCATTGTCTGATCCCCTTACCATCTGTGGTCTGAGAGGTCTGGAAACTGCTACTGTTGCCACTGCCTCAGTTGCCCAGAGGCCTGCTCCTAGTTTGCTGGAGCCCAGTTTGTTCTGACTCTGCCTGTGGTAGAGTGCACTCCTATTTTACCCTACTGCAACAGACCTTTCCTACTTACCTTTTAAATTGTCTTGGACTGGAAAATTGTTTCACTTCATACTTTTGTGCATTCTGCCACTCTAGAATTTGTTTGGAGTCATTATTTAAAGGTTATTTGTAGGGGTTTGGGGGAGAATTCAGGCAAGTCCCTTCCTTACTCCACCATCTTCCATTTGGGGTTTTCTTGGCAAAGATACAAGAGTAGTTTACCGTTTCCTTCTCCAGCTCATTTTACAGATGAGGAAGCTGAGGAAAACAGGATTAAATGATTTGACCAGGACTAGTAAGTATCTGAGGATGCATTTGAACTCAGGTCTTTCTGACTCCAAGCTGGGCACTCTATCCTCTGAGCCACCTGCCTGACCAAAGAAAAATCAATCAGTATTCAAACAAAGTTTTGCTTCACATTTCCCTAGGAGTAGATAGCTACTGGTATGACTAAAACTTTGTTTATTGATGATAATTAGTATAATAGTAATAATAACAATATTTTAAACAATTCTAAAATATATTGTTTTAAATTTTGCCTAGCACTTTGCTTATATTATCTCATTTGATACCCCCCCCCTGCCAAAGTCCTTGAAGTAAATGGCATTATTATCTCCATTTTGTAAATTAGGAAATTGAGGCTGAAAGCAATTCATACAGAATCACAAAGCTAGTAAACATCTGAGGCAGGATTTGAACTTCCTGAGCCCAAATTCTGTAATCTTACCCACTGTCCACCTCACCACCTCTGAATGAACCTTGGTCTCGTTTGTCAAATTCATGGGTAATAGTGATTTCAATCAATACAAAATATAATTTAAATAAAGGTATTATCCTTGACAATAGAAATCTAATTAGGACCATAAAATACATTTTCTAATTTTGATTTTTCTTTTCTATGAACATTGCCCACCCACTGCAGAACTATTAGTTCTTCCAGGTATAGAGGAGAAAAGAATCCTTCACTTTCCCATTTCCAGGTTCTCAGGTCCTACAAGTTTATATCTCTAGCAGAACAGATATCTAGGTTGTAGCACTGAGCTGAGCCAAAGGAGCTGAGTCAAAGTGAACAGGTGGACCTCTACTCATTCCAAGACAAGAAGAGGGTCAATTATAGTGACATTTTCCATAGTTTTATGATCCCCCCTTTCCGCCTGGTTTCACCTCTTTGGGAGACTTTACATATGAAGAAACATACTAGTATTTTGATAAAATTCAAAGGTGCATTTTGGAGATATATAAAATATCTGTCAACTCCATCTCTTAGCCAAAGGAACTTTTGACTGTGCTGGTCTCCTTACTCAAATTAAGGAAGAGGGGAATGAATTAGTCATGAATTTATGATGATATAAATGTATGTATTTTGTTAACTAAGATGAATTATTCAATGATCCCATTCCTTTGTTTTTAATTTCCTAAATGCAGAGGAAGAAATGTTCATATTTCAACAGTTTAGCCTCCCAGTGGTTCCAATTAAAGGCTTCATTCCTCTGTGTCGGCAGCCTCTCACACCCATTAGGTTCATGTAGAGTTTAGGGGTTTTTTCCACCCCAAAACCACAGGAATCAAGCAAATGTGTTTTGATGTATTTCTGTAGTTTTCTTTCAGAACCCCAAGTGGGATGGTGGCCATTTTGGCAAATCACACATGCTAGATAGGGCAGGTCAATAGGGAACCAACCCAGGGAGATTATAAAATCATGGCTTCTAAGTACTTTTTCTCCCCAGTCTATTTGTACACAATTCCATTGGAATTCTTACAAGCTACTAGAAATCAGAAGGTTTCAAAGATCCTGGGTGTATAAAGGAACAGATGGATAGTCACAGATTCAGTGTCACAAAAACAAAGCAAAATGCAAAGTAAGGTTAAAAATCCCATCAGAGAATCCAGCCCTACTCCCATTCTGTTATGGGGAAAGGGAAATTTGAGATAAGAATTCTTTGGTCTGCTGACTTAGATTAGAGTGGATGTCCAATCTGAAAGGGGGGGCATAGTAAACTGCTATAAGACTTTATTAAGGTTAAGACCATTTAAAAAATTCTTAGTACATATTGAAAAAAGCAACACTCATTTTCTCCAGCTCCTCTCATTCTCTTCTGCCCACAGAACCTCTCTGAAGTCAGTTGAGACTGTGAACAGAGATGGGAGAAGCAGTTTAGCAGAACCACACCTCAGATTACTGTGATTGATGAAGTTCTTTCAGCAAGCAGACTCAGAAGTCTTCCCTTCAGTTTTAGACTTCATTCCCAATTCCTACACTTGTTTGGAATGGCTCCCAGGTCCCCTTACTGTCCCAGACATGCTAAGCACTCCCCCCCCCCAATTTGGGGAGGTTGGGGGATTTTCTTGGTTGAGGTGGAACACAGGGAAGAGACTTTCCCACATTTTCACAATTGTGCCCACCTGAGAACCAGAATGAAAAGACAAATAGGATGGTTATTGAAAAGTCCAGGCAGAAGTTGTGGATTGTTATAATCTCTGTGTAAGTTCCTCACTTGGGTTTTGATGGGAGGTGAGATGCAAAGATATATAAGGCACAGCTGTCTTTTTTAAAGTATGGTTCTTGTCTCCCCAACTAGTCTGTAAGCTTACTGAGGGCAAGGAATCCTATAAATAAGAGGCATAAACATTTTAGAAAAGAAATTGCCCCCAGTTTATTGATAGAGAAGAATTTACGAAAGTGGCTATGACCTGGGTCTTGAAGAATAGATTAGAGGTGGACAGGAAGACAAAAGGCATTCCAGATAAGGTACTTGAGAAAAAAAACAGGAGGCAGCAGGTGCTAGGCAAGTCAAACTTCTTGTCACCATCTTTCCTTAATTTCTAATGAAGAGAGCTCAGGATCCTGAACATAAGAGCCTTGCCCTCTATATCACCTGCTTTGTTTCCAGCTGGGCCCCACAGTCATCATTAAGGGAAGAAATCACTGTGGAGAGGGGACCTATTTTCCTGAACACTGTTACCTCTTGACCATTGCCACCAGCTGACAAATAAGCCTAAGAATCCGAGAATGGCCACGCCCCACAGTACTACCAGCTCACTTCTATCAGGTCACCAGACACCACAGCCATCATCCTAGGAAGCATGCCCAGAGAGGTGTAGCCTGCTTACTGCTTTGGTTGGTGCTACAGCTATAACCCAGAAAAGAAAGTTCTCCATATTAAAATCCTTGGCACTATCCAATGATTCCACATCAGAAAGAGGTACTATATTATCAGTGGAAATGACATTAAAGAAGATTCCTTACTATCTGTTTTTCTTCTCTTTGCCAAATACCATGAGATCTTTCCATCTGATTTGCAGCTATAACCTTCTATATGTGCTGTGTTCCCTCACTGGAGTGTGAGCTCCTGGAGAGCTGAGACTGTGGAACCTTCTGTGTATGTATCCAGAGCTTACCACAGTGCTTTCCACACCATGAACTCTTAATAAACACTTTTCTCAGTTAAGGACTTTGATGAGTTGCAGTAGCCAAAGGAGGGTGATGAGGCTGATAAAGAGCCTCAAACTCATGCCATATGAAGGATTATTGATATTTAGCCTGGAAAAGAGAAGGCTGAGGGAAGGAATGGAACCCAACAGCTGTCTCAAATATGTGATGTATTGGCCCTATGGAAGAAAGAATACCATTTTCTGCTTGAGTCTAGAGGGCAGAACTTGGAGAAGGGTAGAAATTATCACATTTAGGCTTAATGTCAGCATGTCTCCTAACAATTATAGCAAAACCAAAGTATGGTGCTCCTTGGGCTAGTGGGCTTCCCTTGATTGCAGGTATTTAAGCAATGACCAAATGACTACTTGTTGGAGATGTTGTAGAGCAGATCTTTGTTCAAGAATGGATTGGACCAAATGGACTCTGAGGCCACTTTCAGGGCTGAGATTCTGTGTGGTTTGGAAATAGAAGGCAGACCAGACTGGGTCAGTGTTCCATCCTCCTTTTCTAAAATCTGACTTTGTGTTCCCCTCCCTGACACCTCAATAATCCAGCTATACATGCCCAATTGCTGTCCCTCAAATACAATTCACCTTCTTTGCGCGGACTGTTCCCTTGCCCAGAATGTGATGTCCCCCAACTTCTGACTCTGAGAATTCCTGGCTTCTTTTAAGATTTATCTGTCTTCTTCAGGAGGCCTTCTCTGGTTTCTATCATCATCATCATCATCATCATCATCATCATCATCATCATCATTTCCCAGCCTCTAGGATATGCTCATCACCAAAAAACTCTCCCTAATGGAGATTACTTCTGTTTTGGTACTTATACTTTAGTTGCCTTTGCCCTTCTGATTGGAAGATCAGAGAGTGGAACAAAAATCTGCTCCTATAATCCTTCCTTGATGAAGGACTCAAAATGTCAGGCATCTTTTCGTTTGCCACCAGATGCTTTACTTGGTTTCCACTCTCCCGACATCATCATACACCTGCTCCAAGCACTCCCTTGATGTCCCCTACCCTTTTTCAACTTCCCTTTTTGTATTGTCTTCCCCCGTTAGATTATAAACTTCTTGAAGGCAGAAACTGTCTTTCTCTCATATCCCCAGCACTTAGCATAGTGCTTGGCAATAGCAAACACTTACAAAATACTTATTGATTAATCAATTGATAAGGAACTTGGAGAAGATAATTTAGAAAGATGAGTTGGGAGCAGACCGTAGAGAACTTCACTGCCAAGCTATCCTGTGAGTAGCAGGGAGTTGGAAGGTTTCTGAGCAAGGGTTACATAGTTAAAATAGTGTTCTTGGTAGGTTTATTCAACAAGCATTTATTAAGAGCCTCCTGTGTTATAATATAAATCCTCTGTGCCAGGCATTGGGGATAATGAACAAAAACAAAACTATCTCTGCCCTTAAGAATCGTGCATATTGGAGGGGAATCAATACGTACAGAACCAAGCCCAAAGTATATACACATTAAGTATAAAGTGATTTGATGGGGGAAGGCATGAACAGCTGAGTGGATCAAGATAGGTTTCCTGTAGGAGGTGGTAATGACCTGAGCTTAATCTCTCAGTCTTAGGCAAGATGGATTAGAGTAGGGAGAGACTGAAAATTGAGACTAATGAGGAGACTATTATGGCAAATAAGTTTGATGGCAATGGGATTAGAAAAGAAGAGGTAGAAGAGACACATTGTAAAAGAAGAATCCTGACAAGTTGGTGACCAATTGGAAAAAGAGGCACAAGGGACATGGAAGACTCAAGGACAGCTGGGAAATTTCAAGCCTGGTGACTGAAGAAATGATAGAGCCATGAAGAAGGAAGGCACTTCCAATTGTCTTCTCCAACTTTAGGATTCTTTGCTTAAATAATTCAAGGATCTCTGGTTTAATTGGTTGGTTCTATTTACACCAATCCAGGTTACAACCCTTCTAAGTCTTGGTAAAGGGTCATCATGAGTTTCTATGGCAAACAACTTCATCACTTTACATAAATCCTCTGCTGATGGGCCTTTCCAAATTTAACTATGCTGATCCTTGGATGGCAAGCCTACTTCTAATCTCTAAGCACCCTCCACATGCCCCTATCCATACTCAAAGTCTTTGCATCTTGGCAGAACCTGTCAGAGCCTGCATTCTACTGACATAGCCTTCAAGGTTACCTCTACATCATCCAAAACCATCAAGGTGGGATCTTAGCAGAGGGGAAGAATCTACAATTATATGAAGTAGGTGTGATAGTAATGGAATGTGGAGATTCCCCTGTATTGGGCTTGGTTTTCAAATTGATTGTGTTAAAACCCAGAGCTTGTTAATCCCACCTGTGGGATGGACTTTTTGATGTGAAAAGAAAGTCCTGAACTGGGAGGAGCTGGTGACATAGATTTGGAGAGACAAGAGAGAGGCGGAAGATCTTTTTGGAAGCAGCGCCTCGTGGAGAGAGAGAGACTAAGAGAATTGCTGGTGGCCGCTTTGAATTGCCCTAGACTTTTGAGACCTGCCCCCTGAGCTGCCAAGGACTGAGGAGACATGGCTGTTTTGCTGGTACTTTGTCTGTCTGTTTTGATGTTATTTTGCCAGATTTGTCCACTGGTGAAAGACTGTCCTGTTGAAGAAGTCCTGGAACCTGGCATTTGGTTAAGAAGCCCTGAGACTGTCCTGCAGACAGAGAGTGAATACTGTCCACTGGTGAAGGACAGTGCTGTTGTTGCAGGGGTCTGGGAGCCTTTCTGTTGGTTCAGAAGCCCTGAAGAAGGATTTTCTTGTTGTATGTTTACAGAAATCCTGGGAGAGGGCTTTGCTAATGTGTTCAGGGGTTCTAGGACTGTTCTACAGACAGAGGATAAATTCATGAAGGGATTGGCAATGTATCTTATGGCCTTGCTAAGCCTTGTCTCCCCAGGAACTAAGATTGCTGAGAACTTGCCTCTTGTGTCAAGATGAAGAAAAGACCTCCATTTGGGTATTAAGTGCTGTGCTTAAACTTGATGTAACTCTGGGGTAGATTCAATTGTGATCCAGGGGTGGGGAACTTTTGACCTTATGTTTGGAAACTAATCTCCATTTGAGAAGAGGGGCTTTGTGGTGGACTTAATTAAGGTATAGCCTAGGGGTGGAGAAGTATTTAGAACAGAGACTTTGTAATTGATTGAATGATTGGAAGGTCCTGGGGTGGGGTAGTACTTGGAGATTATTTAATCACGCTTAGTAAATGCTGTATTTGGAATGATGTCATGTTTTGATCTTCTCTGTTCTTGGTTTGTCACTGAATGAAATGGAGAGCACCTATGCTGGTATTCTGAACCTTGGGAAGTTGCCTTTCCTTGGCATTATATTACAGTAGGAAACTCATAAGGAGAGAAGAGTCACTTTTTATTTTAGGTTTATATACAGTAAATTTGAGGTAGTAATGAGCCATTCACATATGAATACCCGGTTAGTTCATAGGTAAAACTGAGGAGAGGAGTCAGAGTAGTACAGGAGGCAGGATGATGCAATTGAATGAGGCTCTGGAGTCCAAAGACTGGAATGGTTTGCCATTTCCTTCTCTAGCTCATTTTGTAGATGAGGAAACTGTGGCAAACAGAGTTAAGTGACTTACCCAGGGTCACATAGCCAGGAGGTGTCTGAAGGCAGATTTGAATTTAGGAAGATGAATCTTCTTGACTCCACTACATCCACTGTGACACATAGCTGCTCTGATAGCATCGTATTATACAAGAATAAATTAATTTCTTGACCCAGTATTTTCAATGTTTAAAATGAAAATAATTTCCCCACAAAGTCATAAGTGAAATCAATGACAGGTAAGTACAAATATTTATGTTGTTTATGGTCTACTACATTAAAATCTACCTAAGTAATATTATGCCCTTGGAAATAAACAATTCTTTTTTTAAAAAAAGGAAACAAGATAAATAGGCCGAGGACTGTATAACCCTCATCCTGGTCCTCATCATTCTCATCTAAATCTGCATCATAATCATCATGATGGCCAACATTCAAATAATGAGTTAAGGTTTGGAAAGTACTTTATATGGGTTACCTTATTTGATCTCATGATCACTTGAAATTCCTCATGTTTCCTTGACGTTAATTTTCCACATCCCAATCAAGACCTCTCCCTTTCTCCACACTCATGTACAAAAGCAAATATATATACATACATATATGATATATATATAGAATGTCAGCTAAGAAAATGATTGGATGAGAAGGGAAATGACATAATAAGAAAAAGTATCTTCCCAGGATGATCTGAAGCCACCATAAAACATATGCCAGGGTGAAACCCTACTGTATACTCATTGTCCTGGAATCTTTTTTGGAACTTTCAACAATGACTGAAATGGAAATTCAATTCCACTGATAGAGTAAGTTGGATGTATACATTATTTATGGATGTTCCTCTAAGTTTTTTCCTCATAATCTGCTTATTTTCATCATCAAAAAAGTATGATGAGAAGTACCCTCTGTTCAGTACCATGGTCAGTGACTGTGGCAAATCCAAGAACAGTGAGGTTCAGTACTGACCAAGACAGGTAGTGGTCAAGTTTCCACAGATAAGCTGCATGTACCCAGTGTTCAATAGGAGTAGCATTGTCACAGATATTTAAAGAGTGGGAGAGGCTGTTTATGGATGAGTAGATATTAGACTGGTCTACTTTTGTCCTTTCTGGCAGTCTGGATACTCCAAGCTTACATGAATTGAGTAGACTTGAAGTTTGAAAAAAGCACCACTGCATTTTCTGAGTTTCTCTGCAGGGAGTTACCCTTGTGTGACTCTTCCTTTTTTTTTTTTTTTGACTGACCTGTGCAGAGGCAGTTGGGCAATCATATGGATCTACATGGCCTTTTCGTGGGTGTCTGGTCCTGCCCTTCAATGGTAGGGGGTAAGAATTCCAGTAAGAGCTGAGTCTGAGATGAGAAGGCCTTTCAGAGACAGCTTTGGATGCATTCCTGGAAATGATGATGGTTCTGTAACTCCACCCTGTCTCTCTAAGGGCAAGTTTGAAAGTCCCGTCATAAACATGATCATCAATATCACCACATTTGCCCACAGATCCCACATTTTGTTCTCTAGAATATTGTGTGAGGATTTTTTTCCCTGAAGATGCCTCATCTGTAGAAATGTCTTCTGTTCTTGAAGTGAACCTGCAGCATCATTCTCCAGGCAATGTTTTTGGTTTGGCATTTTCTTGAAGGAAAACTCTTCTACCTCTACTCTAAGGAAAATTTTCACTCTTGGATTTGATCTGATTTTGTGCTGAAAGTCAGTGGGCATATTTCAGAACAATAAATCAGTACTATTTGGTATGGTTTTCAAACTTGTAATAAAAGTCTCACATGATCCTAGAATGAATTTGTTTTCCCAGAGTCCAAGAAAGAACTCCAATTGACAATAATGAAAAATAGGATATACCAAACCAAAAGGAAACAGACAGTAGGACAGGAGCTCTGCCAACACAGGGTAGACTGGAACAGATATTCTCATACATTCTCATTTTCCAAAACATCCTTTCTCCTGGAAGCTAATGTTACCACTAGGCCTGCCAGAGGCCATGTGACTGGCCGTTAACAACAAGCTTTTCACTCACATCAACCACGTCCTCCGAAACTCTTAACTCTTCAAACCAAAGGGAGAAATCAACTTACTCTTGTTTGTGCAACATTTAGCCATTCAATTATCATTTGGAAAGGACCTTGAGAGGTTGTATATTCTATTCCTTTCCTCTGGGAAAGATCTCACCAAAACAATATATCTCCAAAGGAGATGCTGTTAGTAAATCAACCAAATATGTGAAAACCTGATAGTTTTCACTAGTGGCCAACAATGTATTATGGGATCATAGAATTTTTCTGAGTCAGAAGTAACCTTAGAAGTGATCAAGGACAGCTGGTGCCCAAATGAGAATTCTCTTTTCTACATGCCCAGCAAATAGTCCAATCTCTTTGCATGCCTCCACTGATGGGGAACTCATTAGCACTTAAGTGGCAAGCAGCATGTCTGCAGGAAGTGCCAAAACTGGGCATCCAGATAGAACTTCAAAGCTGATTACTATAACTTATAAGCACAAAGACTAAATTACTCTTTCTTATTACAAAGGGAATTATGTTGTGTACTTTGGTCACCTGCTTTCATTCACTGTCATGTGTACACAGATATTATTACATTCAGTGATCAAGCTGAAAAGTTTAAGAAACTTGAATGTTAAGTGATTTGTGCTTCTGAAAACTTGAATGAACGACATTTATTAAGCATGTAATATGCACAACACATTGTGCTAAGCACTGGAGATAAAAATAGACCCCCCCAAAATCTTTGCTTTCAATGAACTCACATTTTAATGGGGGAAATAACACATATGCAAAGTTTGAGCTACAAGTCACATGGAAAGATCCCATAGTCCTTAAGGTGCAGTAACAAAGCAGATGGTAATGCATCCATTTTAAATGCCATTTTCACTGAAAAAATCCTATCAGTTTCTAATGTTGAGCCACTTGACAATGCCAAGTACTTTGGTGGAAGGGACTGATACTCTGGGGGTGCTGCCAATCTCAGAGTTCTTGGGATTACCTGCTTATTGGCATCCATTGGCCAGTAGCTGGTATTGGTAGGATGAGCAAGGTGGAACCCTTCTCTACAGTTATTTCACCCTTCAGTGATAACTGTGGGCACTGGACTGGAAACAGGACACATGTTCTGGAAGGGATTGCTGAGCCATCTTCATTTGTGCTTCAGGGAGGTGGATGGGTGATCATGGTGAGCAGTGGGGGAATATGGTCAGATCTTCTCCACAAGAATAGTATGAGATATTTTATTAAAAGCTTTGCTAAAATCTAGGTATACTCTACCCACAACATTTCCTCCACCAACTTGTTTAATAATCCTGTCGACAAAAGGAAATTAAATAGTCTATCCTTATCTGTTGTTGACAAAGCCAAGCCTTTCCAGACCATTTCTTTAAAGGTCCATCTAGAATTTTCTTGGGAATTGAAGTCAATAAGATTCCTGTTGGCTGCTCTGTGGATGGCTAGCCTAGAGCTTCCATTTCATAAACAAACACGGTGAAGTGTGCCTAGATGACTAGAAATCTGCAAAGGGCAGCATCATCAAACATGCCATTCAAAGACTATGGCATATTCCTTCTAACAGAAGGGAGCTGCTCTTTGGCCATTTCCCCTGGGTTCACACACTTGGCTGTCAGTCTTCATATAAATACAAACAAACGCTCAATACGTTTACAATGCTTTCCATTCCAAGACCTGAGTACACTGAGCCCTGATAGACTGAGCCATTTGACAATTCTCAAAAATCCCTCTTGATAAGGTAGTGGACCATGTATTTTTCAAGACAAAAGCCTATTGAATGAGTTAACGGTGCTGTGTGTGCCTCTGTCCCTAACAACCAAGTGCTGCTCTCACAATGTTTGCACAATAACTGAATGTTGTTCCCTTTGACCTCAAACCCATCTGACTTTCTTGAAGTTGTGTTAAACTTGTGCCAAGAACAAAATCAGTAATTAAATTAATGTAAACCCTTCATTTGGTGGATGAAGCAAAGAACCAAGACAGTTCACTGACTTGCCCAAGATCACACAAGTAGTATATGCCAGAAGTAGGAATTGAACTCAGGTATTTTGATTCCAGAATTAGTGCTTTCACATGTCCTTGAATAGGAACAAATATAATCTTATCCTGGGGTTCCAAAAGTCAACTTCACATTTATGAAATGGGGAAGGGATGGATAGTAGTTTCTCTGCAATGTATCAAGGGCTGTTTATGGATGGTAAACTCAATAAGTTGATAAGCAATATGATATGTCCCTAAGAAAGCTAAGTGTAATATTAGGCTTTATTAAGAGAGGTACAGTATCTCGGGCCAGGGATGAGAGTCCTACTCTGCCCTCCTCAGATTTCATACAGATAATCAGTGTGGGCAGACACCATATTACAGGCAGAACATTGATAATCTTAAAGTTTCAAAGGCTGGCAGTCAGGATGAAGAAGAGTCCCGATTTCATGCCTCATGAGGATTTGCGGATGTTTCGCCTGGAAAAGAGAAGATTTTGTAGGAGAATGACAACTTCTTACAAATGCCTGACAGGTTGATATGTAGGATTAGACTTTTCTGCTTGGCCCAAAAAGGTGGAAAAGGAACACTGATTTATTCTAATTAGCTTATTTTTTAACATCTCTTAAGGAAGTGACAGATTGTTACTTGTGAATCAATCCTGTAGGATCCCCCAGTTTGTTTTTTTTTAAAGCAATCGGGGTTAAGTAACTTGCTCAAGGTTACATGGCCAGTTATTTCTGGGTGTGGTGCTGAGTATCTGAGCCCAGATTTGATCCCCAGGTCATCCCGACACTGGAGCCGGTGCTCTTACTCACTGAGCCACCTGGCCGCCCCTAGGATCCCCCAGTTTAAGGAACTCGAGGCAGTGTGAAACCTTTTGATAACCTCTTAGAAAGTCCCCTGTCAATTTATCCAAGTATTTTTTCACTGAGTGCTTAGAGAGTAACTTAATAGTATTTCACTTTAGGGGAAACTGTCTAAGATGTCCAATTCTTTAGATTGTTCCAGACTCTTCTTTGTAATGAATGAAGTTTGATTGTTCTCTTACTACTATACCAAAGTCTAAGCTAGATTAGCTCCTAACTAACTTCACTGGATCTCTGATCTCAATAATGTGGGTACTTTTATTCCCATGACACAACCATGCCTTCTTATTCTGTGTAATTCTTATCCATATCCTCTCCTAAATCTATGGTATGTATAGCTAACACGTGGGGATCTTCCTCTAAGTCTCTTGACAATATGTGAGTACCAGTTCATTTTAAGAGCTATGCATTGTATATATGATGTTCTTACTACATCAATGGTCTAGTTCCTTTTAATAGAATTTCAGAATCAGGACCTTAGTTGCAAACTATTCCAACCTAAAGGAGAACTTCTAGTTTCTGCTTGAAGATATGCAATGAGAGAGATCCCACTACCTCTCAAGGTACCCCATTCCACTTAAAAAGTCACAAATTTCTGAAGATCTTCCAGGCACAGATGGTGTTTACAAAACTACCCATTGGAAATTAAGGATTCAGAAGAGAAAGGAAAATTTGGGAAGTGGTAAGCTGACTAAGAACATGTTTACTCAGATTCACAAGACTCTAAGGAAATGTTTTGAACAGTTTTTGTTGATGGGTTCCATCCCTGACCAAGAGTTCACTCTTCCTATATTTTAAAAGTGTTTGACTCTTCATTGTTCTCTGTACTACACCAAGGCATCATAGACTCCGTGCCTCATAGCTGAGAATCATCTGTCCTTCTGCAAATTGTGGCCTTCTTGATTGAGGTCCAAGATTTTCTATAATATTTGTGACCATTATGAGATTCTGTAAGATGTACCTGTTGCTTGCCACCTAGCAACATAAATATGAATGCAGCCTACAAATATTATTGTATGTTGACCATAATTATACTTTCCTCATGAGCCTCATGAGCCATCGGGCCAAACTCAGATAATAGAGAAGAATCTTCAACTTTGGCTGACACTTGAATTTCAGATTCTCCAGTGAAACAATCCTGAGTGGTTTTGGTTTCAAAGGTTTGACCTTCTACTTTTTTGAGGTAACAGACCTGGTCACTGTAACAAAGTTCATCTGTAAAGCCAATGGACGGCTAATGCTGGGAAAGGTCAATTGTCTTTATCTTTTGAACCCTTGGACTGGCAGGGCTGTCTCAAGAGTAGCTTTAGTGGTTTTTCCCAACTGCTGGAATCTTGAGCAGAAGGGATAAAATAGGATCCTAATCCCCACCACAATTAGTAGGATTAGAAATGGTGCCAAAAGTCTATTTTGTTTCCACAGAGTGGTTCATTTGCCAAAATGACAATTCCCCCAGAAACAACCCAGCTTATTTGTCCAAGTCCAGCCGTCTTGTGTGGATGGAGGCAGTTGTTACCTCTTTAAGCAGCCAGACAAAGCTGCTTGAAGGGAAACTTGGCCTGAATGGAAAGGACCATCAACACTTATACTTCTCTCACCTTCTTGGAAGGGACTGGGGAAAACACTTAGAGTTTGAAGATGGGAAGAAGCAGGGAAAGGAGATTCCATAAATTTATCTTGGGCAATACAGTGGAAAGAGTCCTGGATTTGGAGTCCGAGGTCCTGCGTTCAAATTCTAGATTTTTTTCTAACTACCAGTGTGACATTAGGCAAGTCACTTTACCTCTAGGGCTTCTGGTTCCTTTTTGTAAAATGAGTTTGACTAAGTGATTTTGAAGGAACTTTGTAGCCCAAAATATTTGATCCCATAATGCTATGATTGTTACTTTTCTATTCATAGTTACACACACACACACACACACACACACACACACATGCACACTCCAATTTCTTACTAAATTACCTCAAATTTGTGGTTTTAGACTATCTTCAGTGGATCTTCAGCAGAACCAATTTGGGTCTTTGTTCAGAGACAGCCTTGGAATTTAGAGGGATAATTTGTCAACAATGAGTTGAACTGACAGTACAAATCACATTCTAGAAAGTGCCTTATATCCAAAAATAATATTCAATCAAGACAACAAAAGCAAAGAGTCATGGAAATGAAAGTCAGTGTTACTAAGTTGAATGGATTCATAGCCCACTGAAAATAGATATGGTGGGTAAGTTAATTTCCTCAGAAAAATAAACATGGCATTCTACGGCCTGCTTCATTTGGTGCTTTACCCATTTGGGATGTTAAATGAATGCCTTAGCCCCTGCATGATCTGTGATCTCATCACTCTGGCCACTCCCTTTTTCAACACAAATCATAACCACCGATGAGCTATTAAATAGACTTCTAAAACAGTTTTGGCCATCTCACTCCCCATTCAAAAATCCTCAAAGACTCCTGCTTCACAAATAGCACACAGGAAGCACTGGAGTTTTCAGAATCCAGCCTCTTGATCTGGTCAGACAGGCAGAAAGCTTTGGAGGGGTTAACAATCAGCTTTATTCTAGTCTAGTCCTCTCAGAGGGTTGCTGGGAGAACCAGCTCCCATGGCATACTCTAATTATCCTTCTCAAAGGCAGAGAGAGAATGAGGGGCAACTACCCCTATGTCTCAATGAGGTCTATCAGGACAGACATACTTGTCCCCACAAGCTTCAATGGGGGCTGATTGAGACATACACATATACCCCCATGGGCTCCCTATGATTTTGCCCCATGGGTTCCCTGTGGTTTCCCCCCACCAGTGCCCACCTACTTTATAGGGCAACAGACAAAGAAGGCATCTTGCCAACATTAAGCTCACAAGTTAACTTTAGCAATATCATCATTCTGTGCAAGCGTAGTAAAGACTACATTATATCAGCCCTTATCTCAGAGCACAGTCTCAGTAGGTCTGTCTGTCACTCTGATTCTGGGAACTACTATCTAGAATCCTTGAGACAATTCTGGGAGTTATCAAACACTTGGAAACTAGACATTTCCATAGCCATGGATCCTAAGAAACTAACTTTAAGGAGGATAATACAATCCTCCTTATGTACAACCCCCTGTATTTTTAAGATAAAGTATAGTTTCTCTTTAAAGCCTTTTTCATGAGCACTTAATGAGGAAAAGGGCAGAAAATATGTTTGGTGTAAAGGAAGAGATTTATGTTGATTGTCAAATGAGATAAAATATCACCATTGTTATGGATGAATATTTTGACACCTAATATAAGTAGAAAAAGAAACTTGTTTAACAACTGCTAGATGTGCACATAAAAAACACAGCTTCCAGATAGAATTTGCTCAGTTTTCTAGAGAAAATTATTTCTAGTGTAGATCTGAGGATTTGTATCTTGTCAACATGGAGGAATCATACCTTGATTAAGTGAAAACAGTTTGATATTACAAAAAAGCAGGGAGAAATCTTTATTAAAATATAGAGAAATGTATATATAAAGACAGTTTCAAGGGCACCAAAAAGATGGAGGATCTTTTGGGAGACTTCATAATTAAAAGTATGATAAGTGTCTGAGCTAGTTTGCATATGTATATTTTATGACCAAAGAGGGTAAAATTCAGGAAATAAGAAATCATATGAATATTTGGAGACTGAAGCATAATTTTAAAAGGACTATATCTGATAGTGAAAATCTGGGTGTTGTGGTCTTTTAAATAAAAACTGAGTGACTGAGAATCTTTTCTTGATTCGAGTCTTGAGATTCTTCCCTTTCATCCAAGGATGGCTGATAGCAGCAACAGAAAAGGAAGTGGACCCTTAGATACCCAGCAGGGAGACTGGAAAGCCACTCTTTAGTGTTTTGATAGAAGCAGTCACATAAAACAAGTTTCAGCAATTTCAGCTGAGCCGATTCCTGACTGGCTGGAGAAAGAACTCACTTCATTGGTCAAGAGCTCCAGTGACAACTATTACTCTTCAAGATTACCTAAAGGTGGAGAAATGTGAAATTTTTCTTAAGGGATTATGGCTCTCTGCTGCCACCCCTGGCTTGAAAAGGAAGGGCAGAATGGGTTTTGCAACTGCTCTGGCATACAAGCGAGTAGGAATTTTTGTTGGTATGTGCAGTATTCTAATTGGGCATCGTAGAATCCAAGTGAGTGAATAATTGGCCATCTTGAGAAAAAAAGAGAATTTCCCCATGTGAAAAGAAGTGAGAATCAAGAGTCAAGCAGTGAGCAGAGAAACAGTTTCACCTGGTGCATCTCTTTCTGAATGAACCAATTATAGTGAAGCTTGAGTTGCCCAGAGTTGTGACTGACCCCAAAAGTGAGTTTTCCTCTTTCGTATTTTTCCAAATTTTCCTTGAAGTTTGTGCCCACTCTCCACCATAGTTATTGAATTTATTGGTCAGAACACACGATGTGGATTGGTGTATATATATTGTTATGTATTTATTACTTATGTATTTGCTATGATATATTAGCATCGATAATATTATTATTTCTTTTGACATATTAAGTTAGTGAGTATGTTTGAAACTATGACTCCAAGTTGTAAACTGGCAACTTTATTTTCTGTAACTTCTTTTAGGTCAAATTTTCCCACATTTTCTTGTCTTTGCTAATTTAATAGTTTTGAAAAGATACTCTGGGGCTGCTTTAATTTAAATTTATCTGATTATTGGTTATTTTCAATTTATATATGACAGTTTATATTTTGAATTTCTTCTTTTGAAAATTTTGCATATTTTGATGATTTTTTTCAAGGGCATGTTCTTTATAGAATTGTGTCAAATCTCTATAATTTTGAATGTTCAAGATCACTAACATTTAAGATTATAACTTTGATTTTTTCTTCCATCAAAACTTTCATTTTACTTTTTTAAAGTAGTGTTAGATACAAAAGGTTTGTTTTGCTAGAAACACCCTGATTCCCTATCTTTACTTCATTTTGCATTTTCCTTGCCTTGCCCAAGTAAAAGTATGTTTTATGACCTTTTCTTTCCATACCAACATCCAACCAAATTGTTTGAATTGCCTTAACCTGTGACACTAAGCTTTCAAGAAATACTAAATCAATTCATCACCTTTTCCTTTATCTAGTATGCATATCTGATCACCATTCATGGGACTAGCCCATCACTATTCTCTCTTTGCTCCCTCAGTAACAATTAGACAAAGTGAAATACCTAAGAAACTGTGCATAGTTTTGAATTATTGTAACATGTAAACAGTGAGTCATTACCTATCCTTTTCATACTGTATGGACTTTAGTTTCTTTTGTCTATGGTTTGCATTTCAAATACCTTGGTCAGCTCTAGCTTTCTTGGGAGGAATTGTTAGAAATTAGCAATATTTGCTGACAGTTCATCTTTACTCCATAAAAAATATACAAAAATATATTCAGTTTTTTCATAATACATTATGCTTGGGAGCAAACTGTTTTCCTTTGTTTTTGTTATATCTCATTCCACTCTTTCCTCTCAGTTTTAATCATTGATGATTAGTCATATAATTTCAACTGGTGTTTCCGAAGATGTGAAATACCTTTATCCTGCTGGTTTGCAGGACTATTTTTTTTCACTCCAGTTCTCTGGAGATTAACGACTACATTTCTGGCTGAGTTAAAGTTGGGGTTATCTGAAGAAATAAATGCTAGAGATGCATACAACTTGTCTTCTGATTCCAGTTCTTCCAGGAAATTTCTTTACATAGTCTCTTGAAATATTGAATTCTGTCTCATCACATTTTTTCTTGGGTGCTAATAATTCTCATATTATCTTTACTAAGCTCCATATCCAATGTCAATTGCTTTAATTTGCAATGACCTCTCTCAATTATTTTTCCAATTTTGCTGCCTTTAAACTTTGGGCTGATATTTTTGTTGAATCTCAGTGCTTGTGTGTTTCTTTTCTGACAACCTCTTTTGAAATAACAGGGATTTAGGGGCAGCCAGGTGCCTCAGTGAGTAAGAGCACCAGCCCCAGAGTCGGGATGACCTGGGATCGAATCCAGGCTCTGATATTTAGCACTACACCCAGAAATAACTGGCTGTATAACCTTGAGCAAATTACTTAACCCCAATTGCTTTAAAAAAGAAGAAGAAATAACAGGGACTCAGGAAAGCTTTTTTTTTTTTAGTTCTAAACTACCAATTCTCATCACTTCAAATTTTAGAACTCAGTTTCCTACCTCATATCTTGATTTAATTGTTTTGTTAAGTTTCTTGAGTATTCTGGGAGTTATTGCAGTAGTTCTATTTTTTTTCACTTGTTCTTGTCTTGTCTTGTAATTGTTCTTAGAGTTTATTCCTTTCTTTTTGAAGATTTCTCTTTATTATTGTAATATGTCTTCATTTTATTAAATTTGGGTGAAGGAGTTTTTACTCATTACTTCAGATTGTCTATTGATTTTTTTCAGAAGATTTCTTTCTTTTATCTTTTCTATGATAATTTATTTTATTTGGCCTTCCTACATTCCTTACATTTCTGCTATTTTGGACTGATGGAATTTCCTTTCCCATATATTTTACATTTGTAGGAATCACCTCCAGTAGTTCACCAATGGGGATATAGGGCAGAACTCTAAGTGAAGGCTATAACACATTCCCTGTATACTTAGGATTTCTGCCCCAAATGGGTTTGGGGATGTTTGATGAGATACCCCAACCCCTTTATACAAAATGATTTTCATATTATTTCTATAGAGCATATTTCTAGGCCTATTCTTATGGATAATAAAGATCTTCCTCTGACTAATGACCTTTCCATATACATTGCATTCATATAGTTTCTTCCCAGTGTAAACACTGTGATATTCAAAAATATTTTCTCTCTGTCTTAAGGCTGTCTCACATTCCTTATCTATATAAGATTTCTCTTTATTATGAATTCTTTGATTTGAATGTGGACTTTGTTTTAGTGGGAAAGATTCCTGTATTTCTTATGTTTCCATAATCTTTTTTTCTCAACAGATATTCTGATAGATTTTCCTCTGAAGGGTGCTCTAGTGTGGCCTCCCTGAACAGTATGGGTTTTCTTGTTAAGAAGAAGTAATTTCCTAAAACCTCCTACAAAGGGAGTTTTCTTGGAGCAACCTGAAATATCTTCTGCAACATTTCCCATAAGTTTATATAATCTATTTTCTCCAGGAAGACCCTCTTCACATGTGTGACTAGGGAGCATCCTCTATGCCTTTTCACTAATGTCTATGTATAATTTAAATCTGTGAAGTAAGTAAGGCAATAGCTTTCCCCAACTGAGACAGTCAAAGGCCCAGGGACCAAATCCATCATTCTGTATTTCTCTAAACAGTTCCATTGTGAGAGTTTGTATGTTGAATATACTTTTACAGTATAGTTCATGACAATTAAGAAAGCATCTCTCTCTCTTCAACTACCATGATGATGTGGTGTGCAGCGATATGTCTCCCAAGTTGTGGGTAGTAAAGGATGCTTTATTTTGTCTTCTGGGAATTCTCAAACCACATCCTTCCAATTAAAAATATGCATTGACAACATTTCCAAGCAAACTGTGGAGTCTTTGGCCTCATATAGTATAAATGTATCCATTATGATTTTTACATTTATGTTACAGATCAAATCCCATTACAATTAACCGAATGGCTACAATTCTCTATCTGTTGAAATTATTTTAATTCTTTGGCTACATTTTGGTGGTGGTGGTGGTGGTGGTGGTGGTGATGGTGGTGGTGAAGGAGGAGGAGGAGGAGGAAGGAGAAGAATAAGAAGAAGGAGGAGGAGAAGAAGAAAAACAACATTTGTATTTTATTAACAATAATAAAAGTGATATTGATATGATGATTCTTAGGACCCAATCTTAATATTTTACTCTTGTTGACCCATCATACTTAATCATTTATGAAGTCTTGCTCATTCTACCTCCACATCATCTCTCCTATCTGACCTCTTCTCTCCATTCACACCACAACCCCAATTCAGGTCCTCATCTTACCTCATCTACTGGAATAGCCTTCCAATCAAGCCTTCTGCTTTCAGACTCATCCCTTTCTGATTCATCCTCTACAAGTTGATAGGTTCCTAAATTATAAGTCTGACAATGCCATGCACCTGTTTTCCGTGGTTTCTTATTTCCCCCAGGAAAAGGTACCACCTTCTCTGTTTGTCATTTCTAGACCTCCACAAACTGGCTCCAACCTACTTTTTCAGGCTTATCACTCATTAATCCCCATCGCTGGTTCCACATTCTAGTCAAGCCAGTGTACTTACTTTTCCCTGTACATAGTATTCCATTGGGTATCTCAATGCCTTCTCATAGCGCATGCCCCTCAATACCTATGACACCATAGGAACCCGATACATTCTTGTAACACTGAATTGAGTGAACGTGATATCAGTCCCTCGGTGTTTGAAGGACTGTCACGTGGAAGTGTTCATCAGCTTGTTCTTGACTGAATGTGACATGCTAGGCAGAAGTCCCAGAAGGGCGGATTTCAGATTGATAGAACATAAGACTATCTAGCAATCAGTGCTGTTCAGAAATGGAATGGGCTTCCTTGGGAGGTAATGGGAGGTGCCCTCA
This sequence comes from Petaurus breviceps papuanus, assembly GCF_028583685.1. Taxonomy (NCBI): domain Eukaryota; kingdom Metazoa; phylum Chordata; class Mammalia; order Diprotodontia; family Petauridae; genus Petaurus; species Petaurus breviceps. Next base: position 69,181,360 of record NW_027185761.1, on the reverse strand, counting down.
CTAGAGGTTTTCAAATTAACTCTTAGAGACTGTGTCTTACGGACACTTTACAGTGACCAGGTGACCTCAGGGTTCCCTTCTAAGAGTCTGTGATTTGAACAGAGATAAGTGAGACAATGCCTGTCCACAAGGACCTTACTCTCTAAGTGGAGGAAACAACACATAAAAGGCAGGGCCTGTGCCCAGCAGGCCTGCTAAGTCCTAAAGGTCCAGATGCCCAGGCTCAGGGTTTCTTAGGGGCATCATCAGGTGGGATAGACAAGGCAATGGTGGTCACATCAAGTCAATAAACATGTGTTAAGTAATCATTACAGGTCAGACATTGCTGTAAGTGCTGGGAGCACACAGAAAGGCCCGAACACAATTCTGTCTCCTATTGGAATATAAGATCTTTGAGGGCAGGAAACATGTTTCTTCTTTTCCTAAACATCCAGCCCAGGGCCTGGCACATCCTATGTGCTTAATGAATGCTAGCTGATTATTGATGCTGTTAATAGGAATGTGATATAAATTAAAGCAAAGGATGCCTTCAAATAAGCCAAAAAAAGAACTTAAAATATTTTAGGAAGGACATTGATAAGGGGAAGAAATGTGCATTTACATAGTACCTACTATGTTCCAGGAACTGTGATAAGTGCTTTCTGCAAATATTATTGCATTTTATTCTAAAAAACAAGCCATGTTATTTATTATTGCTATTTTACAGGTGAGGAAACTGAGGCCAACAGAGACGACGTGATTTGCCCAACATCATACAGCTAGTTCACTCCTGAGGTGGGGTTTGAACTCAGGTCTTCCTGAATCCAGGTCTGGAACTCTAGCCACTGTACCACCAATTGGCTTACCCCACGAGCTCAGAGGATGGCACCAGGATGGTGAAGGAATGAAAGGCCATAACATGAAGACATCAAAGAACTGGTTATGGAGACCCTGTAAAAGACCATGTGAGATGTCTTCAAGTTGCTGAAGGGGCATCCTATGGAGGAAATTGACTTGCTTGCTTGCTTGCCTCCCCTCAATGCAAAATTTCTGTAGAAGCACTGAGCAAAGTTAGAAAGAAACAGATTGTGGCTGATGGAAAGAAAGCCTTGATGAGAGCTCCTGGAGGAAAAAAGCCCCCTCTGGCTTCTTCTTCTATCCCCAGCACTTAGTGTAGTGCTTCACCGATAGTAGGCACCAGATAATGGCTTACTGTCCAGAGTGTGCTGGGTTGCCATGGGAGGCAGGGCTTTCACTCACTAGACATGTTCAAGCTAAGGCCACGTGGCCCCTTGTCAGGGATGTGAGAGAGAGAATTTCCATAGAGGTTCTGGTAGGACTGATGGAGTCTGAGATCCCTTCTAACTCCAAGTGAACCTGGTTACTTAACTATCTCTGCCCTAAAATAAAGAGAAGGATCATCATAGGGGCAAATGAGCAAATGACCAGGTCATCTCCAAGCTCCCTGGCAGCTCCCAATCTCCAGTCCCTTGATTTGCCCCTTGTAGATAAACTCAAAAGGGATATCTACAGTTGGGGCTTCCACTCTCTCTCCTCTCTCTTTTCTCAACCCCTTAGAGTTTGGCTTCTGACTTTATCATTCCTCTGAAACTACTCTCTCCAAAGCCACCAGTGATCTCTTAGTTGTCAAATCCCATGGCCTTTGCTCAGTCCTCATTCTCCTTGACCTCTCAGCAGCCCTGGACACTTGATCACTCTCTCCTCCTTGACACTCTCTTCTCTCTAGGATTGGGACATCTCATTCCTGGTTTTCCTCCTATCTACCTGACCACTCTTTCTCTGTCTCCTTTGCTGGAGATCACATCCTCTAAACCATAGGTGTCCCTCAGGGTTCTGTCCTGGGCCCTCTTCTCTTCTCCCTCTCTACTTCTCTTGGTGAGCTCATCAACTCCCATGGATTTAATGACCACCTCTATGCTGATGATTCTCAAATCTACCCATCCTGCCCCAAACTCTCTGCTTATGTCCAATCTCATATCTCTAATTGCCATTCAGACATCCCATACTAGATGTCCAGTAGATTTCTTAAGCTCAGTTTGTCCAGAAACTTCTTTCCCTCTAACCCTCCTCCCTTCTATTTTCCTTATTACAGTAGAAGACACCATCTTCCCAGCCCCAAAGGCTCACAACCTAGGGATCATCCTGGACTCTTCACTGTCTCTCACCTCCATAATCAAGCTGTGGCAAAGGCCTGTTGATTGTTGCAGCATCTCTTAAATATGCCCCCTTTTCTTCTGACTCTGCCCCCTGGTACAGGCTGTTATCGCTTATACCTGGACTATTGCAATAGCTGCTGGGGGGTGTCTGCCTGCCACACATCTCTTCCCACTCCAATTCATTCTCAATTCAGTCACCAGAATGATCTTCCTAAAGTGCAGGTTCAATAATGTCACACACACACACACACACACACACACACACACACACACACACACACACACACACACCCTTACACAACAAACTCCAGTGGCTCCCTGTTGCCTTCAGGATCACATACGAGCCCTTTCCAATTAAGCGCCTCCTACCTTTCCAGTTTTTGACACCTTGTTCCCCAGTACATGCTCTCCCATGCAGAGACACTGACCTGGCTGTTCTGCCAACAGGACTGTCCATCTCTTGACTCTTTGCCTTTTCTCCATGCCTGGAATTCTCTCCCTCCTCTCTGAGGCTTCCTTTAAGTCCCGACTAAAATTAGCTGTCTTCTACTGGCAGCCCTCCTCAACCCTTCTTAATTCTGGTGCCTTCCCTCTGTTGATTCCTAGAGCTTGCTTTGTATATATTTGTTTGTATTTGTCTTCTCCATTAGACTGTGAGGTCCTTGAGGGCAGGGACTGTATTTTGCCTCTTTTTTAATTCCTAGCACTTAGCACAATGCCTGACACATAGTAGGTGCTAATAATTTGTTGACCTGCAAAGCTTGCAATGTATTTGGCAAGAGAGTACTTCCATTTTCTAGGTTTTTAATGATTTCAAGGAAACATTTCTATATTCCCTACCCTTACCCAAACCAATGATTGGCGCAATTCTCTATTTTCTGCCATTGGAAAAAAAATTAAAAATATAACTTCCCACCCTACCTCCACAGGTCCCTGGGTAGGATGCCTCCATTGCAATATCCTCCTTTCCATACCCTGCTACCCTCACTACTGAGCATTATAGAATTGTGTAATTATAGAATTAAATTGAAGAATTAATTTAAATAATTAAAGAATCACAGATTTAGAACTGGAAGGGACCCCATAGGGTAACCAATCCAACTTTTTTATTTTACAGGAAACTGAGGCTTGGAGAGGTTAAGTGACTCATTCGGGTCACAAAGCTAGCAATTTCTTAAAAGGAACTCCAACATTGCCTCTACACTTACTGATCTGTAAACCCTCATTTCATTCCTATTTCCCTTCCATCTGAAAATTCCTTAATGTGGAAGTGTCAGGGGATAACTGAGTCAAAGGCATCTGAATATTTGCTAGGAAGGCCTGCTGAAGGTGAAGCCAATCAAGGCCCTGTTTCCTTTTCTAGGGTGGGTTCGCTGTTCACCCCTGCATAGTAACACTTTCCTGTAGGCTGCTCACCAGCTCCAGGCAATGCTTTCAGTGTTTGCATGCCAAGTTTCAGCCTGTTGTGAATTAAAACAGCAAAACATTAAACTTAGTCTTCAGGGGTTTATGTGTCGGAAACCCTAACCAGAATGGTGCTGCCAGGCACCACAGTAATCTTATATTCCTGAAATATAAAATAAAAACTATTATAAAGCCATATTTCCTTCTGATGTCCTTGGCTTTTCAAGATGACCCAGAGAGGCAGAAAGGAGCTGGCCGATTGGGGATGGTTTATGACTGATGAACTGAACCCAAGGTTGAGAGCTTTTTGGTAGGAAATTCCTTTTCCCCTGTGGAAGGGGACATAAAAAGAGCCTTTGGATGCCCCTCTTCATGGCCCCAGATACAGATACAGAGCCGGCCTCACCTCCTTCCCATTTTGATGACTGGGGGTGGGGGGCGGGAGGCGGGAGCCCACAGCTAGATCACCTTCCAAGATATACAATTGTCCCCATCGTAAATACATTTGCTCCCTGTCATGGGCTCACCCCTTGACACCAATAGGCTTATGAGTGTTTGAAGAGGATTCCAGGAAGGAAACTAACTTTCTTGAGGTGAGATTTCTGGGAAAGATGACACACAATCCAGCTGTGCTGGGGGATGGGAGATGTGTGGGTACTGCAGCAGAAGGCTGGCTACAGTGGGCAACTGGCCAGCTCCATCGTTGTAGTCTTGCATAAGTGGGGGGATCTTTCTGTAGATTTCTTTGTTGCCTGGGTGAGCTGGTCTGTGAAATTCCAATGATAGCAAGCCCAAGGAACTAAGGAAATTAGTTGTTATTCCTTTCTTAATCTTGAGCTAATCCCCACCACATTCTGGGAAGCAGGGCAGCAATATAACTCCATTCATCCCAACAAACACTTATTAAGTCCCTACTGTGTGCCAGCCATGGTTGTAGGCCCAAAGGAACACAAATGCAAAAGTGGAGTAGTTCATACCCTCAAGGGGCTTGCATTCTAGGTGGGAGGAAATATGAATACACACACATGCACACACACTGTACATGCATGGAATAAAATACAAGAAAATATATTAACCTGATTACACACTTAAGGGAAAAAAGAGAAAGAGAAATGTATCAAAGACAATTGCAAAGGCAAGAGAAACTTAGAACATCCTTTGCCTGGTCTTTGGAAGTCAGTAATCTCATTAACCTCTCCAGGAAAGAGTGTGGGAAGTCGTTCTTTGCCAAGCCTCCCTGCAAATTGGACCACACAAGTGGGCACCCGCTCCTGAGGTGGATGACCTGACCGTTTGGCCTGGAGGGGGTCATGTAGGCAATGACTAAACCTCAATACTGGCTTTGGAAGGCACCTGTCCAAATACAATAGAATAGAGTAACAGAAACATAGCAAAAGGTCAGTTGTTGTTAGGGGGGTTTTTTAATCTTGTTCCAAAGATTCTTTCCCTTCTCTTTTCCCCTCACATGGCAGCTATAACCCAATTCAAATTCATCAGTCAGAGGCATTCCCTGATTTAGATAGAAGATTGCTGAGGGCTGTAAAATGTCCTGTGAAATCTGGCCTAGGTCATATCCCTACATCTGGAGCCTGAGAACAAATCACGCCATATTAACCTCACGAGAAAGCTCCTTGAGAGCACTGAGGGCCTGGTGGCTGACATTACAGCCAGAGGCTAGCCCTGTGCCTGCCCTGATTACATGACGGATGGATGCTGATTGATGTATCACCTGAATAGAATGTCACCTCTCTGAGGGCAGTGAATCTTTTTCATTTTTGTTTTTATATCACCAACTGTCTAGCACACAGCCTGGCCCATAGTAGGCATTTAATAGATGCTTGGTTTATTGAACTGAGCTGAACAATCATTCGGTGCTGCCCCTCTGGATTAGCTTTCTAATCATTGCTGAAGGACTAAGGCCTCATGTCCTGTGTTCACTTGTCTTACATGTCAGAAGCACTTCAGAAATTTCCATTGGGTTGACTTGAATTGAATTTGTGGTACTGTCTTCTCTTCGGTATTCCCCTACTTGACAGGCAGTAATTATCTGGATTTGAGGAAACCTTTTGGCAAAGTCTCCCACAAACCACCTTATTAGTTACTTCTCCCCTCCATGCACTTTATAGTCCAGAGCAGCCTTCCTAGTCTTATCCTTCCCATCTCTATGTCCTTTCATTTCCACGATTAATATTCTAGTGGGTCAGGCTCCCAGAACGTAGACGGTTATATGTTCTCAAGGACCTACAGGAGCCTGGAAGTGGTTGAGGAAGTCCTTCCCTAATACTCTTAGCTCCATTCCCCATTCTAGAGGGTTCTCTCCAGTGTTAAGCACCAGTGATTAGCAGCCCAGTAATCTATCCAAAAACGAATCCATTAGTTTTTACTAACAATGACATTTGCTGAGGGCCAGCTAGGTGGCATAGTGAATGAAACACTGGCCCTGGACTCAAGAGAACCTGATTTCAGATCCACCCTCAGACACCTGACATTTACTAGTTGTGTGAGCCTGCACAACTCACTCAACCCCAATTGCCTCAAAAAAAAAAAGACGTTTGCTGAGAAGACAGAACAAAAATAGAAGAACATACATTTCCTCCCAATGCCTTTGAGTATTCCCACACTCTCCCTGTACCACTTCGGTCCCTGGTGGAAGTGATCTCAAACTTCGAATAGTTTCTACAAAGCATTTGCCCTACCAACTAAGTTCATTCCCAATAGAGCATGGTTGATAGACATGTCCTTTGCTCTTGTAGGAGCTGCCATCTTGGTTGTGGGTTCAGTCCACTCCTGGGCTGAGTCCCAGTAGCTCCTTGGGGTTATTCTGGTGGACCAAATACTGGCCTGGACTCTGGCTCCCAGACTACTGCTGACTCATTCTTCTGACTTTTTGAAACTCCCAAGGTCACCGCATAGTCTAATCAAGACTTCACCAAAGAGCAGAAAAGAGGAGACACAACAGGAAATAAAAGAACAGAAAGACAGACCATAAGCTCATGGGTCTTGTGGTGGAGGCTCAGGTGGGAGATAAAGGCCTGTGGCTTCTCTCACCACCTGGAGGCTTACGTCAGCCCTGGGCTCCTCACTCACACATAGCTAGGCAGGAAAGGAAACATTTTGGCCAGTTAGGGCCACTTGGGTACACACTCATTTCTGGCTCAGCAACCAACTGGACAGCACCTCTCCTTTGTGCTGTGTACATAAAGAAATGGATACTCCTTTTACAGAATAAGCCCATTCTAATTCAGGATTTCAGCCTGAGCATTGTGTGTGTGTCCATAAGAACTAGGCTCTTAGTGACCAATCCCAGTGCCATGTATACATGTATGTGCATACACACATATGTATACATACACATGTCTATATGTATATCTACGTGTTGTCTCCTCTAATGAAATGTAAGTTTCTTGAAGGCAGGGATTGTTTCATTTTCATCTTTCTATTCCTCACACCTAGCATACTTCCTGGTATATAGTAGGTGCTTAATGAATATTGATTGGCTATTTGAGAATAAGACAGAGAGAAGGCAGGATGATTGTACAAGCCAGGTACAATCACATAAGTGTTCATGTCAATCCAGATAGAAGGAGTGTCTGCTTGACCCTGTCCCACTGGAAAGTTTTTTCAGCAACTTATACAAAGTACACCATAGGGGAGAGAGAGTTGAACTGAAAGCTGGGACACCATGAGTTGAACTCTTGCCTCTACTACATGCTGACTGTGTGACCCTGGGTAAGTCACATTCTCTCCATTTTCTAGACAAATCTCTAAGGTTATAGAAGGATGCCAGCCTGCATTGGCAGAAGAAATTGCCTTAGCCAGGAGTTCCCTAGACTAGCAGAATACAGGTCCCATCCCTATCCCTATTACCTAAAATAGCAGGAATGCTTATTAAATATGTTGATCACAAAGCAAGAGCCCATACTGTCAGCTGACAGAAGCAACATTCTAGAATGAGTCAGATCTACATTATCCTAATTAAGCTTGACCTTGCTCTGCCCTACTTCAGAGTTTCAGCGAGGCATGGAGGTGAACCAGGTTCTCCTCCTACCAAGCAGAACTTGCTTCAAACACAGGCTTTGCAATGGGCTGCATGTATATCTCCTGAGGACCAGGTGAGCTGAGCTGACACAGGCCCATCCCCAAAGTCTGATCACCAACCAGTCACAGATTCCTTAAGAACTTGCCATGTGCCATGTATGCCACTAGGGAGAGAGGCAATAAACACTGAAAGAATCTGTCAGTGCCTTCTCTTAAGGAAGAAGGGAAAGATGGAAGGAGAGAGAGAGAGAAGGGAGAGACAGAAAAAGAAAAGAGAGAGGGAGAAAGAAAGAGACAGAGACAGAGATGAGAGACAGAGAGTAGACAGAGAGACAGAGAGAGAGAAGAGACAGAAAGAAAAGAGAGGGAGAAAGAGAGAGACAGAGAGAGGGGAGACAGAGAGAGATGAGAGAGACAGAGAGGAGACAGAGAGAGAGAGAGAAGAGACAGAGAGAGAGAGAGAGAGAGAGAGAGAGAGAGAGAGAGAGAGAGAGAGAAAAGAGAGGGAGAAAGAGAGAGACAGAGACAGAGAGAAGAGACAGAGAGAGACACAGAGGAGACAGAGAGACAGAAAAAGAAAAGAGAGAGGGAGAAAGAGAGATAGAGACAGAGAGGAGACAGAGAGAGAGGGGAGACAGACAGACAGACAGACTTAACCTATGACTTCACTAGTATAGGAACTTCTGGATGAGGAAATTCCCTCCACCAGAATAGGTCATTACCTTCTCTGCTACTTAGAAACTTGGAAAGTTGCCTAGAGCCCTGAGTGTGTAAATGACTTGTCCAGAATGGCACAACCAACATAAACATATGCAAGATAGACACCAAAAAAAGATAAGGTGACTGATGGAGGAGACACTATTGTCTGGTGGGGGGAGCAGGGATCAGGAAAAGCAATGACTTCTTTTTGCTTCGGCAACACATGGATTCATCAATTCAGAGGCTAAGGGCTTGAGATCTGCATCAGTGAAGAGAGTGACCATGCTGAGGAGACCACATGTCTAAAGAAATGTGATATTTAAAAAAAATACTACCTTTATGTTAGATTTTTTTAAGTGCATAAAGTCACCTGGTTTAATGAAATTTCATGTGAAAAAAATTCACAGACTTTAGTGGATTCCAGATTCCAAAGGAGTCACCTGAGCTGGCTGACAAATAAAGCTCATCCAGTCTTTGACTTTATTGCTAGAAACTGGGTGCCCAGAGTGAGGAAGGGGAAGAGAGGAGAGGGGATCATTCCACTGTGTTCTGTGCCAGCAAGATGCAGCCTGAGGAGGCCATTTTGTTCTGCAGACTACATTTTAAAAAATAAAATTGTAGCAATCTCTTTCATTTTGACATCACCTATATTTCTCAATTTGCCCCTCTCCTCTCCCCTTCCCAGAGAGCCATCTTTTACAACAAAGAATTTTAAAAAAAGGAAAAATGAAGGCAACCGAACAAGCTGGAAGGCATGAAGAGAAGAGTAACTGGGATCAGTTACAATCAAAACTACCACAGAAGGAAAAAAAAAACAAAGATTAGCCTGGGAGATAGGTAAGAAATAACTAAGGAGAGAGGAGAACCCTTCAGATGTAAGAAGGCAACTCTCATCTGGAAGATATTTGGAGATTACTCTGAGCAGCTATAGAGAGCAGATCAAGGACAAGTAATACAAGATTCAGGGAAGCATATTTCATCTCAATATAAAGAAAGGGAGAGGCAATGTGGAGTTATGAAGACCTGGATTTGTATATTCCAAACCAAGTCAGTATATACACTCACATGGAAGAAAGGAAGTAAGTAATGGAGGATGGAAGGAAGGGAAGGAGGAAGGAAGGAAGGAAGGAAGGGAAGGAGGGAGGAAGGAAGGAAGGAAGGAAGGAAGGAAGGAAGGAAGGAAGGAAGGAAGGAAGGAAAGAAGGAAAGAAGGAAGGAATAGAATGAAGGAAGGAAGGGAGGGAGGAGGAAGAGAGGAAGGGGAAATTTATTAATTGCCTACTATGTGCCAGGCAGTGTGTTAAGCACTTTACAAATATTATCTCATTTGCCCCTCATAACCACCATGGGAGGTAGGTGCTATTATCTTCCTTTTACACTTAAGGAAACTGAAGCAGACCAAAGTGAAGTGACCTGCCCAAGGTCACACAGCTAATGAGTGCCTGGGTCCTGATTCAATCTCAAGCTTTCCTGACTCCAGCCCAGGGCCCTATCTGCTGTGATGACACTGAACTCCCCCAAATAAAAAAAGAAAAAGACCTAGAGCAATGACTGCAGAATGTTATTGAGATCTTCTCTGAAGGAAGCGTGACGTTGTATAAAGACAACTGAACTTGGAACCACAAGATCAAGGTTCAAATCCTGATTCTGCCACTCACTAGATCTATGCTCTTTGAAAAAAAGTTGGGTTTTTTTTTTAAGCAATCAGGGTAACTTGTTCTAGATTACACAGCCAGGTGTTTCTGGGTGGGTGCTGAGTGTCTAAGCCTGGGATTCGATCTCCAGATCATCCTGACACTGGAGCCGGTGCTCTTACTCGCTGCACCACCTGGGCGCCCCGAAAAAAAGTTTTTAATTAGTATGTTCTTTTTTTTTTTTACAAAATCATAGCTATTGCCAATATCCTGCCTGACAGAGAGTCATCCCTATGATAAATAGTTTGAAAAAAAAGAAAAACGAAATCAGTACAATTGATCAATACAGTAAAAAAAAAAAAAAACTTATAAAACCTGTACAATGCAGAACCTGTGGACGTTTCACCTCCATGAAAGGGTAGGTTGGGGTTGTCCTTTAATATCTCTTCATTCAAATCCTATTTGATCTTTCCAGTTTTGTTATTTGCTTTTGATTTTTTTGGTGAGTGATTGTTGTTTGCAAACATAAAAAGTACTATTATACATATTTTGGTGTGGATGGGGACTTTATTCTTAGTGAGGGCTTCCTTGAATATAAGGCCAGTAACAGAGTCTCTGGTTCATAGGGTATGTATAGTTTAATCACTTTAATTACTTAATTTCAAATTGCTTTCCAAAATGGTGGTGCCGTTTCACAGCTCCACCTGCAATGTATTAATGTATGTATCATTCTACAATTCCTGCAGCATTGACTATTGCCACATTTTATCATCTTTGCCAATTTTCAGGCTGTGAGATGAAACCTCTGATTTGTTTTTATTTTCATTACTATTATTAATGATTTGTAGCATTTTTCTTGTGGTTATGAATATTTTGCAGTTCTTCTTTTGAGAACTATTCATATCCTTTGATTATTTATCTATGGAAGAATGAATACACACATATATGCACGTGTGTATGCATATATACATATATATATATATATATTATTTATAAATCTTGGATACCAAGCCCTTATCAGAAATTTGCTACAAAGGTTTTCCCCCATTCAACCATTTCCTTTCTTATCTAATATGCATTGATTTTTGTCTATGCAGAAGCTTTTCAGTTTCATGTAATCAGCTATCATCATTTGTAATTACCTCTATCTCTTTTCTGGCTAAGGATATATCCCCTATCCATATTTTCAAGGGGTAGATGATATTTCTCTTCTAATTTTTTATAGTCTGATCTTTAATATTAAGATTCTGTATGTATATAGAATGAATTGTGGAGTATGGTGTAATCTGTTGGTGTAAGCTAAATTTCATCTAGACTGCTTCTCAATTTTCCCAGAATTATTAAATAAGGAGTTCTTTCTTAGATAATTTATGTTTTCCACTTTGTCAAACACCGTATTATTGAATTTCATTGTTTCTGATTCTCCTTTGTCTATTCTGATCCATTGGTCTACCTCCCTATTTTTTTTTTAACCAGTACTAGATAGTTTTGATGACTGCTGCTTTATAATATGAGCAGCTAGGTGGTGCTATGGATAGAGTGCCAGGCCTGCAGTCAGGAAGACTTATCTTTCTGAGTTCAAGTCTGGCCTCAGACACTTACTAGCTATATGACTCTGGGCAAATCATTTATCCCTGTTTGCCTTGGTTACTTCATCTGTAAAATGAGTATCACTGCCAAGAAAACCCCAAGTAAGGATCATGAAGAGTTGGATGTGACTGACCAGCTACAACAGCTTTATAATATAGTTTGAGGTCTGGAAGTTCCAGTCCCCTTTGTCCCTGTCTCTTTTTTTTTTTATCATTTTCTTTGATATTCTGAACCTTTTCTTGTTTAAATGAATTGTGTTGTGTTTTTTATCAAGTTCTGTAAAGTATTCTCTTGACATGAAAAGTGTAAATTGATTTTAGTAATATTATCACTTCAATTACCTTGGCATGACCCAGTCATGAGCATTGAATATTCCTCCAGCTATTTAAGTTGTCCTTTATTTCTTTAAAGAACACTTTGTAATTGAAACTATACAAGTCTTGTGCATTCTGTACTTACTCAAAATGGGGTTTCCCTTTCCATTATTGCTTCTTGTGTTTTGTTATTATTGTATAGAAATGCTATTGATTTTTGAGTATTTATTTTGTAGCCTGCAACTTTGCTGAAGCTATTAATTTTCTCAGTTAATATCTTTGCTTATCTGCTAGGATTGCCCAAGTTTACCACCCTATCATTAGTTAATAGGGATAATTTTATTGCCTCTTTACATGTCTTTATGTCTTTGCTGTCTTTGTCTTGTCATTGTTATTACTGGCACTTCCAGAACTGAATCACATAATGGTGGGGAAAGTGGGCATCATCCTTGCTTTACTCTCATATTTATTGGAATAGGTGCTAGTGTATACCCATTGCATATGATGCTCGATGTTGGTGTTAGATAAATGCTTTTTTAATATTCATAAAAGGCCCCTCTATGTTTATACTTTGTAGAGTTTTTAGCATAAATGATTGTCATACTTTCTCTAAGGCTTTTTCTACCACTATTGAGATGATCCTTTTGAACATTTTCATTTTGAACATGATGAATTATTTTTTCCTAATTTTGAATTATCCTTGTGTCTCTGGTATAAATGCCACTTAGTCATAACAAATGATTTATTTGATCAATTGCTATAGTCTGTTTGATAGAATTTTGTTTAAATTTTTTTGAGTCAAAATTCATTAATGTTATTGATTTACAAGTTTTCCTTTTGTGGTTTTATCCTTCCCTGGCTTAGGTATTAGGACTATGTTTATTTCATAAAATGATTTTGGTAGGGGGCTTTATTCACTATTTTTGAAAATAATTTGAGAAGTATAGATACTAGTTGTTCTTTCAGAGTTTGATAGAATTCTCCTGTGAATCTATCAGACCAGAAATTTTTCTTTAGTAGTTTTTTTAATAGACAATTTAGTTTCATTTTATGAGACTCGGGGTAATTTAAGATCTCTATTTGGTTTTCTGGTAGTTTAGTCATTTTATATTTTTGAAGATATTTGTCTCTTTTGTGTTCTTGGTTTTTTGCATAGCAAGGGCAGCTAGATGGTTCAATGGATAAAGTGCCAGGCCTGGAGTCAGGAAGACATCTTTCTGAGTTCAAACCTGGCCCCTGATACTAGTTATATGACCCTGGGCAAATCACTTACCCCTGTTTGCCTCAGTTTCTTCATTTGTTAAATGAGCTGGAGAAGGAAATGGCAAAGCATTTCAATATCTTTGCCAAGAAAACCCCAAATGGGGTCACAAAAAGTTGGACATGACTACAAAATGACTCAATAGCAACAAATGTGCATAATATATTCTGATTTTTCTTTTTTATTTCTCTTTTATTTCTTCCATTCTCTTTTATTTATTTCTTCTAGTTTTTACTCTTTTAGTAAACTTATTGACCTAATTTTCTTTTTCATCAGAATAGCCAAAGGTTTATTGGTTGTATTAAAGAACCAGCTTTTGGATTTATTTATCATTTCTATGGTTTTATGTTTTCTGCTTTATCTATTTCTCCTCTAATTTTTAATATGTCCTCTTTTGTGCTGGTTTTAGGCTTATCTCTACCTCTTAAAGTCTCTGTGCCTTAGCTTCTTCATCTATAAAATGAGGGAGCTGGTCAGCATGGTCTCTCAGGTCCTTTCCACCTCTCGATCTATGATCTGGAATCCAAGAATATAATCGTATGATTTCTGAGAAGAAGACCTTAACAAGGTGACAAGGCATGGATAGGTTAAGACCTGCAACAGTGGTGGGAATATGTATGTTGAGTCTCCCCCATTCGAATGTGAGTTCCTTGAAGGCAGGACCTGGTTTTGCTCCTTCTTGATTCTAACAGGTCACAACCAACTTATCCTCCATGCTTAGCACAGCGCCTGGAACATAGCCAGTGCTTAACAAATGCTGACCAGTTGATGTATATATTAACATTTAGAGGCAGCCCAGTGAAAGCACATCCAACTGGAAAAGACTCCCTGGGCTCACATGAGTTTCAATTCAAAGGCCTATTTCGTCAGAATTCTCAGCCACATGGACTGCTTCACCAAGACTGGGACTCAGAAAGCAAGGACTTTATTCTATCTATATAAAAATCCTCCTGTGATTGATATAGTCCGAAGTGCAGGTGGGGACTTTTATACATTCTTCTAAATTAAGGCTTCACCCATCTGAAACCCTGGGGATTTTTGCATTTGGGTTTTGTGTTTGGCATTTCCAAGTCCAGATGCCACTTAAAGGATGTGGTGGGACATCAGAGACAAAACAAGAGACCCACAAGGGTTAACACCATGAGGCGCTACCACAGCTGGGGCTCATTAGCTAGATTAAAGGTCAGCCAACATGAAAAGGTAACAGGAAGGAGAAGATGAGCCCTCTCTGGTCAAGCCTTGAGGTCATCGGAATCAAGACATTGTGGTTTATTGGCCAGCAAGGAACTTGTCTTATTTCTGAACTTTGCTTCTAACCCCAGAGCAGGAGTTCCTTTGGTTTGGATTTTGTTCAAAACCAGGAGCAGAAAATTCCTTTTTCTCCATTCCCCAACAATAGATGGCTTTAAGCGCCTTTTGTCCTCTGCCTTACCTTATCAGAAGAGAAAACCCAGAGGAAGAAATAGTTATCAGCTCTCCTAGAAAAACCTGGTTATTTGACTTGTCGTTTCAAAACTGACACCATCCAATCCGAGTACTGGGAAAGCACTCCATGCTAAACCCTGGAGGGAAGAAAATAAGCAAAAATTGGAAGGGCCCAAGAAATGCCTGGAGGATGGCTACTTCAACCAATTTCTTTTCAAGTCCCCTCAGGGAACTGACTGACTTATTGCTTCTTGTACATCTTATAGGATTCTCTGATTTTTAAGGAAGGCAGGGTCAAAAATGGCCCCAAGGTCCTGGGTGCTCCCACAAGGGATTCTGGATTCTCATGGTTCTTTACCCTGGAGTGTTTAAACTCAGAAAAAAACAAAAATAATAACTGTATTTTACTATAATCTCCTTCCTTTGTAATTCTATGCATTTTAGTTTATACATTTAAAAGCATTATTCTGAGAAGGGCCTTCACTGGAATGCCAAAGGGATTTTTGAAACAAAAAAGGCTAAGAACCTCTGGTCTATTACGATTTGTATCTGAACAAGAGGTCCCACTGTGTGGTCATCCAATGTCTGATGAGAGGAAACTTACCACCTCCCCAAGGAGCCCACTCTACCTTTGAATCCATCTAATTGTTAGGGAATTTCTCCATAAGTCTAGATTTGCCTCTTTTCTTGCTACTCCTTAACTAATCGTTTATCTTTCAGGCAATAAAAGGGGTTTCCCCAGAGACTCTGGGGTCTCCAGATGTTCTTCCTTACAGATGCAGCCTTGGAACATCCTAGATGAGATCCATCATCCCTCCGAAGAGCGTGGCCTCCCTCTGAGGTCAGGGAACACTGTGTTCACTATAAGTGGATGAAGAATGGCCTCTGTCCAGATGATGATGTGTGATTGGAAGGATGACCTGGGGAGCGCCATCTAGCTGCTATATAGATTTTAGAGAGACGCTATATGTGGATAATGAACCAAGGCCAAACCTTAGCAGGATAAAGAGACAGAGTGGCTTCATTTTACCAAATTGTGTAATGCTGATTCTCCCTGACACAAAGGCCTATTTTTTTCTGCTTCGCATATACTTTATTTTTAAAATAAATGTCATTGATATCTTTTGTTTTTACACGAAGCCCTCTCTCTTTTGGACACATTTTCCTGTGATGATCTACATCTGGAATCCTAGGACACCATGGTCTCTGAGGAGTCCAAACAACAGGTCAGCCAAAGGGCAATGGAGAAATGAATGAATGATGGATAGAGACAGGCCAGAGCACATTATGAACAAAGAATGATTCTCTTGATGCCAAAAGTTTGTCTCCACCAGGTAAGAAAACCCAGGTCCCTGAAACATGTTCCTGAAAACTGTGATGATGAGCTTTCAACATCCATTTGATTTCAACAATGACATAAAAGTAATGGTTCTACAGAAAAAAATACAGCTGCACCTTAGCACCAAAGGCCACTGGACAGGGGGCATTTGCACCTTCTCTATGGGCCACAGCCAGGAATTCACTTAAAAACCCAAATAGTAATGATTAATTGAGTATTGTCAACCTGGGAAGGAGGTTTCTGGTGGACTGCATCAAGCTCCATTCTGGTCAATGTTTTCATTAAGGTCCTGAATGAAGGTAGAGATGGCAAGCTCATCAAATTTCTAGATGATATGAAGATGGGAGAGAGTTAACAAACTACAAGTTAGATCTCAAGCTGTAATAGTTAACTTAATAGGTACAAAAATAAATACTACACTTAGGTTCAAACTGCTTGATAAAGGATCACAGGGTGATGATGATGATGATGATGATGATGATGATGATGATGATGATGATGACGGTGTTAATGGGTGATAACATCACCTAACATTTATATCAAAGACAGCTAGGCAGCCCAGTGGACAGAGCACTGGAGCTGGAGTGAAGAAGACCTGAGTTCAAATCCTACCTCTGGTATTTATTAACTGTGAAACTCCAGACAAGGCAGTAACTCAGTAGAGTTTCAGTTTCCTTAGCTGTAAAATGCAAACAACATTTAGATTACCCAACTCACAGGGTTCTTATGAGGATCAAATGTAAAGTACTTTCCACCCTCTCAAGGACTCTACACACTCCAGTGATCAATATTCCTCTGGCATGGTCGGACTCCTTCTGGACTATGGAGTTCATTTTGGATGTCCCAGATAAGGAAGGGGAAGACAGCCTGAATGGTGAAGGCCCTCAAGTCTATGCCACGTGAGATCAGCTGAAAGAACTGGGGATGCTAGGACTGGAGAAGAGGGGACTCGGGAGATGCATGATAGCTGCCTATCACATAGAAGAATGAAGAATACTTGTTGCAGAGGGTAGATTTAGGCTCAAAGAAAGGAGAATCTTCTGAACAATTGGGGGCTCTAGAAGTGGATGGGTCATCTCGAAGGGAGAGGGTCTTTGAATGAATGGATGCCCACTTCTTGGGCATTTGTAGAAGGAAATCCTATGCAGAAAATAATCAGAGGAGGCCTCTGAAGACCTAAGACTCTGCACACTAGCTTGTCTCCCCAGCCCTCTGCCTTTCCATATGAAAACACTCGTGATTGCTTAGGGCAAATGACCTAGTTGTCAAGTACTAGGGAGCATCTAGTCTAGGCTCCTCATCTTACAGGTGAGAAGACTGAGATATTATAGCTACTATTGAGCACTGAGATTTGCAAAGCACTTTACATGTTGTCTCATTTGACCCTCACAAAAGCCCTGGGAGGTGGTGGATGCTAGTATGTAGGATGATTCCTTTTTTATAGGTGGGAAAACTGAGACAGACAGAGGTTAAGTGACTTGCCAGGGCCACAGCCAGGAACAGTTACCCTGAAGAAGAGAGGTGGGATTCAGTGACCCACCAAATGCCCCAATATTCAACGGCTCTTTGGCTACATCATTAACAAGACAGGGGCAGGATCTATGGGTGGCCTTTTGGAGAGGTACCTTCCAGGGATGTATCTGTAGGGACCTCGATCTTTGAGCAAAAACTGCTGCTTGGTCCAAAGGGTTTCCAAAATAGTCCTTTAGCCATGAGCCTATTCTCCATTCAAAGACTGTATTGGATACTGCAAGTTTAGAAAAGAGTAGAAATGGAAAGAGGGGAAGGGCTTGTGGTAAAGTCTCCACTTGGTTTATCAGTCATTATTGTAATAAATGTGGATTTGGGGTTTTGTATGTTAATGACATGCTTGAGACTTCCATGAAATCCAATTCACCAGTGCCTTGTAAACTTTCACCCTCTCTTTATCTGCCCTGAGAAAGCCAGCTCTTTCCCATGATGAAAACCAGAACCAAATGTCAAATTTCAGATGTTGTGTCTTGTTACACAGCTGGTTAAAGTGATTATGCATGAGCTGAAACCAACTTTGGCCACCACAAGGAAAAAAAAAAGGTAGTTAAGGTCTGTAATTTCTAGCTGGTCACCATAAGGAAAATATTTACAGAAAAGTTGAGTTCTAGTCACATGGAGTGTCTATATAGATGACAAACATTGAGATCAGCTCCTGGACTCATCACACATTTGTCCATTGCTTAGGAGGGCAGCACAGGGCAGCACCCCCCTGCTCCTTCAGAAATGCCAGTGAAGATGCCCATGCTGAGAGTAGAACAGCCCCTGGTGTGCCAAGGGTGAGGATCAAAGATCTTTCCAGGAGCTGAGTGTCCTAACTACCCCTCATCCCTCACGCTCCTTAGACCTCCTACCTTTACTCTGCCCCACACCTGGAATACATTCCTTCCCTACTTCTGCTTACCAGAATGCCTAATTTCCTTCCTCATTCAGTTCCAGCGCCTTCTTCTATAAGAAGACTTTCTTGATGACCCCAACTGTGTGCACGGTGACCCCCAAATCATCTTTTGTCTACTTTGCACATGCCTCCATCTGTACAGGCTGGTCATCTCCCACAGTTTGACTCTAAGCTCTTCGAGGGAAGGGACACTTTCAGTTTAGTCTTTGACTCTCCAGAGCCCAGCCCAATGCCAGGCACAGAATAAATGCTTGCTGACTAATTAATTACTTTCTCAACAGAGCCAAACACTATGTCAATTTTTTTTCAATTCTATGTTTTTAATTGTTATTTATATGTTTGCTTTTTACATCATCTTCATTCCTGAATATGTCCCTCACTTCCACTCAGGGAGCCATTTTTTATAACAAAGAATTAAAAAGAAGGCAGGAAGAAGGAATCAGGTTAGCCAAAGCGACCAACGCATCAGCCAAGTCTGACATTGTATGTATTGTAATATAACCACAGTCCCCTCACCCTCTCAAGAAGGGAGAGATGTACATTTTCTCATGTCTTCTCAGGGCCAAGTTCACCACCTACTATTTAAGAAATTTGACAAGCATACTTACTGTGGGTCAAGTACTGTGCTAGATTCTGGGGATACAAAAATTAATAATGAAAAATTTCTCTGCCTTCAAGGAGGTTACATTCCACAAGGGATACACATGTACCCAGATATGTAATGATGAGGCCATGTGAGCAGGGAGGGAGCACTAGGGAGAGGAGGGAGACTATAGAAGGTTTCCTAGAGAAGGCACTAATAATTACTGGCCTCCCCAAAGATTACCTTGTTTATATCCTGATGTGCACAAATTAGCACCCACAGCCCCCCCCATTTAGCCTCTTTCCCCTTCACCCCTGCAATATTTAGCAATGAGTACCCACTATAGCCTATGGGAAAATGGGTTCTCTCATACAACTAACTTCATTGCACACATACACACATACTCTGTGACCATCATCACAGAAAGAACTAGAAACTCTCTCTCATCTTTTGGATATGGGACCATCCCCCTGAGAGGCTACACTTTGGGCTCTGACTCTAGAACTTGGGTGAGGCAGAGCCCTATTAGGCCAGAAGTACTCTGTGCCAACCTGGGCCTTTGGGTATAGAGTGAGGTCAGAGACCTGACTTGAAAGGGTTGGCATAGCAGTACAATTTCTATTGTACCTTGGCAACCTGCTGTCCCAGTTCCCTAGGGTGAAAAGCAAACCTACTTTCTCTCAGAGCAATACCTAGCTGAGGTTTGAAGAAGCCTAGAGAAAGAATTCCCTTTTTCTCAGCTTCAGCTCAAGGAAATTCTACTTTCCATATCATTCTACTGTAAATATTAGTTCAATTTCCCTCTTTCCTCCTGGTCTCTCAATACCTTTCACCACCCTGTAGTGTGATTTGCTCTGACTCCATTTATTTTAGGACAAGCCATGCTACATCACACCTTAGGGTTCCAGAGGAGCACCCTGAGGGGACTGGGACACCTTTCTTTTTTTCCCCTTCTTTTTTTTCCAGAGGGGGGGAAGGCAAGGCAATTGATGTTAAGTGACTTGTCCAAGGTCATACAGTAAGTGTGTCAGGTGTCTGAGGCTGGGTCTGAACTCAGGTTCTCCTGACTCCAGGGCCCATGCTCTATTCACTGCACCATCTAGCTGCCCCCCTGGGACACCTTTCTACAGCCATTATACAACCATTCTCAAGCCCTGACTGGCTGTGTTCCCTTCACTCATTGGGCCTGTGGTGAGCACCTCAATTTCATTTATTTGCTTAATATTAGGTAGTTTTTACAAAGAAATATTTACTTCAAAGATATAGCAACAAAAATGTACAAACATTTCTGCCCACTGGCCCTGAAATATACTCCCTCCTAGGCCATCTCAGTCTCTGAGGAAGCAGGCTCAAAACTGAACTCTGTTCCTATATGGTGATAGCCCCACTAGGTTCACATCCAAAGGCAGCATTGCCTCTGAATGAGTCCTTGTTTCAGCTTTTGTGGACACGGGTCCAGAAAGTCTCTCCAAAAGATGGCTCCTTGCTTCTTGGGGTACTGATGTTGGGCTAGTAGCAACACCAGGCATGGAATCCAAGCCCTAGAATGCCAGGCCTCTGGAGCACCCTCATTATGACTTTTGAACTCACTAGGTTGTAAGGCTCCATTCTCTTCACCTAGAACAGAAAAAGAAGATGGAAGTCTGAGAACAGAGACTGTCTTTTCTAGGGCAAATGGCCAGAGGGGGAAATGCCCTAAGGTCATCCCTTTTACCACAAGGTCTGGAGGCACAAACTCTCCCAGATGTGAATGGAACTCAGAGAAGTAGCCAAAGCTGACCAGCCTTTTTGAATGGCTCTGAAGCCAATCAGAGAGCCTTTCCTTCACCATGTGTTTACTGGTGACCTGATTAGAAGCAGTTACCAAATGTCCATGCATGCTCTACAGTCTAGCTCTCCAAGGTACTTCCCTTGTACATTATCACATGTCCCCCAGAAACAAACTCCCCTGTATCCCCAATGCGGAGAAGCCACCAACTGCCACACATGCACCAGACCTCATTACAAGACCCTTTCTACTTTCCCCAATATCACCATGTTCTCCCCACACCTCAGCACCCCAGAGAGATCTGGTAGAATCCTTTATACTGCCACAATACTGAGTTTTACATCTACTTGAGGATGGGAGCGGAGATGGGTAGGAAAGGATGAACCTTCCCTGAACCACTGAGGCTGAAGGGAAGAATACCACATTGTCTTTTCAGGTATTTTCCATTATGTTTTTCATTGCAAGGATTAATTCCAGATCACTTAAGATGAAAGAAAGTGACCTGGAAGCCTAATGGCCAGTAGTTTGGAGACCACAATACTTCCCCACAGACACAAATATGGGAGCCTATGTTCCTGAAGGACATGATTAAGTGGAGGTCTGGGCACCATGAAACATAGGAGAACAATATTTACAATTGGTTTCTCTAAGCAAGATTATTAGGAGCAATGGTCATGCACACCAGCTAAGAATGAGCTAAGCATGAATCAGCTACTAGGTGGCGCCATAGTGGATAGAGTGCTTGGCCTGGAGTCAGCAAGACTCCTCTTCCTGAGCTCAAATCTGGCCTCAGACACTTACTAGCTGTGTGACCCAGGGCAAGTCATTTAACCCTGTTTGTCTCAGTTTTCTCATCTGTAAAATGAACTGGAGAAGGAAATAACAAACCATTCCAGTATCTTTGCCAAGAAAACCCCAAATGGGGTCATGAAGAGTTGGACACGACTGAGCAACAAGAATGAATCAAATTCAACTGAATTAAACAGAGCTTACCAATGTTTTTGCTTAATCTCTATGGAGCATTATGCCAAGAAAACAATGGCCACAGTATTGAAAAGGGGTCATCTGCCAAGAGAGACAACAGAGGTCCCACAGTCTGGTGCTTGATGGGGATTGGAAGTTCTAATAGCCATTTAATTTGTCCCAGAGTGACTCAAGGCTTTGCCCCTGTTCAGATGGGCACTTGCCCATTGTGTTAAAGAATTAAGTACTGAGAGTCATGTGTCCTTGAAGAAAAACTAGCAGTGATAAAATTCGATTCAATTCAATTAATTTTTATTAATCAACACAAATATTCCAGATCATGGGCTCTTGAAATACAATAACCATTAATGCTTCAATAAAATGTTAGGAGTCCAGTTGAAATAGCTGGAACACTGTAAGGAGATGTATGTTTAAGATTATGGAATTTCACCCTGTCTTCTCTATGTCCTAAAACCAGCTCGTCCCAACCAGACTTGAAGGAGAAAAATTCTATAAAGCTGGCTTCTCTTCATTCTTGTTTCCTCCCAATTTTCTGTATGCAAAAGATAAATAAATGACTCAACCCTCTCCCCCTCTCAAAAAAAGAAATACAATAACAAAAAGAAGATAGTCTCTGCCCTCAAAGAGCTTTTCTTCTGGGGCAGCTAGGTGGCACAGTGAATAGAGCACCAGCCCTGGAGTCAGGAGGACCTGAGTTCAAATCTGGGCCCAGACATTTAACACAAAAACTAGCCATGCAACCTTGGGCAAGTCACTTAACCCCAATTGCCCTCCAGAAAAAAAGAGCTTCTCTTCTTTTGAGTTGGAATAACACATATACAAGTAGGTATGTTTCAAATATATACAAGGTAATTTTCAGGATGGAGGAAACTATTATCAGAACAAGGAGTGAGAAAATTAGGACAGGCTTCCTTTATAAGTTGGTACAGTATTCTATAAGGCCAAGATGAGGATGGAGGGCATTCCAGGCATGAGGCATCAACTCTTAAGTAAAGGAATGGAGATGGAAAATGTCATGAATGCAGATCAACAAGCAGACTTTCCAACGATGTACAGGAGATGGAGAAAAAGGTAGGTTAACTCAGGACAGATCCAAACACACGGCTCAGCTCTGTAAAAATAGGGTGAGAAGAACCGAAACTCAGAGTGAGCTGACTGGGAAGGCAAGCTGAGAAAGATGGATGGAGTCTGTTTTAGCTCTGTTGGAGAAAAGATAAAATAATAGATAAAATAAGGGAGGAAAGCTTGGAATAGAGAGGATGATGATAGCTGATAACACAAGGCTGGCTACTTGATTTGGATTTTGTTTATTTTCTCTTCCAAGGTGAATGACCTTTAACTGAAGAAAAAAAGGACAAAACATTTGGAATATTGTGATTCCTTCAGGGAACATTTTAGGAAATGGTGAAGCCAGTCCAGAGGAAGGCAGCAGGATGGCAAAGGGCTTGGAGCTCAGACCATATGACAATCAATTAGAATTTTTTTAATCAAAAAAAAGTAAAGGCATTGGGGATGGCTAGCCTAGTCTTCAAGCACTTAGAGGGCTAGCATGTGAAGGAGGAAAATTTATTCTTCTTTACCCCCAACAATAGAATGAAGAGCAGTGGGTAGAAGTTGCAAAGAGGAAAATTTAGGCTGGACATGAAGAAAACTTTCCTGGCCTTGAGAGTTCTCCAAAGAGGCATGGGCTACTTCTAGAGGCAGTGGGGCCTTTTTGAGCTCTCTCAGAAAAGGCTGAGAGATCACTTGCCGGGGAAGTTGTAATGGGGATTCTCTTCAGGTTACCACCCCTGAAGGTTAACTTTTTAACTGAGGTTCCTTTTACCCAGATCCTGTGACTCCATATCTGGTACTGGGACCACAGCCCCATGTCAGCACATAAGCGGTCAGCTTCATGATGAGTCCCTCAGGGAATCCTTCCTTTTCTGTCTAAATAGAGACTTGACAGTCAGACTGAGGACTTGAAAACCTGGTGGCAATTTCATGCTCTTATTGGTTGAATTTTAAATAGCAAGATATCCATAAACTGGATGGCGCTATGCCAGAATGAGGCATAAAGGGAAGGTGGATTTCAAAACACCCACAGCTTCAGGCTAATGCGAGCCTAGAGTAAGCCACGCCAGGAACCAGCAGCCCCTCTGACTGATTCCTTTGTTTATTTCCCAGGATTTCTAAAGCCTTTCAGTAAATGAAGCTATAAACAGAGATTATTTATATCAGATGCTAAGATTATCATAATAAAAAAGGATTTTTTCTCCCTTTCCACCAAGATATCATATACATTGCTAGAGAGTTTAGATGAGGAAACTTATTTGACAAACTGGTCTTTTTTTTGGCACAATTTTGAGGCACAGTTTCTACCTACATGCTCACTTTAATAAGGGGAATTTCAGTAGATTCCCCCTCCCCCTTCCCAGCCCATTCCACCCAGATGCTAGCCCCTCTCTCCCCAAACTTTCCTGTCTTTGTTATGGATATCCCACTTTTGGAAAGATATATGTACATTTTGTAGCCTGTAGTAGAATGAGAGCTGTTTGAGAGCAGGGACTGTCAATCAACCAACCTTTATTAAGCACTTACTAGGTAACATGCATCACACTAAACACTTGGAATTCAGAGGAGAGCAAAAACATGGCCCTTGCCCTTTAAGAGCTCATGCTCAAATTGCAGAGACAACATGCAAATAATTGTACATACTACGTATTTTTTCTTTATATGCATGTACATGTGTGTATACCTGTGCATATGCATGCCTGTGTATTTCACAAATACATATAACATGTTATATTATTTATTTAATTACACAATTTCTATTTATACACATACACATAAAGTGTAAGAGAGAAATAATCTCAGAGAGAATACACTAGCAATTAGGGGTAAGACTGGGGGACCAGGAAAGGCCTCCTGCAGAAGCTGGGATTTGAGTTGAGTTCTGAAGGAAGCCAGAGTCGACAGGAGGCAGAGCATTCCGGGTGTAGGAGGAAGCCAGTAAAAAGGCACAGAGTGGAGATGGACTGAGATGTTTGAGGACAGCAAAGACACCAGTCACTGGATCACAGGGCAGATTAAGGAAAGAAAAGTGTAAGAAGACTGGAAAAGTAGGAAAGAGCCAGGTTGTGAAAGACTCGGACCACCCCATGGAGGCTTTCGGAGGGAGCCACTGGGGTTTTCTGCGTAAGGAAGTGACACTGTCAGATTTGTGCCTTAGGGAAATCATTTGAGTGGATTGAACTGTAGAAAGGCTCGAACCAAAGAGACCCAACAGAAACCTATGGAAACACTCCAGACATGAGGTGATGAGAGGTAGCTATGTCAAGGAGAAAAAGGGATATGTATGAAAGATTTGAGGGTAAAAATGACAAGACTGGGCAAAAGACTAGAAATGTGAGGGACTAAGAGGGAGGAGTCAAGAATGACATGGAGAGTGCAAGCCATCAACAGCGCTAGCGACGTTCAGAACTGGGAGGGTTTGGTGAGAAAGTTCTCAAGTTCTTCATAAGACTCTGGAAGATCCAGCTCAAGATGTCCAAAATGGAGTTGAAGTCTGGTGACTGTGGTTCAGCCCAAACATGAGGCTCACTATCTAGATAAGTGAGCTGATAAAATCACCAAGAATAATGGCAGAGGAAGAAAGGAAACAGAGCCTTGACAGACACCAATGACCAATGACCAAGATGAGGATCCAGCAAAGGAAACTGAAGAAGACAAGGCAGATAGGTAGGAAAAGAAGCAAGAGAGCATATAGTCCTGAAAACCTGGAGGGGGGAGATTAGCCAGAAGAGAGTAGCCAATGGCAACAAAGGTTGGCATGAGATCAAGAAGGATGAAGACTGAGAGAAGAGCACATATGTTAAAAAAAAGCCACAAAAATATATAGAAGAGGCATTTTTAATGAATATAGTTAGGTAAAGCCAAAATCTAGCATTATTTTCAGTGGAGAAACAGTAAACTAAAGCAAGGATATATCTTCTCCCCACTATTATTTGACATAATTCTAAACTTTCTAGCACTAGCAATGATGAGAGAAAGAAATCATACTTAATATTAGCAAAGAGAAGAGAAAATTATCCCTATTTACCTACCTTATAATTCACTTAGAAAACTCCAGCAGAGACTAATTGAGAAAATTAATAGCTTCAGCAAAGTAGCAAGATACAAGATAAATCTATAAAACATTGGTATTTCTAGATAGCAAAACAAAAACCAGGAGAAATGATAGAAAAAGAAATTTAATTTAAAAAACTACAAAATGCATAAAATATGGGGCGGCTAGGTGGCACAGTGAATAGAGCACCAGCCCTGGAGTCAGGAGGACCTGAGTTCAGATGCAGCCTCAGACACTTAACACAAAACTAGCTGTGTGACCTTGGGCAAGTCACTTAACCCCAAGTGCCCTCCAAAAGAATGCATAAACTATCTGGAAATCAATCTACCAAGATATATTCAAAACTTCTCCAAATACAGTTTACAGCATATGTTTTACAGAAAAGAAGGAAAGGTTAGATAGTTGAAGGAAAACTCATTGCTCATAGTTGCATGGTGCCAATCAAATTAAAATGACAATGTTCCCTAAATTAATTCGCAGATTTAGTACAATTATGACTTCAGCTGCCAGAGGATTACTTTATAGAACAAATAATTAACTTCATAAAAGAGACAAAATATCTTGAATCTCAAGAAAAATAATTTTTCAAAAATATAAGAAATGAGAAGGTATGGCATCTCCAGATCTCTAATTATATTATAAGGCAAGTAAGATGGTGCAGAAGTACTTAGGCTGGAGCAAGGAAGACCTGAGTTCAAATATGGATTCAAATACTTATGAGATATGTGACCCTGGGCAAGTCACTTAACCCTGCTTGCCTCATTTTTCTCATCTTTAAAATGAGCTGGAGAAGGAAATGGAAAACCATTCCAGTATCTTTGCCAAGAAAACCCCAAATGGGGTCATGAAGAGTCAGATATAACTGAAACAATTAAACCACAAAGGCAATAATCACATGCTTAATGAACTATCAAGCTAGTTGATGTTGATTAAAAAATTGAAAAGTAGTTCCATGGAATAGACTACATAAGCAAGAATCAGAAACTATAGGATTCAACAACTCAGGGTTCAATAAATCCATGAACAAAAAACTGCAAGGAAAACTGGAAAGGACTTTAGGAAAAAGAGGTTTAGGCAAACATCTTGTTCAATACATCAAATAATACCAGACTTTAATATAAAAGGTCACGTCACTTGAAAATGCAAGCAAAATGGAAGTGTTCTTCCCAACTATGAAAAGGGGGAGAATCTTACTCAAACAAGAAATAGACAAGATCAAACACTTTGATTATATGAAATTGAAAAGCTTTTGCACAATCAAAATTAATTCAGTTCTGATAAGTAGTCAAGGGAAATGAACAATTATGAAAGGGATAGCAAAATATTCACAACCAAAGGGAGTACAGGGTGATAGAGAGTTGTTCTGGGAGTCAAAAAGACTTGGGTTTAAGTCTCGAACATATGTGTTGTTTGGCCCTGAGGAAGGAGTTACCTTCTCAGTGACACAGGCAAGGCCCAAATCCTCTAAGTTTCCAAGAAGGGGGTGATAATCTGTGATAAGGTTGGTTTCTTCAAGAGCTCCCTATGCCAAGGAACTAACAAGTGCAGATCAAAAGAAAATAAATAGGAAATGAAAGATCATTCCCAATCACTAATAAGAAAAGAAATTCAACTTACAATGCTCTTAAAGCTTCCCCTCAGACTCTGCAATCCGGCAAAAATGGACAAAAAAAGAAATAGTCAGTATCGGGAGAGCTGCGGGAAGAGAGAGAAACTCACATTACTGGTGGGGCTATGAATTGGTCCAATAATTGTGGAAAATAACTTGGAACTGTGATTTTTTTTTTAGTTTTCAACATTCATTTTAATAAAATTTTGAGTTCCAAATTTTTCTGTCTCCCTCCCTCCCCTCTTTCCTCCCCCTCCCCAAGAAAACAAGCAACCTGATATAGGTTATACACGTGCAATTATGTTCAACATATTTCCACATTAGTCATGTAGCAAAAAAAGAAAAAGAACAAAGGGGAAAAGCCACCAAAAAACCAAAAAATAAGTGAAAACAGTGTGCTTCGATATGCACTCAGACTCCATAGCTCTTTCTCTGTATCTGGATAGTATTTTCCATCATGAGTTTTTTGGAATTGTCTTGGATCATTGTATTACTGAAAAGAGCTAAGTCAATCATAGTTGATCATTGCACAATGTTTCTATTAATGTGTACAATGTTCTCCCTGTTCTTCTCCCTTCACTCAGCATCAGTTCAAGTAAGTCTTTCCTGGTTTTTCTGACATCCACCTTTTCATCATTTCTTATAGCCCAATAGCATTCCATTACACTCATATACCACAGCTTGTTCAGCCATTCCCCAATTGATGGGCATCCCTTTCATTTCTAATTCTTGGCCACCACAAAAAGAGTTGCTATAAATATTTTTGTACGTGTGGGTGCTTTTCCCTTCTTGTGATCTCTTTGGGATAGTAGTGGTACTGCTGGGTCAAAGAGTATGCACAGTCTGATTGCCCTTTGGGCATAGGTCCAAATTTCTCTCCAAAATGGTTGTATTGGAACTATGCTTTTTAAAAGTGGCTGAAATGTCCACATCTGCCTGGAGAGAGACCATTGCCAAGCAGATAGCTAAAGAAAGGCAAAAGCAGAATGAAAGGTACCATTACACCTCATTTTGTCCAAGCAGCACTTTCTCTTTTCTATGGGGGCAAAGAACTGGGGGTGGGGGTGGGGACTAGGCTCCCATTGTCTAGGGGATGGATAAGCAATTCTGGTATGTGAATGTAACAAAATCTCATTACATTGTAAGGTACTATAAATATGAAGAATTTGGAGAAATTGGAAAAGATATAAAAATAAGCAGAGTGAAGCAGGTAGAACCAAGAATAGTAAGATACACAATGATTACACAATAAAAATGGAAAGGAAAATAAAATAAAACTGAAATCTAAGTAATTATAAAGATCAATGGTGGATCTGAGAAGAGATATGAGAATATTCCTCTCCTTCCTCTTTTTCTTAGAAAGGTGGGTGACTATGGGTGAAGAATGTTTACATGTGAGTATGCATGCACATATATACATACATATACATATGTGTGTATGGATTTGAGCAACTGGGTGGTATAATGGATAGAGCACAGAACTTGTAGTCAGGAAGACTTGAGTTCAGATCCTGCCTCAGACATTTACTAGCATGTAAGGGAAAGTCATCTCACCTCTTGGTGTATATCCTCATCTGCAAAATTAGGATAAAAATAGCATCCACCTCATAGAGTTGTTGTGAGGATAAGATTATATATCTAGGCTCGTATTATGACATACAGAATGTTTTATGTGTATATGTATATATGTACCATGTACACATGACACATCCTATATGACATAACAAATGTTTTGCATCATCTACATGTATGTATGTATATACATGACACATGCTAAATGACATGTGGAGTGTTTCTTTTTTCTGCATGTATGTATCACTGAATATAAGCTCCTTGAAGGCAGGCAACTACTTGATTTTTGTCTTTGCATCTCCAGTTCCTTGAACCACACATGGCATTAATGTATGAGGATTGATTGGATTGGAGATTGATATTGCTCTGGGACCAACTCTGAATGTTTTCCCTGTATCCTCATCGACTGTCTTTAGTGGGTACCAGGCACCTCCAGCCTAAAGAAACTCCTCCATTTTTCAAAGCTAGAGGAGCAAAATTAGCCCAAAATATGTCATGGGAGCTATTGATGGATGAAATACCATGACATGATCAACATCACTATAATTAAACATCTAATTTTCATTGTTTTAAGGAGGGAGACAAGTATCAATCATATGGAAGGAAGTAGGTATGACTTTTCCAAAATTATATTTAATACTGGAGTTCTATGAGCTTTCATAATTATGGTGAGGTACAGAAACAAAAAAAAACATTTAAAAATTTTAAAAGAAAAAAAGAGATTTCCAACAACTATACCTCCAATGAATATCGTCCCGCTCTTTTCCCTTTGGGTACCCATGATTTGGAGCTCTAGGCCTAAGGGTCTCTGTTGTCTCCATATGCCGCTGGAAGACTTTAATGACTTCTCCAACTCAGATAGCTCTGCATAACCCAAATATATCTGCCACATAGCTCAGATGACCTCCTGCTCATCTAGTCAAAACTTGACTTCATTTCAATTCTAACACACTCCTGTCTCCAAGTATTTGAGGGCTTTACACATGGAAAAGGTATTGGTTTGGCCTTAAAAGATAAAATTGGGGGCAATGAATAGGGGTTAGAGAAATACAATTTAACCTTGATGTCAAGGAAAAATACCTAACAGTGGGAGTTAATCCAAAAATTTTTGGGAAGCCCCATATGATAGTAGATCTCCCCTCCCTGTCAGTTTTTAAACAAAGCTAGACAGCCAGTTATCAGGGATATTGTAGATGACATTTTCATTCAGGTCTGGGTTGGAACCAATGATCACTGAGGTCCCTTCCAAAGGTGAAATCTTCTTGTCCTCAGAAAATTCAACTAACTCCAATATAGGCAACATAGTGGTTGTGTAATGTATTGTCTTATAGATCCCTGAATACTCTCCAGGGCCATATTTCAGACCAAAAGCTTACCAATCACTACTTATTGACTTACTACACCAATTACAAATTACCACTTCACTGCTTGGTATGACATACTGGTTTCTTCACCAGTCTGCCTTCTTGTTGTTTTTCCCCCAAGATTCCAAGATTTCTTAATAAGACTGTCTCCTGGTTCAAGATCCTGGCAGTGTCCTTAAGAAACCTGCCATTACTTTTTTCTGTGTGATTTTCTGTTCTGCTGATACCATCACTAGGAGGGATGCCTCTATTAACTGATCTCTAAGGTGAAGGAATATCTTAGCTGAGAGTCTCCAGATCTTTGCCAATGCCCAAGATTCCAAATCACAGACTAATAGGTAACTGTGGTTTTCTTCTAAACATCACCAGGTGCCTAGTAAAGCCATGGCATTATTAATCTAAAAAGTTTTGGGGAACATGAACACATAGTACACCCATTTAACAGACAAATTGAAATACTATGGGAGCACATCAATATGTTCTCAGTTGGCTGAGTAAAGGGACCATGTTGTGGTCAGTGTTATTTCAAAAGCAGCTTGATAAATGACCTTGCCATCATTTTCTCATTCTGTGGCTTTGGGTCAGACACTCATATGGGATTTTGTTGGTACTGAGGCTGTTTTGCGCCATTTATAGGTTATTTAGTCTATTTTGGAAAGTTTACATAGTTTTGGTTTCAGTGACTAAAGGGGCTGAGGCTTTAAATAAGCCCGCCATGCTGATGAGCAAGATGAGGGCTCATTTTACCAAAGCTGAATCTGGAAGCAGACGGGCTTTGGGTGAGACACTGGCACATAGGATGCCTGTGTTGCCCCCGCTACCTTTGCATAGCCCCAGTCCCCAGTCTCTCCAACTTGCATTTGTGGGTAACATTTGCTCCAGAAAGAAAAACTTGGGGTGGGAAATTTAACCCTCAGCCTTTAAGTATCACAATGTGGAGGTGACAGTTTCCCAAACTGGTGGGAGTCAGACACTCATGTCAGGGCTATACCCACCCACCCACTCCTGTGTCTAGAAAGTAATGTTCATGGGCATGTTGTAGCATATGGTGAGGGGGAACCAGTGATCTGTGGTGAGAACTCCAACGGGGACCACCGTCAGTGGATCCACATAGCAATAAGAAGGGGACAGTAGGAATGTTTCAAAGACATAGGACTTGTGTCTTCTAAAAGAAATTCCATTGTGCATATGCCCATGTTCTTACAAGATTGCTTAGGACGGCTTTTTGCCAACCATCAGGGTTAAATCTATCCATCAAATATACATGAAACATACACTCAGTGTTATTGGACTAAGCACTGGGAATACAAAGGAACAAATGAAAGTCCCTGCCTAATGTTCCCATTCACTCATTCAACTACCATTTATCAAGTTCCTACTCTCTTCCCGGTGCTGTGCTACATACTGGGAATGTGAAGGCAAAAATGAAACCCTCCCTGGCCTCAAAGGGCTTATGTTCTATATGCATAAATATTCCCTGGGATCCCCTGGATGAAGCTCCTTTTAGATTTAAATCATTCCGGGACAAAAGTGAGAGAAGTCACATTCCACCTGACCTAGATGTCTCTCCCTGACTCCAAGGTCATACGAGGAGCAGTCTGGGCAAGATAATCTGTCAGGTCCCTTTGAGCTCTAACAAATGAGGAAAGGCCAGCTGTCTCACCCAAGGTCACACAGTAGCAGATCCAAAATTCAAACCCAGGTTTCCCGATTCCAAGTCACAAGGACCATGCAGAATATGGGATCAGACACAGGAGGCACATTAGAGGTCACCTAGTCCCAAGGTGGGACATCTCACTCTGGGTATCATAGCTGGTGAGTAGTGGAGCTAGGGTTTGGTTGCAGGTCCTCAGATCAGAGTCCTGTCCTTTCTTCCCATTACACCACACTGCCTCATCCATCTAGCATTATCTATTTCCACCACATAATGTTGTAGAATTCATTGGTTGGGGGTGGCTAGGTGGCGCAGTGAATAGAGCTCTGGCCCTGAAGACAGGAGGACCTGAGTTCAAAGCCAGCCTCAGACACGACACACTTACTAGCTGTATGACTTTGAGCAAGTCACAACCCCAATTGCCCTCCAAAAAAAAAAAAAAAGAATTCATTGGTTGAAAGACAAGGGTTCTTTTCAGATTTATCCCCGCCCCCCCTAAAAAAAATTCCCTGAAGCATCCTTCTTCAAAGAAGTGTGGCTCTGGTCAAAGAGCAGGACAAGAGCTTCTCTCCACCACTCTGGCCAATTTTAGAGCGCACACTCTTGGAAGAGAGAAGGAACTTGATTCAAATACTTGCACAGAACCAACATTCAAAACCAGGTCTTTTGACTTTGAATTGCATTTTTTCCACCACATTATACTGGCTTTCTTTGAAACCTCTGGACTACATCATGGTGTTTAAATCCATTATCCTAAAGGATCACATCAACCCCTGAAACTCCCATTTCCTTAGGAGCCTCTGCTCCTGGCATCCCACCCTCCTTTGGATTGGAAAGAATGGAAGGCAGATGTTGGAGAGCTCCTTCCAGAGCCTTCACCTAAAGAAGGATGCCGGGGGCAACTATCTTATTATTTCTCACTGAACGGATTCCCCTGGACTTCATTCTGCGCCCGTTCCTGGGGACTCCCTCCAACCTTTCAGTGTCGTCTTTTCCCAATAGTCTGTGAGTTCTTTGAGAACAAGACTGGTTTTTGCCTTTCTTGGCATCCCTGGCTCTTAACACAGTGCCTAGAACCTACTAGGTGGTTAATAAATGCTAATTTACTGATTGCTTGAAGCCTTGCTTTGTCACTTACTATTTCTTTGACCCTAGCCAAGACACTTCACCATCCATTTCCCTGTCTGTGAAATGAAGGGATTGGACTAGATGGACTTCAGGGCTCTGATCCTCTCCTAAAATGATTGGGTCACTTCAAGGGGGAGGGAGGTCACTAGACGTGAGACGCACTCATGTATGAACAAGTACCTGAGCTGTACTTTCAGAATGCTAAGAGTTAGAAGGGAGAAGTGGGGCTGGGGATTCGTGTGTTTCGAGTTCCTTTAGGAGCAGGTCCTGGGATGGCCCAGAGGCCTAGCATCTGTCCTCTGGGATAGACAAGAGACCCCTTCTGTTGACCTGCTCTTCATAGCTTCAATTCATTGTCCTTATTTTGGTGATGAAAGAAGTTACACGACTTCTTCAAATAGACACCCAGTTAATAAGTTTAGGAGGCTGAGCCCTTAACTCCAAACTCAGTGTTCTTCCTACCATCACTGCTGGCCATGCCCCTTTTCTTAATATTCTGTTTTCCTTTCATTTCTAGGACATGGCCCTCAAGAGTTTTCCTCCTACATCTAACCATGGCTTTTATATCTCCTTTGTATTCTCCTCTTCCTCTCAATCCCTAAATTGAGGTGTTCTCCAAGACTTGACCTCACCACCATTATCTCTATGTTCTCTCCCAAACAAGCTCATTTGCTCCCATAGCTGTCATCTCCATGATCCTAATTTCTTACCCTGGCTTCTCTTCAGGGTTGAGATGGGCATTTATAGTTACCTACTAGGCATTGCCCACTAGACATCCTAGCACCTCCTCAAATTCAGCAAATCCCCAACCCATGTCATCCTCTTTCTCTTGACTTCATCATTTCCATAAATGGTGCCACCATTTTCATAGATCAGTTAGGAGATAATCCAAGCAAGGGAAGACAAAAAAGGTAATGCCACCTCCCCACAAGTCAGAATCCATGTCCCAAAGTCACCAAAAGGCCACTGCAGCCAAAGGATGCATTAATGGAATTATAGTGTCCAACACAAGGTCATGAATACTTGGTCAATGATCAATTTAAAGTATAGTACTCAGGACTATACTAGTCAGGCTAAGGTATTATGTTCAAATTTTGAGTGAACCAGCAAAGTAAGAGATCTAAAAGCCATGTTGTATGAGAACCTGAGAATACTTAACTAATAGAATAAAACCCTTGGGGACAGGGACTGGTTCTGTTTTTGCCTCTGGCTCCTCAGAGCCTTTCACAATACCTGAAATGGCTCTTTTTTAGTCCAAATTGGTGATTTCTTTGATGAATGGAAGTCCCAGCAATGAGATTTCTTCTACCAAACTAGATAAACAACTGTTCTAGAAGAATAGGAATTCTAATTCCCTAATTCTGCCCTCCGCCCATTATTAGCACACTCCCTCTCTCAAAATGACTTTATATATCCTGAGCTTTTGCATATTTGTGTGTTTTACGGGGCACAGTAACCCAAAATGTCCAGTGTTTGGGGACAAAGACTCTGGGAAGGTTACGTGTGAAGGAGACTGGGTTGAGTTGGTGGAGAATTCTAGCAGAGAGAAGGATGAAATTATGTCCCAAGAGGAAGGTCTCATGACTGACCTCTGCATCAAAGCCATGGGGACTTGGCATAGTTAACTACTTAACATGGGAACTGGGCTTCTCTGGTCTCCTCCTCATAGACCCTGAAGGAATCTGGGCATCCACTCTGGGGGACAAAGCTATGAGGGCAGAACCTAAAGATCCAGGTTGGGTGAAATGACCTCTGCTGACCTCTGAGCCAGGGAGAATGAAGCTGTCCCTCATTGCCCCACTCCTTCAGGGTTCTGCCTTCTTCCTCATGAGCATGGAAAGATAACACAAGAAGCAGAATCCTGGTTAGTGTCCATCCACAATGGCTTCCCCTCCCAATCCTGTAATTGTTGCCCATTCCTTATACTATGGCATAGCCCACAGCTAGGTCAAAGAAAACTTAGCACCCTAATCTGCATATGGCATTATTATTAGTGAATGACAGAGAATGAGGCTGGGGTGGGGGCAGTAGGAATAAAAAGTTAGAGACGCATTCAGCACCTCAAGTGAGGCTGGAAAAGGGGGATGCAATTGTCCAGTGGGTCTGGCCCTAGACAGACACCCGTGTTGTACGTCTATCTGGGTGGTATGCCCTGGCCTTTAGGCAGCCCAAGCTGATAAAGCAAAGAAAAACAAAAATGGACATAAGAAGGGGGGGGGGGTGAGGGAGAGAGAAAGAGAGAGAAATTTTAATTTGAACCTCCATCCCGATGAATGTATACGTGTGTGTATATAATTATATATAATTTATATGTGTGTGAATATATATACATATTAGACATATAAAACACATTTCAATTAGCCCAAAAGGGGGTGAAGAAAGGCGGTTGTGCCCCATGGGCTTTCCCAGGTTCCTCTGTCTTTAGCACCCAAACCTGTACCAAAATGACTCATTCTGTTCCTGCCCCGTTCCCAGTGAACACAAGCTCATTGAAGGCAAGGACTGCTTTGCTTTTATCTTTGTATCCCCAGAGTCTAACACAATGCCTAGCACGTAGCAGGCACTTAACAAATGCTTGTAGACCTGACTGATGGAGCATTTGAAGACTTACAAAGTGTTCTCCTTACAACTAAGATGCAAGATGGGTACTATGGGTATTAATTAATATTTCCATTTTACAGATAGGAAAACGGAGATCCTGAGAGGTTAAATGTCCTACCCATGGTCACAGAGCCATTGTCAGAGCTGATGTAGGAACTCAAATCTTCTAATTCTAAGACCTTCTTTTCAACTTACTACCCTTTACTACCTCTCAGACTTTTCAAAGTCAATTGCCTGTGAAGAGGAGGACCAAATTTAATTAGGGTTAAATTTAATTAGGAGTTAGGGTTAAAATGTATCAGGATTCTTGATGTGCTGAGAACTCAGGACTAAATGATGTGCACATTATTGGCTTACTGGGGAGCATGGTTAGGACACAAGGACATTAATTTAAATCACCTACTTACCAGAGAATCACACAGCCTTTGAGAGATTGTAAACTCCCTAAGGACAGTCTGTGCTTTGCTTCTGTGCTTGAATCAATCTGAAATCTTGCCCATTCATGTGCCTGATGCACTGGAAGGTTGTTTGTGGATTGAATGGAAATCAGAAGAAAATCTGGCTGCTCATCTCAGCAGTACAGACTCTTTCACCAGGTTTGAACACAGAATTGTGACCATGAAAAAGCCTTCTGGGTCTCCCTGGCAAGAAGCCCTGGGGGACTTGTGCCACAATATGGACTGGTCAGTGAGGTGCCTTCTAAGACTGGTTCCAGCCATGCATGGGAATCTTGTACTGACCATCAGGAGCCATGAGCCCCTTGGTTTTACCCGTGTGGATGAGAAAGCAACAGCAACAGCAGTAATAACAGTTCCCATTCATGAACTGTTTTAAGGTTGACAAAATATTTTTCACCATCAAGAACCACCATGACTTCTTCCACTTCTGGGCCTAAAATATGTGTATTTCATTCTAAAGTTTCACTTTCTAAGGAACTGAATCATCTTAATTGTCTTGCAGTCATCTCCATCCAAAAACAATGAAGCTATAAAATGTCCGGTCTCAGTGAAATCTCCGATACGGGAGGGGGAGGGTGGCACCCCTCCCGGGGACATCTGGTGTTGTAGACAGCAGCCTGGGCTGGCACAAAGTGAATAGATTTAGAGTCAGAACACCTGCGTTTGAATCCTGCTTCTGCTCCCTCCTTTCTGTGACTTGGGGCAGGCCATCTCCCATCTGTGCCTTAGTCTCCCTCTCTGTAAAATGAGGGAGTTGAAGTAAAAAGTCGCTAAGATCCCTTACTGTTCTGAAGCCTAGGGTGCCGTATGGCTGAAGTAATGCTCTCAGGGAAGGTCTTGACGAATCATTAGAATCATCCCTTTAAGGCTATAGGGGTACTTAAAGACCAAATAGTCTGAGCCTTTCATTTTACAGGTGGGGAAACTGAGGCAGAGTGGTTTGCTACCTTACAAAGGTAGTAAATGGCAGAACCAGGATGTGAGCCAAGTGCTTACACTTGTGGAGGAAAAAAGAAACTGAGGGCTTGCTTTGGTCAAGGTCAACAGCAGAATGGGAGAGAACGAAATGAAATGACCCTAGGAAAATAGATGGGGGGGGGGGGGGGTGGCGGGAAAACAAGGCAAAGCCCGTACTGTACCTCAGTCTTGCTTCAGAAGCTGAGGGCCCCTGTCGGGTTCTGCCTCGCCCACCTGGCCAGCACAGCTTTAAATTCTTGTGGATTGAAAACAGCCTCCTGCAAAATGACTGAGTCCAGGTGGTCATTTCACTTGCTAATTAGAAAGTGCAATTAAAGTGAAAGTTTGCTTTTGCCCTTCACCAAAAAGCCTGACCCAAAGCACCATGAGATGTAGGCCTTGTTTGGAGAAAAATGTTTAAGTCGCTGTTTTTCTCTTGGAAAATGTGGTTTAGCAAATTGACGGCTGCAGAAAACCATTTTTTCAAACTTCCCACTCAGTTGAGTCACTCGTGGGGTGTGTCTGCCTTGTCTTATCCCATGAGATCCAGTAATCGAAGGCTGCATGACCCGCACAGCCCCAGCCTCCTGCGTCAGGCCAAGATGCAGCAGCTGGGAAACAAGACGGCCCTGGCTTCCTAAACACCGCGGTTAGCAAAATTGCATGTTGAAGAAGGGGCCTCATCCTTGAAAAGACATCCATCCTATTAAAACATCCTATTAAAAAAAGAACCTGCTAAATCCTCCTTCCCTCCCTCCTCCCCAAGGGAAGGTCTGGCTCTCTGCTGCACACGTTTTCCTGCCCAGTTCTCCATCCTTTGGGCTTCACAGAGGAAGCGTGACATGGAGCCCATAATTTCTGTGGTCCGGGCTCATGAGGTTCAGTGAAGGGAGATGGAGACATGGAACCAGCTGCTTCCCACTAAGCCAGAGTCCCTTCACGAATGAGAAGGCATTTTGCTAGAAAGCCAATATATAAGCAAAGGACCACTTTTCATAAGATTCGGCGTTCAGAACATCTTATTTCCCTGTCCTTGCCTTCCCTCACTCCCCCACCACCTCCATCTGGGCCCTGGTCACCCCAAATGCTATACTGGTCTGCTTGCTCCCACTCACTTACCTCTCCAATCCATTTTCCATACACTTGCCAAGAAGGTTTTGTTCAATCCCTCTTCTGATACAGAGTGGCCATGTAACCTTGGACAAGTCACTTAACTTTTCGCTGCTCTAGACCCCTATGACTATTAGTTTCCAAGAAGGGGCTGCATCAGCTGAGGGAGTTTCCTCACTGGGATTCCCCATACCAGTGGAGCCACAAGATCGATCTCTATCCCTATACCCTAAAACTAGAGCTGACTCTGTCACTCCCCTACTCAAAACTTTGCGGTGGCTCCGGATTGTCTCTAGAAGAAAACACAAGCTTCCCAGCCTGGTCTTCTGAACTCTCCATAATCAGACTCCCATCAACCTTTCTTTCCAGTCTTTTCCCATGCTCCTCCTCCTCATGTGCTTCCTTGTTATATCTGAACTTCTATCCTTGACCTCTTTGTCATTGAAAAAGCTGCTGTCCTCCTCCAACATGCCCTCCTCATCTCTTCCTTCAAGGATCCAATGCAGCCTCCCAGAAAGTCTTGAGCCCCACCCCCATTGCCTTTTCATAGGCAATTTATTTTCCATTACACATGTATGTGTTTCATCTCTGACTCAAGGTAAGCTCCTTGAAAGCAGGAACTATTTGTTTTTGTCTTTGTTCCTCCCATGTCTAGCACAATACTTGGCACATGGTAGGCTCTTAACAAATGTCTATTTAGTTGAATATAATCAGTCAGAACAGTTCTGTGAAGTGCCCTCACCGAGTCATGCACAAAGACCAAAATCGTCCATTCAGTTCAATTACCCCTGATGGAACACCTACTGTGTGCAGAGCCCTGTGCTTCCTTCTGGGGAAAAAATATAGGTAATATTAGTATAAAACATTAGATAAGACACAATTCCTGGGGCAGCCAGGTGGCTCAGTGAGTAAGAGCACCAGCTCCAGTGTTGGGATGACCTGGGGATCGAATCCGGGCTCAGATACTTAGCACCACACCCAGAAACACCTGGCCGTGTAACCTTGAGCAAGTTACTTAACCCCAATTGCTTAGATAAAAAAGACACAATTCCCGTACTCGTGAAGCTTATTGCTTAGTAGGAGACTAAGATGAACACAGATGACTGTAATACAAAATGTACAAGTTACACTTATCATGATACAAAATGTAAAGGATACATATTTTAGAGAGATACGGAGTCACAAAACAATGTATTATCTAAGGTCCAGGAGGAAAAAAAATCAGGCAAGGCTTCCTGGGGAAGATGGCATTGGAGGTTAATGGGTGTGCAGGAATGCGGTACGTCCAGGACCAGTGGGATCTCTTAAAATGCTCTGTCTTACACATCACATTTCTTACCTTTAAAAATAAGATAGCATATGTCAAACACATATATGTGATTTATACATACATATGAATGTATGCAAGTATACACACATACATGCATATGTTAATGAAATAAATAAATTAGTGGGTCTCTCTAGAAGTCTTGGGGACAAAATAGGGAGACCGAGGAAGAATGGAGACAATTTGTTGTCACAGAAAAAGCAGGATGTTAGGAGACAAAAATAAAACAAAACCTGCAGTCCGATCCTGAACCCTTACTTCTCACCTTCATACCCTTGGCCAAGTCACTTACCTTCCCCAGGCCTCACTGTCCTTTCTTGTAAAATAAGGAGCTTGCATTAAGGGGATCTGTGGACTCCTGGGAGTCCCTGAAACCCTTTCATGGAGTCCACAAAATCAAAACTATTTTCATAATAATATGAAGACACCATTTGTTTTTTCCACTCTGATTCTCTCACAAGTCTATAGTGGAGTTTTCCACAAGCATCATAATCTGTGAATCGAAGATTGAGGTGCAAATACAAAGTCCATGTGAATGCTTCATCTGCAGAATCACGCTTTTGTCTTAATTAACAGATGAATCTAGAGACACGACTGGAATTGCTGTTTGGCTTGTATTTGTCCCGTATCAGCACCAACTAGTGAATTCTCAACTACAAACAAAGTGGCACTGAAATATACAAAACACTGAATAACATATTTTTAATCTCCTGATTTATCCTGGAACAAATATATTGATATTTACATTGATGGTTCCAGTACCATGGTGGGTAAAACTACTGACATTGTCACCTGAATCAAGGCAGCAGTGCTACTCTGTACTAATCACCACTGTATTATTCACACACACACACACACACACACACACACACACACACACACACACACCATGGCCAATTTCACTTAAGAATGCCTTCAATAAATTATGAAGAGATAAAATTTTTAATTTTATTAAATATCAACCCTTAAGTCCACATCTTTTTAGGATTCTAAATGATGAAGTGGGAAGACTCAAGGTACTTTTGCTGCATCCCAAAGCATCATGATTGTCACAAGCTAAAGCCTTTGTGTGATGGTTTGAGCAGAGAGCCAAATTAAGCCATTTTTCTCATGGTCACAATTTTTATTTAAAAGAACAATTGCTATATGTATTCAGACTTGAGGATTAATGGACATTTTCTCAAAAATGAATGAAATAAGTCTGACATTTCAAGGGCAATAGCTGACAGTATCCTTTACCAGTGATAAAATTGGAACCTTCAAGTGAAAATCAGAATTTTGGAAAACTTGGATTGCCACTGTGATAGATTCCCAATATTTAGTGACTTTTCTGATGAGACCAGTTGTAATATTAATATATGAGACTTTTCCATATTGTATAATGAATTATGTCATAATTTAGAAAATCTGCATAACTCAGGTAGCCAATATTTTCCAAATGGTCAATGCATAATGTTACACAGTCATGTATCACTAAATGATTCATTGAAAGTGCCAGATGGACCATTGGATTTGCATGTAACCAAGGAGGAAAAGTTCATTGAGATGGTTATAAATTCCACAGCGCAATTAATCTTTAAGAAACTACAGCTTGTGTTTTGCTGTAGCATTAAGAAGAATATAAACAATTATCAGGGGGAAAAAAAACTATTACAATACTCCTCCCTCCTCCAACTACATATCTATATGAGGTCAGATTTCCTTCATCCACTTCAACCAAGGCAACTTATTGCCATAGAATGAATGCAGATGCAGACGTAAGGACCCAGATATCTCCTATCAAGCCAGACATTAAAGAGACTGGAAAAATGGAAAACAATGCCACCCTTCTCACTAATTTTGTTTTGTTTTGAAAAATATAGTCGTTTCATACAAATATGTTATTTGTGTTAACATATAATGGGTTTGGTTTACTATTGATATTTTTAATGGCTTAATAATTTTTTTTTTGCTCAAAATCACTACTGATTAGAGAAATGCAAATTAAAGCAACTCCAAGATACCACCTTACGCTTATCAGATTGGCTAATAGGACAAAAAAAAGAAAAATGATGGATGTTGAAGGTGATGTGGGGAAACCGTGACACTAATACACTGTTGCTGGAACTGTAAACCAATCCAACCATTCTGGAGAACAATTTGGAACTAACCTTTGATCCAACAATATGACTTCCAGGTTTATATTCCAAAGATCTAAAAGGGGGAGGGGGGAGTAGAAGAGGGGAAAGGACCTATTTGCATTAATATTTATAGAAGCTTTTTTGTGGTGGCTAGAATTAGAAATTGAAGGAATACCTATCAATTGGGGAATGGCTAAACAAGCTGTGTTGTATGATTGCGATAGAGTATTTTTGTTCTATAAGAAATGACAAATAGGATGATTTCAGAAAAACCTGGGCAGATTTACATGAACAAAGCAAAGTGAAGTGAACAGAACCAGGAGAACACTGTACACAGTAACAGCAACACTGTACAATGAGGAACTGTGAAGAACTATTCTCAGCAATACAATAATCTAAGATAATCCCAAAGGACTAATGATGAAATATACCATTCACTTCTAGAGAAAGAATTGATATTGCTTGGATGCAAACTGAAGCAGGCTATTTTTCACTTTCTTTCATTCTTTTTTTTAAATCCAAGTCTTCTTATACAAAATGATTAATATGGAAATATTTTACATGATTGTACACAGATAACCTGTATCTCAGGTAGTAGTGAGGGAAGGAAAGGAGGGAGGAATAGAATTTGGAACTCAAAACTTTTTTAAAGTGCTAAATATTGTTTGAACATGTAATTGGGGGAAATAAAATACATTTTTTAAATAAATATTTTTAAATCTACACTTTTAGTGTCAAATATGGAAAATATCAATAGCTATAACTTCCTTAAGCAAAAGGGTTTCCAACAATTTTTAAGTGTGTGAAGGTTTCCCGGTACCAAAAAATTGAAGAATCTTGACATGAGAAGATCTCTGAGGCCTCTTCCTGATCTAAATTCTCTGCCTACTCTTCACATATGCTGATCTTGTGCTTCCTATCTGTTATTCTACCAAAGTTTTGAGCTAGGATACTTAAATGGATCTGAAGTCTCATTGCTGTGGGGAGCCTTCCCATTGGTGCATATCACAGTCAATCCACACCTTCTTGTCCTTTGTAATTCTTTCTTTGTGCTCACATCAATCCCACATCCAAAGCGTTGAGGGAAGGACTTCCTGTATTCCTTTTAACGTCACACAAGTACCTCACAAATCTTTGGCCTCTATATATTACCAACAAATTCTGGCAGGAAGAGTTAGAGAAATCCCACTCAAAATAATTATAGAAAATATAAAATACGTAGGAGTTTATCTACCAAGCTAGACATATATGAATTATAAATACAACTGTAAAAAGACCCTTTACAAAAATAAAGACAAAGAAATATTAATTACTCATGGTTGAGTTGTGCCAATGTTATAAAATGTCAATACTACCTAAGTGATCTTACTTATTGCCAGAACACTGAAATTTCCAAAGAATGCTTTAGGGAGCTAGGAAAAACATTAATAAAACTCCTCTGGACAAATAGAAACTCAAAATTCACAAGGGAAATAAGAGAAAAAGGAGAAGAAAAAGAAGGGAGCCTAGCCATACCAGATCTCAAACTATACTACACAGTAGTAACCATTAAAACTATTTGACTCTGGTTAAAAAGTAAAGAGGTCCATCCAATGGAACAGATTAGTATGCAACATACAGAAACAAGTGAACATATATGCATAGCACTGGAGAAATCTAAAGACCCCCAATACAAGAGTTAGGACTCACTGTTCAACAAAAACTGCTGGAAAAACTAGAGAGCAGTCTGACAGAAATTAAGGTTAGATGAACATCTCACACCATATACCATGATAAACTTTAAATGGATGTATGATCTTTATTTTAAAGATCTTTTGATAACTATAGATAGGGGAGTTCATAACCAGACAGGGATAAAGAAGACCATAGGAGATAAAGTAGATAGGTTTGATTCATAAAATTTCAAAGGTTTTGCATGAACAAAAATTAGTTAAAGTAGTTAACTGTAGTTAATGTAGTTAACTATTAAAAAGGAGTTAAAATTAGAAGGCAAACAGGTAACCAAAAAAAAAAAACTTTGCATCAAGCTTCTCTGACAAGGCCTGGCACCTAAGATATTTATAAGCACTGACTTAAATATGCAAGAAAGACAGTCATCACCAAATGGTCCAAAAATGTGAACAAGCATTTCTGACACTAAGAACTCCAACCAATCAATAGCCTTACAGGAAAAAAAATAATGCTCCAAATCACTAATAATTAGAGAAGTGCAAATTAAAATAACTCTGAAATTATTCCTCATACCAATCAGGTTCGAAAACATGACAAAAACAGATAATGACAAGTTCCTGAGGGGCTACAGGAAAACAAATACATTATGCATTGTTGGTGGATTTGTCAATTAATACAGTCAGTCTCAAAAGCAATTTGGAAGTATTACCAAAAAGTTAGGGTTAAACTGTCTATACCCCTTAGCCCCACAATACCACTACTGGTCCTATGCCCCCTAAGAGAAGAAAGGAACAAGGAAAAGTCCCATATATGTGTAAAAATGTGCATATTGACATATTCTATGGTAACAAAGAAATAGAATGAAATGGAATTGCCCATCCATTACTGAATGACTGGACAAATTATGGTATAGAAATGTGTTGGAATAAAATTGTTCCATAAGAAATAACAAAAGTATAAATGCAGAGAATCCTGGGAAGATGGAGAGCACATCAAGCAAAACCAGGAGAAGAATTTATACAATAAGAACAC
Organism: Petaurus breviceps papuanus; assembly: GCF_028583685.1. NCBI lineage: Eukaryota > Metazoa > Chordata > Mammalia > Diprotodontia > Petauridae > Petaurus > Petaurus breviceps. The sequence goes on along the minus strand of NW_027185761.1, from coordinate 69,137,026 downwards.
TGTAGAAAAAATAATTCCGAAAGACTCAAGAACTCTGTTCAATGCAATGACCAACAATGATTCCAGAGGACTGATGATTAAGCATGTTAACTAACCCTGATTGAGAGATACCATCTTACAATGTAGAATGAGATATACATTTTTAGACACACAGACAATGAGGGAACTGGTTTTGCCTGACTACGTGTATTTGTTATAAGGGGTTTTTTTTCCTTCTTTATTTTTTGAAGGAGAACTAGTGATAAGGTTTCCCAAAAAAGGGGCAGGAAAATCACTGAAGCATTATTTTAAATGTATAAACAAGAACTGAAGTATGTGCATAAGGGAATGAACTAGCAGGATAGCTTTGAAAGGAAGGAGTAGGAAGGGGAAGCATTAATAAGCTCTTTTTTTCCTGTCAAACATCTGGGAGCAGTTGCAGGCACTAGCTGTTAGTGCTATTGTTATCATCAGTACCCTAGGAAAGAATCATAGTTGTCTTTTTCTAGAGTTGGGTGACAATTGGATCCACACAAGATTCAGGAATTTGTGCCAACACACTGGCCAGAAAGGAGCTTCTAGGGCTATAGCAATGAGTTAAGTAGATGTATCCATCACCCACTGATGCCATGGGCTCATGTGCATCCTTTTTGCGTATTCCTTCTCAGCTTGATCTCATCTTCAACTCCTTCCAGGCCCCAAGTGAAGGCTCCATCACTTTGAGGAAAAACAGGAGATTCTGTTTCCAGAATCACAAGGCATCATCACATCCTTCTCCTTATACTCCTTCAGAGCATTTGAATGACCATAACCCAGAAGGTGGAGCAGAGAAAACTAGCCTCTGAGTCAGATGACCTGGGCTTAAACCCCACCTCTGATATACACACTGGCTATGTGGCTGTGTATAGACAAGTCACAGGACCTCTCAGGGGCCCCAGGCACCTCTCTAAAACTATAAGGTTCAGAATAAGTTCTTATCTGCACTGGATGAGGGAGTGTCCTCACTCAGAGTTCCTTATGGTTTTGAAATCACACATTCCAATGTGTGTAATTTATATTCCAAAGTACATGGGAATAGATCATTGATGTAAATATGTGACCACCTTCTCTAAGAGAATTTATATTAAGAGAACCATCTAATAAATGTTTGATAATTGAGTCAACTTCTTGCCTGAAACCTGAAGAAAGCTACAGGTTTGTAGATGAGGGGAAAAAAATGAAAATTACAAGAATCCTGGGGTCCTGAGTCTCCTGAACTGGGAAAGGGAAAGAATTCTTGTTTGGCAAGAACCTTTTCAGTCAATATCAGCATGCTGTCAAATCAACCAATCAGTCGATTAAGTGGGTCAAGCACTGTTCTGGGCCTGGAGGTATAAAGGCAAAGTGTCCCTGCCCTCAAGAAGCTTATACTCTAATGGGGAACTTACTTATATACAAATTAAATACAAGATAATTGAAGGGTAGACAGTAGCAGCTAGCTGGAGCAGGACAGACTTCATGCAAACCATGAGACTTGAGTGGGGTCCCAAATCTGGTGGTCCTATCAAAATTTGGAGACGTCAGGCACGAAAAATTAGAACTATTAGGAAACAATCAGAACCATGGACAGGGATAGCCGCCTGAGTCCTACCTAACAGGTACAGCACCTCTGCTCCACTGTTGTAATCTTCTAGGCCATCAGTGGGGCCTAGAGAAAAAAAGGTTGTTGGCACATTTTCCCAGGTTACCCAGATTTGTGTCATTGAGACCACAGATATAAAGTTAAAGGGAATCTCTCAGAGTCCATATATTTTGCCCCTTATTTTGCAGACAAGGAAACTGAGACCCAAGGAGGGGAAATGACTCACTTTAGGTGACACAGCTATTTAAAGGAAAATTCAGGATTCACTTCCAGGTAACATTAGCCTGGAGCTGGTGCTCTTTCTTTTGGGTTACCCTGAAGCTGATAATCTTTACAACTGTAAGCTTAATGTGCCTTCAGGGTTTGAAAATGAAGGAGCAGCATTGTCCAAATTTCCCCAACAGAAATGTCAGGGAGTGGGTGGCTAGGGGTCTCTTCCCAGTGATCTAACTGTCATGAGAGGGCCTTTTCTGCATGTCTTGGTATCATGTGACCATGCTTGGCACCCTCTGGAATGAGAAGGGGAAAGTTTTCTAGAAAAAAAAAATGAGTCTTTAAAAAGCACACCTTTCAGAGACAACCCTAACTTCTTTGTAGATGCTGGACTGATTCCAAAACTTTTTCCCATCACCCTAGACTGAGAGCCCAGTGACAGAAAAAGTCGGTTTCTCCCTTTTAATAGTAATCAGAATCAGCAATAGCCTCACGCATCTTGAAAGATGAAGTCTCAATGTGCAAAACATTGTAAAAAGCAACAAAAAAACATGGTTCATAGTAGTAGTTCTACATAAGCTTCTTCACGGAATTACAAGCGATTATAGGCTTTCAGAACAAGTCATATACACAGACAAAGGGTGTTATTATGAAGCTACCGAGACATTCCCTGCTCAAAAAGGGATCAGAAACACAGTGGGTGATATCACAACAGGGGGCTGAATTAACATTGGCTGAATGAAAACAGGGACCTTCTGGACTGCTGGAAGGCTGCTGTGGGAAGCAGAGAGTGCATGAGGAAATGAATGCCACCTGGCCACCAGTTAGACTCAGTCTAGCTTATAATGGGTGAAAATTCAAGAGTCACTGAAGGGTTGAAAGAGCAATTTTAAGAAAAAACTCCACAATTTTTCAGGAAGGGAGGGAAGATGTAATTCTAGGCTAATGAAAGGCAGCCCAGCATAGCATATAGGTCATCTGGGTTGATCTGAATTCAAATGCTATCTAGACACTACTTGTGGGACCCAAGGCAAGTCACGTAATTGGCCTGTGCTTCAGTTTCTCATATGAAAAATTAGGAAGTTGAACTTGATAAACCCTAATTTCACATCTGTCTCTAAATCCCTGATCTTATAGTTATTTCCAACCCATCAGTCTAATGGTGAATCATGGGTTAGTCATCCTGATGGTCTCCTTGAGAGTGAGGGATGTTACTTAGCTAGATGGTGGTGGAGTTTAGAAGATCTAGCTGGGGCATCAAAATCCTGCCATGGCAAGAGGAACTTTAACCCAAGACCGGCCAAACTAATCTTAAATCAGATGATCTGGGGAGGATGGCAAGAGAGAAAGGGAAGAAGAATTCTTTTCTAAATTTAGCCAGAAGGAAAACTCTGTAGTCCCTGAAAATCAATCCAGGGAGAAGGTCTCCTCTATTTTGTAACTTGATCTAAAATTATTTTCTCTTTCTCCCACCTCCTTCTCCCAGAAAAGAAAAGGAAACCCTTCTAACAAAAACACTTAGTCAAGCAAAGCAAATACTTGCATTGTCCGTGTATGAAAATATGTTTCCTTCTGCACCCTGAGTCCATCGCCAGTCAGTCAATGAGCAGCATGTTTCATCAGGGATCCTCTGGAATCATGGCTAACCACTATGTTCATCATAGTTCTTAAGGCTTTCTATGAATCATATTCCTTGTTCTGTTCACCCTACTCTGCCCTGAATTACACAGCTGGGTTAGACATGGAATTAGGGAAATATCAGAAATGAATTTAAAATAAGACTGTCCTCACTCTAAGCCCGGCCCTTTATGTGCTTACTTATTAAAAGGGAAGAGGTAAGAGACAGAATAGTGTCCATGGAGAAGAGCAAGGCCAATGTGGCTGGACCACAGGGTGAGTGGAAAGGGCAAATGGACAATACGGCCACCAGAAAAGGTAAAGGAAATGCAGAAGGTCGTGTCCAACTCTGCATGATCCCAGGGACCACAGCACACTGATACTGACCATGAAGTATTCTTGGCAAAGACGATGGAGTGGCTGGCCATTTCCTTCTCCAGTGGATTAAAGCAAACAAAGGTTAACTGACTTGCCCAGGGTCACACAACTACTCTGAACCAGATTTAAACTCAAGTCCTCCTGACTCTAGGCCCAGTATTCTATCTGCTGAGCTGTGTAGCTGCCAGAAAATATAAGGTTATAGGATTTAAATACCAAATAGAAGAGTGTGTGTGTACATATATGTATACATATACATATATCTGTATATACACACATGTGTATATGTATGTGTGTGTGTTTTCCCTAGAAGCAGCAGAGAGCCTCAGATGTTTCCTATTTAAAGGGGGAGAGCGTGTGACCCTGCAGTCCTAGACCAAAGCGCCTACTTGAAAATAAAAGCATAGAACTTATCCGGAGAGGAAAAGACGGGAACAGACAGTGTTACAGACAACTGTAGAATCACCTCCCCAAGAGAAAGAGACGGCTTTATAAATTTACTCTTCTGAGAGTCAAGTCCCCTGAAAAACCTGGTTTCCAAATGGGGCAAGTTGCCCTGTCTGTGTGTTTGCTGTTGTTGGCTGACATTGTGTTTTCCCAAAGCAATATAGCCATTTTCCAGGGAAACCACATTCCCTGTGAGATGGAGCCTCATTACCTATTCTTACCATTCAGGAGGTGGTTTGTGTTTGGCGCACGTTATGTTGCTAAGGTTGAGAGGGCCCTCCACATCCTGATTTCCATTCTGAGCATGGAACAGTCTATTCTCTTTTTTGTCCCCCCTTTGAAGCCATCTTGGCGTTGGGATCTGGCATACGCAGCTGGGTGTCTACGTGTCAGTATTTGCCTAGGGACATCAGAAATACACTGGAGCTGTAGGTCATAGAGAATTTTTAGAGCTCAGTAATGAAATTCGTGCCTTCCCAAGAAGAAAAATGGCTTTCTGGTGTAAACTTCAGGGTTCCTCTTTGGTCGTTTTCAGACTTATCTGAAAGAAAACTTGCCCGTAACAGTTCGCACTTCAAGGCTGACAATCTTACATCACCATCCTTCCTTCCTCTTCCCCTTAGAATCCTTGGTTTGCTTCTAAGCACAGCTCTGGTATCACTATCTACCTGGCACGTTCCCTTATGCTCGGGCCATTAGCACTGTCTTCTTTTTGAAGTTACCATTGTTTATTTATGTATATACTGGCATATGCCCTTTGTAGAATGTAGGCCAATCCTATAGGCCAGGTACACTTTTACTTTGTCTTTTCTCAAAAAGTTAAAAAAAAAAAAAGCAAGCTTTTATCATCCATATCCCCAGCGCCTAGCCAAACCCCTGACTTAAATGTTCATTGCATCGTATTGAATTGAAGTCATCTAGAATTTTGGCCTGAACCAAAAGGGCTCAGGTAAGTATCCTTCTCCATCACAGCCCACTAGGGACATGGAAGGAATGCAAAGTGCACAGCACCAGGCAAAAACACTTCTGGTCAAGACTCGATTCCATCTCAGTGAGGACATTAGCGTGCCAATACACATTGACACTTCGCAATTGAGAGTCTCACAAAGGTACCTGGGGGCACTGAGTGGTTCATGTAGCTAGTGTGAGTTAGAGGCAAAACTTGAACCCAGTTCTTCTGGACTCTAAAACCAACTCTATCTATTATAGAGTGGAAGCCACATCAATTACTGAGATATAAAGCTGCTATTCCCACTACTGGGAGAGTAAACAAAAGGGGAGTAGAAAAGGAGAGACAGGCAGGGAGAGACATGTACAGGGAGAGATGGCTGCTGGATCTCCAGGGAATTGGAACTCTTCCAGCCAAGCCTCCCCCCTGTGATGGCCACACTATTGCTGGCAGGCAGGGCAGGGAGCAGATGAGAAGAACAGAAGAGACCCTCTAAGGAGAGGGCTGACAGATCTATCAGAAGTCCCAGTGACTCTGCAGCAAGGGCCTGGGTCAGATCAAAAGGCTGATCGTCTGGTATCTTGGGTTCAGCTCTAGGTCAGTTGTCAGAAAGTAATTGGTTGAACAGTCCTGGTCTTTGGATATAGAATGACATGATGTGCACCTATGCCAAATACCAAATCGCCTTCATGATCTAGGCAGGAGAACCCACACAGAGACCAAAGTGTGGACTGGGAGAATTCCAAAAATAGAGAGACCCAGCTGACTCCACGTGGAAATCACCAAGCAGGAGAAGGGGTCACTTCATTGTCCATTATACTGGATAACAAAACATTTTCAATTCAAAGTTGAGTTTTTTTAAAAGCTAAGTCCTGTGTTACTACCTTCCAGCTGCCACCAAAAGATCATAGAAGGGTCATTAAAATGAATACCAGAGCAGTCCCCAGGTCCCCATCTCCTCTATGAGATTACCCCTTATAGAGGTTGAGAGGGAAAGAAGTATTTCATTTGATCCTTATGACATTGAACCTGTGTTTCCTCATCTGTAAAATTAAGCTACCACCACCTTCCCTACCTCAGAGGAAATATGACTTGCTCAAGATCACATGGCTAGGTAATGTTACGGCATAGTACTTGACATGAGATCCCTTGTAATATTTGTGGAGGAAGTCAGAAAGACTTTTCTTGTGACAAAAAAATACAGCATCAAATCCAGGAAGTTTTGTGATTGAAAAATATACAAAATAAAGGCAGTCATGTACATCATAAAGGAAGAAGGCAATGACCTCATCTCCACATAATTGTAATGGCTCAAATTCATTTGCATGCAAATGAAGATCTCAGAAATTTATAATCCTAAATTTGAGACAACACTAATTCAGCCTGAGATACCCACAGTTAAAACAAAATAAAGAACTAATCTTAGTCTGGAGGGACACTCCCCAACTTTTGTTTGACAGTACAGGCTTATAACCTTCGGATATGGCTAAAGAGGTCTCAGCTGGCCTTCATCTAGGAGGAGTTTTCCAGTCATTACAGCCTAACAGAGAGGAAAAAAGATGGCTGGGAGGTGGCCCTAAAGAAATGAATCTCCCATACTGGTGTTAGACAACAATGTTGAGCAGTGACCATGGACCAGGATAGTGACTCACAGGGGGTGTATAGAGAGCTGCAGAGAGCAGCATGATGACATCAGCAGAGGACTTCAGCAGCCCTGCAGTCCTGATGGTGTGAAGCATCCAGGACACATTGGTCCTTTGGACACCCGGGCTCCTGGAAACTACACCATTTCCTACATGGTGTTCCCTCCATTTCTACTCCCTGCCTACATATGTTCTCCACATATGTGTGTGTCCTCCTCACTGGTGGTATGGTGCACTCCAGAGGAGTGTACATCATGTGTGTAAGGAGATGACCCTTTTCATCACTTTCTTTGCCGTGCTGCTTGGATAATTGTTTTTTTGTTTAAACTAATGTGTATAGCACATAGAGGAATATGGAGTCAAAAAGACCTAGATTTGAATCCTATCCCAGACATTTACTTTCTCTGTGACCCTAAGCAAGTCACTTAAACCTGCATGAGCCTAAGGTTTTTTGTCTATAAAATGAGAGCTTGATTCACTGATCTCTAGAGTTCCTTTCCTCCTATAAACCCATGATCCTATGATCCTTTGGGTGACTGGTAAAAGTAACAATATCCCCAGGGACTCATGAGCTATGATTTTGCCTGGGTACCAACCAACATGGTGCCTTGGATCTCAGGCAGCTCTTCTTGGGGTCCCATGTGTGCGTGGGAGTGCTTACCAGATGCTCCCTCTTATATTATAGACTAAATGGCCTTCTTATCCCTGAGCTAAATTCTCTGAATGTCTGAACTCCAAGGAAACAAGCAGCTGTGCTATGTTCAGCAGAATGGGAGAAGGAGCGGGTAGAATTGGCAAGTTCTGGGTGACCTTTGATGAACCCCTGTGGGCTGAGACAGCCAATCCCCAGATCCTTCATCTCTGGAAGTGATAAGGGCCTGCGATAAATTATATCCACACCTTCCAGGCCCTGAGTCAGGACTACAGGCTTGACCGGCAGCATCAGGGAGGCTAAAACTTACTAGGTGAACAACGCGTAGTTGCTGAAGGTCTTGAAGGAAGAAAGGGCATGAGCCACGTGGTGCATTAGGAGGGTTGGGTTGGGTGTGGGTGGTGCATTGGGGAAGAGGCAGCGTGGAAACTGGGAGAATGGTTTGGAGGCTTAAAACAGGTCAGCCAAGAAGAAATGATGTCCTGGATGAGACTGGCTGCAGTGGGAGTAGAAAAAGCAAGAAATGTTGACAAAGCAGTAAGCGATTGGCTATGTCACATGAAGGAGAGAGGTGAGTCAAAAGACTGGAGGCTTATAGAGTTAGAGTTGGAAAGCAATATGAGTAGGTTCCCTCTGATGCCTGCTCTCCTTGTCCAGAGGCAGAGAACATTCGAGGGGGCCCAACCTCTTCTCCTGGAGCTACTGGGCCAGAAAGGCAAGTGAGAGTATCTTCTTCCAAACATCACTGTGGGATCTGGAATGGGATCTGGCTGAGCCTGGGTCTGCCTCAAAGTGAGTTTGGCCCCTTCTCCACAAAGATACTGATGAGTTAGTGGCCATTCCCACGAAATGCTCTCTGACACTTCCCATACCTGAGTCAAACCTCAGATGTCCCCTCTGTGCAGGCAACCAGTCTACAAGGGGTTAATCGTGAGCAATATTCACTCAAACCTTTTAATGAGAAGTTTTATCGCTGAAAAGAAACATGAAAAAGGTTATTCATCTATTTCATGTCCTTGCAATATCTATAGACAAGTGCAGGGAGAGACAGACAGACAGAGACACAGAGACAGAGGGAGAGAAACAGAGAGAGACAGCAACAGAGACAGCGACAGAGACAGAGACAGCGACAGAGACAGAGACAGCGACAGAGACAGAGAGAGGCTGCAGCCTTGAGGGGAAAAAAACACTCCTTAGGAAAGCAAAGCTGAAACCCTACTAGTCATGCCTTAGTCTTTCTACTACTGAGATGGTGAAACAGGGAGCTCTGCAGCCTCTGCCTCAGCTTAAGGAGCCCCAGGGTTGGAGTCAGCAGATGTAGATTTGAATTCTCATTGTTACATAATAATTGTTTGGGCTTGGATCCTTCACTTGCTTTCTCTGTGCCTCAGTTTATGCATCTGTCAAACAAAGGGGTGGTACTAGCTACTCTGAAAAGCTCTGTCTGTTTCAAGTCCCGTAACTAGTTTGCTGGAGAAATTCAAGCCTCAGCATAGAAAAGCTATCCAGAGCCTTGACCCAGCTCAGGTCACAAACCCTGCTGTGGGAAGGCAGCTTTTTACAGGCTCTCCCTCAGTCTGGAGCTCCAACCTCAAGCTGATGGCCTGCTGCCAATCACCAGCCCCTGGGAATTGGGGGGAGGGAGGACAGAGAGTTGAGTTTTGACACTACAGAATATACCCACGAAGCCCAAAGAAAACAAGACCCAGAGAAAGGAGAACCTGAGGACAGGGGCAACAAAGGGTTCCCAAAGGTTTCAGGTTTCCATGACTTTCCACAGACTTGATAAGTGTCCTCCATGCTTCATCCGGGCTCCAAACAAGGGATGCAGGCCAGGCCCCTACTGCAGGCTGCCCAAGACCCCACCCAGGTCTGTGGCCTTTAAAGAAGATCCATGGGGCACAGCACACACGTGGAAATTAATTCAATTCAACTCAATCCACAAGCATCTATTAGGCACCTCTTATGTATGTATACACAGATGGCTTCCCCCATCTTCCACCCCTCGCTACGGCACAAGCCTTGGAGAGAGCCCTTCCTCACCACGCCCTCCTTGGAATCTGTGCCCCCTATTCCCAGAATCCTCTCCTGATGACCCTGGCTTCTAGTGCCCTTTTTCTCAAGCTACCCTGGATTGAGTCCACATACATTCTGTATATCCTCAAGCAAGGACAATACAGGTTTACTCTCCAGTTAGAAGTTCCATGAGGACAGGATCGATTGCACATTTTTCTTTGTATCCCTACTGCCTGGCAAAGAGAATGTACTCAATAATTGCTTTTTGATCAATTGGTCTCCCTGACTCCAGACTTTCCTTTCTTCAATCCTTAGCATTAGGGTTAGAAACTCTGAGGGAGCTAAGCAATACCATAAATACAGTGCTAGGCTTGAAGCCAGAAAGACCTGAGTTTGAATCCCACCTCAGACACTTTTACTATCTGTATAACTGTGTACTTAACCTCTACCTCAGTTTCCTCAACTGTAAAATGGGATAATCAGAGCATCCTCATACATAATACCTAGCATCCTCATACCTACCTCTCAGGATAGTTGTGAGGATTAAATAATATTTGTAAAGCACTTAGTCTGGCACACAGTTGGTGGGTGGGCTGTTGTCTCTTCTCTAAGAGTCAAGTTACAGTGTGTCCACCTGTGGCTGGACGCACCGATACAAGCTCAGAATGCTCTACCACAGTTGGGCTCAACAGTAGGCACTTAATAAAGCTGATTTCCTACCTTATTTCCTTCCCTCCCCACAGTGCCTCAATGGTATGGGATTCCTAGGGCACAGGTCTGACTGCGCCACTCCCTGCTTCCCTTTTGTTCTTGCATCTCCAGTCCTTGGCATTCTTAATAAATGCTTGTCTAGTTAATTTATTGAAGAAACTCTAGTGGCTACTTATTACTTTTAAGATAAATGTAAAACATTGCTGCTATTAATAGCTCTTCACAACCTGGCTTCCTTCAAGTCCCAGCTAAAATCCCATCTTTCCCAATCCCTCTTAAGTCTGGTACTTCTCCCTGTTGATTACTTCCTATTTGTCCTGTAAATGACTTGTTTGCACAAAGTTATTTGGAGCAGCTAGGCAGTAGACAGAGCATAAGGTCTGGAGTTGGAAAGATGTATCTTTGTAAGTTCAAATCTGGCCTCTGACATTTACTAACTGTATGACCCTGGGCAAGTCACTTAAGCCTGTCTGCCTCAGTTTCCTCAACTGCAAAATGTATTGGAGAAGGCAATGGAGTGGTTGTGCCAAGAAAACCTCAAATGGGATCACAGAGAGTTATTTGCATGCTGTCATTAGATTGTGGGTCCCTGGAAGGCAAGAACTGTCTCCAGCACAGTGCCTACCATGTTACTCCCCTTAATAAAATTAATAATAAATGTTTATTTAAAAGGTAATTAAAATCCTAGAGCCCCTCAAGAAGAGAAGGTTGTGAAATGTCAAAAGAGGGAAGTTACTGCTTATTACTTGGATGCCTCCAGTCTTCTTCTCTGTGCCCATTGAATATTCCTGCCCTCAATGCACTCTCTATTCCAGTTTAATCGGCCTTGTTCCCTGGGTATAGCATCCCATGTGCTGCTACCATGTCTCAGTCCAAGTCTGTCCTCCATGCACAGAATGCACTCCCACTTCCCCTCTGCCCTTCAGATGCTGAGCTGCCTTCAAAACCTAGCTCATGCCACTTTCCTTGCAAGATCTGCCCTGGTCCCCTACTTGCTAAAGCCATCCCCTAAAATTATGTACTGTGTATATATTTTGTGTTCATTTGCCTATGGACATGTTTCTGCCCAGTAGAATGTCAGTCCCTTGAAGGCAAGGATGGTTTCATTTTTGTCTTTGTATCTCTAGTACCTAGAACAGCACTTGAAACCTGTAGGGACTTCGGAAATATTTGTTGATTGAATGTGTAAATCAGTGGAGCTGTCTGATCTAAGATCTAAGCAAGGAGGTTGGGCTGGTGGTGAACAGTAGTATGTTAGGCAAACAGATACTCTGCTGATTTCTCTTCCCATCAAGGACAACTGATGCCATGAAGCTGTCACTTATCTCTATCATTAAAGGGCCTTCAGGGTTTATGCTCCCATTTTAAGGGGCATAAACATTTTCCCCATACTATGTGTCATTGTGAAAAGAGTGCTGGACTTGGAGTCAGGAGTATCTGAGTTCAAATCCTGCCTCAGTGGCTTCCTATTGTGATTGCAGGTAAATCAGCCACTGAGCGGCTGATTCCTCACCTGCAAAATGGAGATGATCATAACATCCTGCTTCTCATGGGGTTTAAACAAGTGAAAACATGCCTTTATAGCACTTGTACTAAATTCCATAAAAACTCTCCCATTGATAAGTTTTATTTGTCGCTTTCCTTTCTGAATCCACGGCCTTTGATCTTTTCAGGGTTGAGTTCCTGGCACCCAGCCCATTGTACATACCTGAGGACTTGTCCTTACATTCTCTAGCCCCCAAACCTGGGTTCTTTACCCCTTTTTGAACTCTACCCCCAGGACCTATGCACCCTGTTGAATCTCTGACCCAGCTTTCCTTAAACCACCTTAGGGAATTCTCTGGGCTCTGTCCTAATCTAAGCAAACCATCCCCCTAATTTTCCAATCTCCAGTTTCAGTTCCTTGCTGCCCAGGACCACAAGAGATGCCCAGTCACTTTTGTCTGTCTAAATTCCTCTTCCTGACCTGTCCTGGCTTCCCCTGTCCTGTTACCACCTAAGATCCAGAATGAGATGAGGAGGCTATACACTGGAGTGCACTTGTAGAAGCAGTCATCCTGAAATCAACACAGGTCACGAGCCAGATTTTGGCTGTGATGGTCCAACATTCCTTAGAATTCCAGAAGCACCTTTGTCCTGGCCAGAACACAGCTCCATAAAGAGCTCTCATAGTACAAAGAGTATCAGCTCCATTCTCTAGAAAGTCAAAATTATCTCACTGATGCTCAAACCTGATGTTACTCCTCTGTTCAAAAACCTTCACTAGCTCCCTCTTGCCTACCACACAAGATACAGCATTTTTTTAACACAGAACTGATGCCTTTCTACAATGAAACAATTCTGGGAAAACCGACACATTCCAACCAAATTGGAACAGCCCCCCTCCATCTCACCCTCCCCCAAAGTCATCCAACCCTTCCCTCCCTCTGCCTGGTCATGAAGGTTACCTCATTACTGCCTAAGATCCTCTTGTAAATTTAAGCTGATCATTCAAACTGTAATTTGTTTCTTTAACTCCCTCTGCACATTTCCACCCCTGAAAATTCTCATCTTCCTCCAAGTCTCAGCTCTGAAGCCATCTCCTCCTTAACATTCCCCTAAAGAGAAGGGAAATGAACGAGTGTTTACAAAGTGCCTACTATGTGCCAAGTGCTGGGCTAACTGCTTTCTCAATATTTTCTCATCATCACTAAGAGTGATCTCTCCCTCCTCCAATCATGTGAAGCTCTGCTGCTACTGCGCTTGGCCCGCCTCTCAATGCTCTCTTGCAGAGAAGCTTTACTAAGTGTCTAATTGAAAGCAAAAGCCAGAGGTTGTATGGGGAGTGTTCCCAACAGGATTTCCAATACAGAGGCCACCACTCCTTTGACTTAATGTCCAGCTGTCAAAACACAGTTAACCAAGGCACAGTTAAAAAGCCCAGAATTCCTCAGAGCCCCTCAAGAATAGAAAGGCTGTGACACATTGAAAGAGATCAGGTTACTGGACTAGGTCACTACCTCCCTGGCGCTCTTTTTATATAAGGATTCTTAACCAGTTTTTGACACTCAAACCAAGAGGCTATTTTAGTGGGCTTGGGCTATTTGTTCTTTTTGAAAAAAAAACTGTACTGGTACCTTTTTTTTCTGTCATGTCTGAATGTCCCAGCAGGCCATTCCTTGTAACAAAGAAGAAAAAATGGATCAGTAATAATAACCAACACATGGATCCATCCTTAAAGTACATACAGTGTTCCACACCCATATAGTCACCATCTCTACAAAAAAAGAGGTGGGGGCAGAGGTTGAGATATTTCCCTAAAAATGTAGCAGCTAAGTTCTCAAGCTGGCTTTGCCTAGCATTGAATTGCCTTCAACCCTAAAATAAACTGGGCTGCTAGACAGATGTATTCTGTGCTCACACACAACAGGAATAAAATGTCTAAGGAAATCCCTATTTGCTATTGTAATCATTTTCTTAGTTCTTTGATCCTATATTTTCATTTGACATGTGCTAGAGGCATTTCACCAACCTGTTGGCCTTTCTTTAAATGGTCATCAACATTCACATCCTTCTTAAAATATAATGTCCCAAACTGAATGTAACACACCCCATGTGATCTGACTAGAGCAGAGGACAAAGGGAGTATAACTTCCTTATTATTAGACTCTATGCCTTTCTTTAATTGAGCAATTTGTCAGTATTTATTAAGGGTCTACTCTGTGCCAGGCACAGTGATAAATGTTAGAAATATGAAGTCCCTGCCCTCAAGGAGCTTACAACCTAATGGGAGAGACAACATGAAAACAAATATATACAAAACAGGCTATATACAGGATAAAAAAAAAAGAAATAGTAAATAGAGGGAAGTCACTGAAATCAAGAGGGTTTGGGGCAGATTTGCTCTTAGAAGGCGGGATTAGCTTTAACACCACCTAAGATCCCAACAGCTTCTTTGGTTTCCATGCCCCACTGCTGTTGACTCATTTTGTGCTTTCAATCCACTAAAGCTCTCAGATCTGCCTCAGACACATGCCTAATCATGCCTCTTCTACCTGGTACTAATGAAGATGATGTTTTGGAAGCCTAATGTGAGAGCCTACATTTATCACAATTCAGTTCCATCCCATTTGGAGCAACCAATAGAGTAGAGATCAAGGCTCTACCCTATCAAGATCTCTTTTAATACTATCTCTGAATTGGAACACTAATACATTGCTGGTGGAGTTGTGAACTGATCCAACCATTTTGGAGAGCAATCTGAAACTATTCCCAAAGGACTATAAGTAAGCTCATGCCCTTTGACCCAGCAATACCACTTCTAGGGTTGTATTCCAAAGAGATCATAGAAGTGAGAAGGCCCATATGTACAAAAATATTTATAGCAGCTCTATTTGTTGTGGCAAAGAACTGGAAATTAAGGGGATGCCCATCAATTGGGGAATGGCTAAACAGGTTATGGTATATGAATGTAATGGAATACTATTGTGCCATAAGAAACTAAGAGCAGATGGACTTCATATCTACCTGGAGAGGCTTATACGAATTGATGCTGAGTGAGAAGAGTAGAACCAGGAAAATTTGTACACAATTACAGATACAACATATGTGTGACGACCAACTTTGATAGACCCGGCTCCTCAGAAATGCAGGGCTACAAGTGAACTCCAAAGGATTCATGATGGAGAGAGATGTCTACATTCAGAGAAAGAATCAGAGAGAACTGAGTTTGAATGCAGATTGAAGCAAATTATCTGCTCTCTTTCTCTTTCTTGTTTGGTTTGGTTTCCTCTTTCCCATTGTTCATTCCATCCTTTACAATCCTTCTTTTCAAGCTGACCAAGGTCTAATGTGAAAGTATCTGCAGATCCTATACATATATATATATATATATATATATATATATATATATATATACAAGCAAATTTATTCCGCCGTTGGGGGGGGGGGGACGACGGAGGAGGAGAAAATTTGAAACTCAAAGAACCAGGGAACTGAATCTTGTAAATTCAAAGTAAACAAACAAATTAATAAAGAAAAATACATAAATTTTAAAAAAATACTATCTCTGCCATTCAGTGTGTTAACTCTCCTTCCTACCCCTGGATTATCTAAAAATTTGACTAAGATTATTGTCTGTCTAAGTTATTTATACAATATACTCAATCACACAAGACCAAACACAGATTTCTGCAACACTTCACTAGAAATTAATGGCTAAATCATTAACGATTTATTTTTGAATCTAGCTATTCAACCAGCTTCTACTTAATCTAAATGTTCTTTTATCTCTCACAGATCTCTCCATCTTTTCCATAAGGAAAAAAAACATGCATGACTACATCAAATACTTTGCTAAAATTTAGGTGAACTCCCCATTAACCCTAGGACTCTTCTAATCTATCGGTCCGGTAACTTAGTCAAAAAACAGGAAACAAAGTTACAACCTATATTTGGCTATGTCATTCTGGGATAATCGTCATTGGGATGACTATTCCTTTTCAAGGCATTCAGTAATTTTCATGTTAATATGATCTAAAATTTCTTGATCTTTTTTGCCCTCATGGTAATTTCTCTTCTCTATTTTCTAATTTTGATTATTTAAGTTTGTTCTAATTTTTACAAATTTATTTTGGTGATGTAAGTTTGTTCTCATAATTTTTAAAAGTTAAACTTTATAATAGCATCCATTTTCTATCAACCCGTTCATTACCACTTTATTTTTTATTGGCAAGTTTAGACTGAGTATTAGGGAAATAAGTTTGAGTACACTCTCCCCAAAGCCTGAGGTGTAGATAGATGACGAGTTTGGGAAAAGGTTGGCACTTTGTGTTTAGATAGATCTTCCCAATAAAGATTTCTTTGTTAAAACTAAATGATTTTATTTGACTAGTCCATGTGAAGGAAAAAGCAAATGGCTAACTCGATAGTGAGGCATCAATTCCTGGCGTTGATGATGTCAAGCTAGAGCTAGCACTGGTGGTGATATTTGAGGGGAGCACACCAGAATGGGAGCTCAAGAGGAAAGCATTAGGGAACACCACAAACCCCCCAAGGAGACTCCTAAAATTCTGAATAGAAAATGGAACTGAGCTCTGAAAATCCACTCACAAGGGCAAATGGAGCTGGAGTTGGAGAGTAGCTTCATAGCACATGAAGACTGCGTTAACAATTGGTTTATTTTGATTTGAGAAGTCATCATTTAAAAAAAAATTATGGCCTAGAAAAATGAATATCATTCAAAGTTCATAAGTCTCTGTCTAAGCTTTTCAGAGTCAAACACTTCTCAAAAATATCATACGTTTCACTGGGTAAATAGTTTGGGGTTCATGAGCCATGCTCCTTGATTCTGTAAATGATGAATTCCAATTTCTCCAACTGTCCTTTATTTCTTTTTAAAAATTCTTCTGTGTTCCTGGTTATTATTCCTTGAGAAGTGATTTCTGGGTTTCTCCTGGTAGTTTATAATTGTTTTTCCCTTATCATTGTTAGCTTGAAGATTAATTGTGATGTGCTAAGGTACAATAAATTTTTTATTTTTCCTCATCAGGGTCCTATGGATTCTTCCTATTAATATTGACCCAGTTATTTTTGTCAGTTCTAGGAAATTTTCTTTTGACAGGTTCCTGGAATAGGTGATTTAGTGTCATTTGCTTTTTTCCCCTAAGTTTCCTGGAATATCAGTAATACTGAGATAGTTTCCTTTTGATCTATGCTCCAGCTGTTATTTGGAACTGCAAGTTTTCCAATACTTTGGATAACTCACTTGTGTTGGGTTGGGTCTTTTTTTTTTTTTGAGCCTATGTTTCTAGCTACTTCACAGTATGAGCAATTCTATTTTCCGCTATAATAAATCTTCTTTTGTTTCATTCTTCCTGTTGTCATCCCAATCTTATTTTACATATTTGGGGTATTTATTCACTTTTTTCTTTTTTTCTTGCTTCAAGGTCTTCCATCTAGTTTAGTGGTTTTCTTACAAGTCACATTTTTTAAAATAAGGTTATTTGATACATTTTGGTTTTTTATGACAATAATTTTGGGATATCTTCTATCCAAGCCCACCACACCCCAGAATTAAATCCTCCAAGGTAAAGGGGGAAAAAAATAAGTAAAAACAACTGATTTGATGAGTATGTTTGATAATATATGAACTATTCAGCCCCTTTATTCTTTGCCTCTCTGGCAAGGGGATAAAGGTAGGTTTTCCTTTTCTGTTTCCTGGAATCAAAATTATAATTTCTTAGACTTCAGTTTTCTTTCAATATTATTTTCATTTCTATTACTGTATTCATTTCGTATATTATTTTTCTGGTTTGGCATATACCACTTTATATTAGCTCATACAACTCTTCCAGTGTTTCTTTGAATCTCTATGTTTATCATTTCTTACTCTATAATAGTATTGAGTTGCATTCGAATGCCACAGTTTAATCAGCTTTTTTCCCAATCTGTGGGCACACAATTTATTTCCAATTCTTTACTATACAAAAGGGGGTGTTTAAAATATATTAGTATGTACAGCATCTTTCTTTGACCTAGGAGGATGTGATCATTGGCACAAAGAGTAAAATTTAAACACTTTACTTGGACAATTCCAGATTGTTTTCCAGAATAGTCTGATTTGTTTATAGCTTTAGCAATAATGTCCATTTGGCATTAGTAGGCCCTATCTTCATTCAAAACAAATTGCTTATTATATTTGTCAATTTCATCAGTGTTGAATTTCTTCTAATGTCTTATGCATTGACTGAGGATTCAAACTGAAATTAAGATTAAATAATATGATCCTAGAGAATAAGCAGGAAGAGAACATATTCCAGAAACAATAAATTATGTTACCGATGAAAATTAACAACAGTGAAACAACATATCAAAACATTAGGAAGGTAGCCAAAGTGGCCTTTACAGGAAATTTGAAGACTAGGAGAGATGGCATGTGCCTGTAAATCCTAACACTGGGGAAAGTGAGGCTGATGGGTCGCTGAGCTGCCATGGGCTAAGATATTTGGGTGGCCCCTCTAAATCAAGAACCGTTATGGTAAAACTCCAGGAATAGAAGCCACTAGGCTACATATGCAGGGGCAAGCTGGTGCAGGTCAGAAATAGAGCAAGTCAAAACTCCTGTGCCGATCAGTAATGGAATTAGGTCCATGCCTGGGGGACATAGGGAGATTCAATCTCAAAGAGAAAGAGGAGAGGAAGAAGAGGAGCTAGAGAGAGGAAGGAAGAAAAGAAGGAAGAGAGGGGGAGAAAGGAAGAGAGATTATTTTAAAAGAAGAAATTTATATATCTAAATACTTTCCTCAAAAGAAAAGATCAGTGAATTAAGCATGAAGCAAAAAATTAAAAAACAATAAATAATAAAAGCTCAAATAAATAGAAAAATAAAAATTCTGAAAAGAAAATAAAAATGAAATTTTAAAAACTTGAAACAACAAACTAAACATAAAAAAGACTAACACATCAGACCAAAAAATAGCCAATTTTATTTAAAGGGGTGGGGCAGGTGAACCAAAAATGCCAAAACCCCAAAATAAAATAAACAGTTAAAGTTTCCTAAGAAATAAAGGCAATTGTTAGAAACTATTATGTTTAGTTATGTGCCAACAAAATGGATAATAAATCAAATGGATCCTTGCTTACAAATATAATAAATGTATGGTCATTAAGTGTCTACTATAACTAGAACTGGCCCACTTATCTGTTCTGGGATCTAACCAAGCCCATCTCTGAGGAATACTACAATTTTAACCTTTGTAGGGAGCAGTAAGTCAATGCCTGCACCACCATCCTGGCAAGTCAGTGGCAGACAGAATCCAGGCCTAATTTCTTCTTCACTCTCTTATCCTCAAGGCAGGTATCAGACAAGAATTATATCTATCACATATCGAGCATCTGTAATATTTGGGTATGATAAGGGATTCCAGTTTTTTAAATACTTTCCATGATCGGTCTTAAAATTAAATAGAAATAAAAGAACTTCTTACAAACTACTTACAAGTGAGAAATACATTCCTAGTACTTAAACAAAGGACAAAGAAAACAAAAAAGAAAAAGAAAATTATAAAATGATATCACTGATGAAAAATTGATAAAATATTAATGGAAATTTTATAGTCATGTATGCCAATTATTCTACTCTATGATCCGGCTGTATTTATGTCAGGAATGATTCAACACTGGGAAAACAATAAATAGAATAGGCCATTCCATTAATAAAGTAATTAAAAACATTCAATTATATCAATAGATACAGAAATAGCCTTTGACAAAGTATAGTTGAAAACATCAAAAAGTGTAGGAATAAATTAACCTTTTCCTGGTGCATGAATGGTTTCTTTGTGAAATCAAGAATTAGAACTATTAGTAAAGGAGAAATACTGGAAGGCTTCCTAACAAGATTGGAGTAAAGTAAGGATGTCCATCATCATTGTTATTTTTAATGTAATTCTAGAATTCCTCACTATAGTATTAAGAAAAAGAAATTAGGGGAATACATATAGACAAAGAAAAGGCAAAATCATCTCTATGTGTAGATCACACATTGCTTTACTTAGAGTAACCTGGAGATTCATTTTTTTTAATAAAATCAAAACAATTAGTAACTTCAGTAAAGCAACAGTACTTAAAATAAACTGACAAACATGATCATCCTTTCTGTATAAAATAGGAGGAAAGCCCAGTAGGAAGACAGAAAAAAATTCCATTAATTGTAACTAAAATATGTATAAAATATTTAGACGTCCATCTGCTACTGACATATTCATTATGTCATATCTCATTATAGAGATATGACTGTTGAAATACAGAAATATTCATTGTTCATGGATAGATATATAGACTATGTCTATATAATAAAAATTATGTTACCTAAATTAACTGACAGATTTAGTACTATACCAAATTTCCAAGGGGTTACTGAACAGAACTAGATAATAAAATAAAATTTATTTGGAGGAATTATCTCAAGGGAAAAGAAACAATGCAAAAAGTAGGCATCGACAATCTAGTATTATGAGATATCAAATCAGACCACAAAGTAACAACCATGAAAGTTATTTGAGACTGGTTTAAAAATAAAATATCAGCGAAACAGACCAGATAAGTAAGACCCGGATGCCATTAAGCACAGTAGCCTATATTCAGTAAAACCAAGGAGACTCCCTATTCAACAAAAATTGGAAAAGAGTTTGGCAGAAATCTGACTAACACCTCATCCTATATGCCATAATAAGCTCCAATTGTATATGTCACTTAAAAATGATACAAAAGACAATTTAAATTATGTAAAATTGAAAGATTTCCTAAGAGCAAAATCAGTTTACCTAAATATTGTCTATGGGTTCCCCTCTTGAGCTGAGTGGATATATACATATCTGCATCTGTGAAATGCTTCTGTAGGAAATAAATCAATCAGATACTTCCATCTGTTGAGCTGGGAAAGCTCATTTACAGGATTTATCTCTGGATATATGCTAGCACATGCTTTACCTCTGTCATGTTTTTTCCCC
>NW_027185761.1:69106049-69116300 GCF_028583685.1 Petaurus breviceps papuanus | reverse complement strand
TTGATTTCATTGATGCTACTCTTCTAGTGAGGGTCCAACCTCCTTCCACCCAATTAATCATTTCAGAGGCACTCCTACTCAGAGTATTTATCAGTGTCCTCTCAGCAGAGTACCATTGGAAGTGTTGACCATGATAGAGAAGTCCCCTTTGTGTAGCTCCAAAATATATTACAAGCTCTATCATCTTCTCAGGTTAATTGGAGAACTCACATTTATCATTAGATTTAACTAACCTATCAATATCTCTTTGGAACCTAACTCCCATCCAACATGTTCCCTCTCCTTGTGTTTTCTGCAAATTGGATAATAATGTCATGTATACCTTTGTCTAAGTTCATTCATTCATTCAATAAACAGTACAAGCACCAGGACAGATGCCAAAACACAGCATTGAAAGTTGCACATGCGCAGTGCTGACTATAGAGTAAACATAGATAGCCATATACTAGTAACTGCCTTCTGGATCTGATCATGCAGCCTTACTCTGTTCTCCATCAGGTAGCCCACATCTTTCCATGTTGACCACAAGATCAAATACCAAATATTTTGGTGAAATCTACCATATGCCCCTAATCTATGAACTGAGAACCCTGTCAAAAAAAAAAGGTGACGCATTTATTATGTCATTACTTATTATTGAGGAAGACATTGTAGCTCTTCATGATCATTGCCTTGCTTTCTAAGTGTTCATTAAACCATTCCTTAGATGCCCAGCAGAGGTCTCTGTGGAGGGCAGTTTGAATGAGGAATGATTTTTCACCCTCTTTATGAGAGAGGGAAAGAGAATAGGGGGACTTGATCATGCCTGCTTCTACCCATTGGGACAGGCTTAAGACATGACTTTTTCTTGAGGACTTTGTTCCCCTTCTTTCTTCTGGAGGTGAGATGGGGAATGGAGAAAAATACAGAGGTGGAAGTGGCCTATGTCCTTGGAGAAAATGAAATTAACTTGAATAGAGTTTTAGTCTAGAGGTCCCAGTTCCACATGGTTTCCTTTCTCCCCAAAACTAGAAAGCTTAAAAACATGGGTTGTGAAGAGCATTCATAAAATGTTCCAAGACCTCAGTCAGCCCATCGATTGCCAAGCCACGAAGGTGAGCTCTTGACCTGGTTGGTATTGGCATAATCAATGATATTTGGCATAATCAGTTATTCACAGGTTTCACTCACCATTACCACACTCTACAGCAAAAACATCAACTCATGATGCAATTCAAATTCTTTATCTAATATCCATTGTTTTAAAAATGCAAATAACCATTTCATTTTTGTACAGTGCTTTAAGGTGTGCAAAGTCCTTTATGAATATGATCTCATCCTTACAATAACTCTGGGAAAGAAATGTCATGGTGATTCCCTTTTTATAGCTGAAGAAATTGAGCCAGAGATTAAATGTTTTGATGCCTAGTGAGTGTTTGAGACTGAATTTGAATTCACATCTTCCTGACTGTTAGCTTAGCACTGTATTCACTTTAACACCTAACTGCCTCTAATCAGTAAGCAAAATTTAATAAGAGTAACACTTAGTGATGAACCATGCCACTCCTTTCTTATTGCAATAAAATAGGACATGGAATAAATTCATCATTATTCCTGTGCACCTCTGCTTAGCTGTAATTCAGTCATTCCGTGCTAGATTCTCTTAATAACCTTAGCTGCAAGCCAGGGAAAGGAAAGAGCAGCTGCTACCCAGCTCAGAATCGGTCTCCTGGGAAACATCCTCCATCCTCTGACACTGTTCCTTTGGCCATGCTCTCTAACTGTTTCTCCTGCATGCATCTCCAGAGAGATATTAAAATGCCCATTGTAGCAGAAAACACCACCCTCTGTACAGATCTCATGGTAGCTTTCCTTGTTCCCAATATAGGAAGAAATATAACTCCCAGGATCTTTAGCAACTTAAGCCCCTCACTGGGCAGCTAATCCCAGACTTTCCAAAACAATCTTTCCCTTTAAAAAATACTTTCCAGGGGGCAGCCAGGTAGCACAGTGAGTAAGAGCACTGGCTCCAGTGTTGAGAAGACCTGGAGATCGAATCCCAGGCTCAGACACTTTGCACCCACCCAGAAACACAAGTTACGTAACCCCAATTGCTTAGGGGTGGCCAGGTGGTTCAGCGAGTAAGAGCACCGGCTCCAGTGTTGGGATGACCTGGATCAAATCCGGGCTCAGATACTTAGCACCATACCCAGAAATAACTGGCCGTGTAACCTTGAGCAAGTTACTTAATCCTGATTGCTTTAAAAAAAAATACTTTCCAGAATGTTACCAGGAGATGAAGCTGTTAGGTACCAGCATGATGCTATGGCGGGTGGTCATTGTTACTTATTTGGGACAAAGGTAGTGACCGTAACTACAAGAACCAGATTCCAAGGACCTACAATTATGTTGCCTTTTCATGCCCAGAGACTGTTTGGCTACCCCAGAATTCTAGGGTTAAGGGAGCTGTCTTCACCCCTTACCACCTAAAGGTTAAGGCTCTCTTAGAAATGGAGGCATTTCAAGCTATATGATCATCGTCATAAATGGCTTTGGATTCCTCAGTGACAGGCTGGTGCTCGTAAAAGGCTCCACACTGAAGAGAACCCATCACATGAAACAGCCTGCCTTTGAATAAGGTTTGGCAGAGTAGCCATTCAAACACCCAAAGCCAAGTACAGAGAGAAACTGCCCAAACTCAGAACAATTTGGAAAGTCCATGGTGAATGCACTACCTGTTTCTATAAAGAAGCAAAGGAAGGAGGCTGCACACTTCCCAGGTTAGCCCCTGAGCTGTAGGTCAATAAAAAGGGGTGTGGTAACCCTGCCAGTCAGCAATGGTGCTCAGAAGGCATCACCTCCCCATGCAGACAAAAAGCTGATTTTGAATTCATAACCAGTCTTTTGAAAAGCAATGCTCATATTTCTCTTGAACCACATGGAAAATTATAAATTATCCTGAAGGAAATACCAAACTCATTCCAGGGAGGAGGTCATTGATCCCCATATCTCAACTGGTTTTGGTTTCTTTGGTCATTTTATACTAACAAGGATGGATATTCCATACCCCCCACCTCTCTTAACTAATTCAAGAAGCAGTATGATGGTGACTGAAGGTGCTAAATTTGAAATTAGAGAACTCAGGTTCTAATCTGGCTCTATGACTTACCTCCTATATAATTTTAGACAATTTGCTTTACCTTTCTGTGACTCAGTTTCCTCCTTTACAAAATCATTTGGATTTAAACAACCTCCAGGGTTCCATCCACCTCTAAAATGACCCTGTGGGAAAACAAAACAAAACAAAAAAAGACCCTGTGGGGATGGGCAGTAGTAATGCACCACCTTGAACGATAGCTGTCCACCATGCCCGCTACTATACCACTATTAGGTCTGTA
This sequence comes from Petaurus breviceps papuanus, assembly GCF_028583685.1. Lineage (NCBI taxonomy): Eukaryota > Metazoa > Chordata > Mammalia > Diprotodontia > Petauridae > Petaurus > Petaurus breviceps. The sequence continues at coordinate 69,112,923 of NW_027185761.1, read as the reverse complement.
TCCCAAAGAGACTGAAGAAAAGTGAAAAGGAATACATATATACAAAAATATTTATAGTAACTCTTTTTGTGGTGGTAAAGAATTGGGAACCGAGGGGATGTCCATCAATTGGAGAATGACTGAACAAGTTGTGGTATATGGTTGTGATGGAATACTACTGTGCTGTAAGAAACAATGAACAGGATGGTTTCAGAAAACTTGGGAAGATTTACGTGAACTGATACAAAGTGAAGTGAGCAGAACTAGAACAGCACACACACTAATAGCATATTGAAGACAATTGGTCTCAAAAGACTTAGCAACTCTGATTAACAAAATTACCTAAGAGGATTCCAAATGCCTCTTGATGAAAAATGCCATCTACCTCCAGAGAGAGAGCTGATGAATTCCAAGTGCAGACTGAAGTCTATTTTTTCTTTGTTTTTATTGCTTTTTTTTCTCAGAACATTGCTAATGTAGAAATGTTTTACATTATCTCATAAGTGTAAGGAAGAGAAATGGTCTCCACAAATGTAGAGAGGACTTCATGGGTAAGGAGAGAATGCTGTCCTTGTGTATGGTTTGAAGAGAAGCAGAATCTAACCTCTTCTCCCATCCTTCTCCAAGGTAAGCCTTCATTCCTACCAGGAGGGGAATTAGGATGTTGGAGCCAGAATCACTCTGTTCTCTTCAGAAAAACAGGGCTAGCAATATATCTATCTAATCTACTCCCTCAAATATTTATCATTTAAGGGATATGATCACTTTTGAGCCAGCTTTTGAATCCTTTGGGGAGCTAGTTGGCACAGCAAGGAGAGAACTGGGCCTGGAGTTAGAAAGACCTGAGTTCATATCGGGCCTCAGACACTTACTAGCTGTGTGACTCTGGGCAAGTCACTTAACCCTTTTGGCCTTAGTTTCCTCATCTATAAAATGAGCTGGAGAAGAAAATGGAAAACCACTCTAGTATCTTTGCCAGGAAAATCCCAAATCAGATCACAAAAAGTCAGACACAACTGGAATGATTGAACAACAATTGATTACTTTTTCATTTCTTGGGGGAAGGAGTGCCTTCAAGCTCTATATCCAAGGTTTGACACCTTCCCCATCTAATACCAGTTCCACAAGGAACAAACATCGCAAATGTCAAAGAAATCCATTCATCTAAATCGCAGCAAAACAGAAATCCAAGAATATATACATGGAAAGATATATACCAGACAATACAGAATGAAGAGGTTCTCCCACTGGCAATGAGGTGACTCAGCTCAACCAATAGAAAGGGTCCTGGATCTCACCCAAGGGTGAACCCACCAAAGTCTCTAGAGTAGAAGCTGGAATTAGGGACAGCATGGAGACTGACTACTTCTCTCATATCTTCCCAGTGTCTTTTCCTTCAGGCACCTGAAGTGGGGCTGACCTCCTCCATTTTCTTCCTTGTGAGCTAGAAGCCAGGAGCACTCAAATGATGAGCCCCTAAAAGGGACTAGCCCTGAATGAGGCCTGGCAGGGTCATCAGTGAAGCACTTAAGGGTAAGTACAGAGAGAAGCCGCCCTCTGATTAGTTTCCAAGAAAGTTGATTGGCAACAAGGAAGATGGAAATTTAGTAGCCAGATTTCAACCAAAAGTTTTGTATAGAGGTGGCCAGGTGGCACAGTGAGTAAGAGCACCAGCCCTGGAGTCGGGAGACCCGGGATCGGTTTCAGCCTCAGATACTTAACACCCACACAAAATAACTGGCCGTGTAACCTTGAGCAAGTTACTTAACCCCAATTGCTTAAAAAAAAAAGTTTTTTTATAATTGGTGGAGGGAGAGAGATTGAAAAGTAAATATGGTATTTGATAACCCCAACCAAAGATACATTTTATGAGGCATCTTTTTCCAACTGTCAGATAATAAAAGCAAGAGACATCAACTCCTTCTTGAAACTGATGGGAGGAAACCTGCCCTTGACCTAGAGTTCTCCCCTTTCACTGCTGGCTAAGTTTCACTGGTTTCTAACCACAGACTTGAAGTACTAGGCCTCTTCCTGCCCTCTGTGGTCCCCAATCCTGCGGCATCCCCTGGGGCTATCCCTGCTAGAAGCCAAGGCCTGTTTCCCTTTCCTTCGGCCATGGCCACTATATCTCGGTGGCAGATCCTGGCCTGATTTCTCTTTCTTTCCTTATCCCTGCTCCAAACCAAGCCCTTCTGACCACAAGATTATTTTACTGGATCCATTTCCAAGGGGCTCTTGGAAAGAGAGGAGTGTGCAGAAATAAAGGATCACAGACAACCAAGAGAGTAATGGGGAAAGGGGGTGGGGAGGGCAGGGCTATTCACCCTCCACCAAATGGCCCTGAACAACTCCCTCAGTTATATGACTTTGTTGGACCCATGTCAGTGCAAGCTGACCTCAGAAGGCTCCCAAGAAAGAATCCCAACTCTCAATCTTGAGCCCCACCCCTGCCCCATCCCTCACTGGTTTAGAATCTCCCAGCTCACTCGTACCCATTCAGGAAGCTTCACAACTATTAAAGGTTGTGGGTTTTGGTACCCATCTCCATCCATCTAATCTCTGGCTAACTAGTTACCTTTGTCACTATGCCTACATTTTGTCACAGAGGGAAAAAAATTACAATGATGTCCCAACACCCAGAAAAACAAGTATACCCAGCATCCATCTCACCCCCACTGAAAGGCCATCAAGGAGGAAGAAAGGCTTTCTTCCTAGCTGTTTGTTGAATTGTCCTGGGTGGGGTTCCTCAGGCAGGGATTGAGGTGAGGGAAAAGATTCAAGGCCAGGTCACCACACAAAACATTGATCCAGCCAATTTGTGGTCAGACCAAGTTTGGACCGTATACCTACATTCTAAACTCTCCCCTTTTCTTTTGTTTCTTGAGACCACATTACATGGGGATGGGAACAGGGGCAAAGGTGAAAACAATCCCAGCCATATTGTCTAACCTGAAGTCAGAAGGGGAGATGGGTTACCATATGAATGAAGGGCATGGGAGCTTCCCACATAAAATGTGACTCAAGTTGTCCCTGTTCTAGAGGACATTTGGTTTAGCTAGAACTGTAGATGAAAAGGTGCAAGGGACCTCAAGGTTATCAATTCTAATCCCCTCATTTTATAGGTGGGGAAATTGAGGCACTGAAAATTGGTGTGACTTGTCCAGGGTCACATAAGTAACAGAATAAGAATAGGAACCCAGGTCCTTTCTCTCCAAATTCAGCATCTTCCTCTCCTCCACCACATTGCTGCCACTTGAAGTCAGTGTGGGGTGAGCCCAAGAACTGAAGTCAGAAGCCTAGAGTTGGAGTCGCTTCTCAAATATCTGCTGTGTGACCCTGGGCAAGTCATTTCACCTCTGTCACCATTTCATTCACCATGAACAATTATTTTTAAAAACTTTGCATGGTTGTTTGGGGAAAGTGGGACCTTACTGATCTCAAACACCGCACAAATATAAGCTAGGATTTGTAGTAGTAGCAGTAGCATTCAGACCAGACAATGGAATTTATGCTTCTCAGTAAAGCTCTTTTCTGCAGTCCATCCATGTAGCATTAGGCACTTCAGGCCTCTTGCTGCCTTCATTCTAGCAATTTGTGACCCTCCTTAGGCCTTCCAAACAGGGGCAGGCTCTTGAGGCCAAGGCAGGAGTTACCACAAGTGGCACTGTATGGATGGGAAATAGCATCTGCAGGGTTTTGCTAAAGTAGTTAAAAATCAGAGAAGCTGAGTTTGGAATGGCAAGAAGAAGGGAAAAAGCACAGGAGGGACAGAGCAGACAATGGGCACCCAATAAAACCTGACATGCAGACCAAGCGAGGTAGCAGCTCTGAGCTGTAGAACTCCTTTAGGACAGTTAGCCCTGAGGTCTTTCCTCATTTGGGGAAAATAAGAAGGAATCGCAATACCGAGCAATTCCAATGAATGACCTTGGCCTCTCACTGAGAGGAGGGGACTTACGGATGCAGAATACTGAATACACTATCAAGAAGAGGTCGTTCAGTCGGTTGTGCTCACTTTCTCTTGGTTACAAGGGGAGACTCACTGAGAGCGGGGCAAGAGCACCAAGAAAGCATTTTTTTTTAAGAGGGGTTTAATGAATTAGGATTATAGAACAGGAAGGATCTTATGTCTTCACTGGGTCCTTTGCTGGGTCTTAACATGGGGAATTCACAGACTACTTAGAAGAGGCAGTCCATGCTGAAAGAACCATAGAATCTGGTCTTTCTAAAAGAAGACTCTGTGGTTTAGCAAGAGGCAGGGAAGACAGATGACAATCAATAAGCATCGGTGAAACACCAGGCACTGGGCAAGATCCTGACAAGAAGACAACAAAGTGGAACAGACCCTACCCTCAAGGAGCTTCCATTCCATTGGGGAAGAAAAGACAAACTCAAGTGGATACAAAATAGATAAGAGAAGGATTCTTGGCTAGCATACATGCTTCCCCAAAAGCTAGAGAAGCAGATGACACCCTCCTCAAATGAGGACTCACCCATCCCTAAGTCAAGGTGGCAGCCAACATTTCCAGAATTGGACAGGCCTTGGGCATAGAGTCTTTGGGTCAACTGAGGAACAGGAGGTTCACAGAGACCCTGGGAGTCATTGTTTTCTACTCCAAGTTCTGGTCCATTGGATGAGTGGAGCCCTCCTGGCTCTGTCCTCCCTACAGGCTTTAGAACAGCTTTGGGAGAAGTATGAGGAACTGGTATTTCAGAGGGAGGGGAAGGTACTTGCTCTGTTTCCCCCACTGGCTCCCACTTGTAAAGTCACTAATATGGAAAGTCTAATTAGCCAAAGAGTAGAGAGCTTCTACCTTGAAAGATTCTCTGTACAACAGAGTCCAGAAATGTGATGCTATGGATAGAGACACCCTGCCAGAGACAAAGGCCAAAGAAAAAAACCAGACTGTTCCAGATCACAACAGTCTTGTCCATTGGATCAGTAGATAGTCTGCTGGCCTTAGAAACAGGAAGACCTCAGTCCAAATGCTGTTTTATAGTTACTAGCTGTAGGGGCCGCTAGGTGGAGCAGTGAATAGAGTACCAGCCCTGGAGTCAGGACGACCTGAGTTCAAATGCAGCCTCAAACACTTAACACCTAATAGCTGTATGACCTTGGGCAAGTCACTTAACATCAATTGCCCTGCCTTCCCCCCTCAAAAAGAAAAAAAAATACTTACTAGCTGTGGCCCAGCCTCAGTTCTATCATCTGCAAAATCAGGGTAAAACACATAGCACATTCCTTACATGCTGATTGGGAGATGATGTATGCAAGTCACTATATACAAGGCAACAGTTATCTACTACAAGAAAGGCAGGGGGCCATGGAACCAGGAAGGCCTGGGTTGGAGTCTTGTGACACAGAGCAATCATAATCTCTAAAAGCTATGAGCATTTCTCTGAGACTTTCAGATACAGAGAAGGAGCCAGTCTATACTGGCAGAGGGTATTTCTTCCCCATATCAAAAAAATTCTGTGTCTCTCCCACCCCAGCACAATGCTCACACAGAGGCTCCCAGTGAATGTGTATTTGATCACAGCCCTGGCACTGCCATCTGCAGCAGATCACACAGCAAGGTGGTAAGTTTTACCACCTACCTCTTAGGGCTAGAGTGAGGGAAGTGCACCACAAACTTCAAAGGCTTATAGAAACATGAATTAATATGGTGCCATACTTGAGAAGTCTCCACTCAACATTGTCCAAATGACTGTTCGGTTCCAGGCAATGAACAAAGACAAAGGTGAAATGGTCCCTGCTGTCTAGAAGCTTACAATGTAGCTGGGGAAGCAACCTATACATACATACATATGTTATTGCCAAAATAGACATAAGATAGCAATATATGTAAACACATGTACATGCATAAAGGAAAAAAGAAAGGGAGGGAGGAAAGGAGGAAGGAAAGAAGGAGAGAAGGAAGGGGAAATATACAAAAGAGATATGTCAGTGATATATGTATATGTAGACAGTGATATATACACATAGTATATATAAAATGAATACACAGTGATAAGTTAGTTAAGTCAGAACTGTAGGCTTGTGAAAGTAAATTGAAATAAATAAATAAATTGTTATCTCTTACATCCCAGAGCAAAATCAGATCCTTGAGAACTAATACTGTGATACTAGCCCAGGTCAAGGGGATGTGTGAAGAGGAAAGAGTCTATGGAAAAATTGTTGCACAGGTCTCAAGGCTAGAGTTGGCAGCAAATGGCCTGAGAAACACTGGAGACCTCAAAATAATATTTTTAAAAGATCTGGTGCACAGCAGTACAATTTGCAAATCAGTCAGTCATAAAGAAGGAATTTTGGCTGCTCTGAGGGATGTTCCAGGCACTAGAGCACATCCTAATAGAGCTACACAGCCGTGCGGGTCATCAAGAGGACCAAGCAGATAGCCAGAGCCCAGAATGAGCATACATTGGAAACTTGGGAGAAAGGGGATCCAAAACGAAATTCTGCAAGGAAACAGCTTCAGAAGTCCTGGCCATGCTTGGTTGGTGTTATTGATACCATATGGCTTCCATGATATTCAAGTTGTAAGGGTCAGAATTGCTGCCAAAGCACAAAAGCTCACATCAAGCATTCTTGCTCTTGACCACTTATGCAACAGGGAGAACTTTGAGCTGCTTCACTTTTTCCCTCTAAGGATCAATTCATTCCTCCCTCTGAACTAACAAAGCAAAAATTCTCTGCCAAAACTTTTCCGGGTGGACAAGTTTTCGATCTTTGCTTCCCAACAATACCCATCTTTGTAGTTTAACTATGTCAGACTCATCCTAGAAGATAGATAGATAGATGATAGATATTAGAGTTGAGAAAGAAAGAGAAGGGAAAAGAGAGGAAAGAAGGAAGGAAGGAAGGAAGGAAGGAAGGAAGGAAGGAAGGAAGGAA
>NW_027185761.1:69100659-69106039 GCF_028583685.1 Petaurus breviceps papuanus | reverse complement strand
AGGAAGGAAGGAAGGAAGGAAGGAAAGAAGGGAGGAAGGGAGGAAGGGAGGGAAGGAGGGAGGGAGGAAGGGAAGAAGGGAGGGAAGGAGGGAGGGAGGGAGAGGGAGGGGTATTTATTATGTGTTCTGCTAGAAACAGAACACTCAGTCAAATCTTGACTTGGCCTCAGTGCTAAGTTCACAGTAAAAAAATTTTCACAGGTAGAAGAGTAGATTCACTTCCACAGCTACAACTCCCCCTCCATGCACAGAATGACTAAAACTTGCTCTCCAGCCCTGGCCAGCTCACTGAACGCCAGACCCACATCACCACTTTCCTACATCTGGATGTTCCTCTGACTCCTCAGAATCCACATTTCCTACCCCCCCCCAAGCCTGCTCATCCTTGTGACTTCACTGACCACAGTTAGATCACATGCCTTCCTCATCTCTGCCTTTCAGTTTTCTTAGAATAGAGTTGCTGGGCTGTGATCAGCTTTAAGGACCCAGATTCAATGTCTACTTTCATGGTTGTCATGGTTAGTGTCTCTTAAGATTAAGCACAGAGCCTAGTACACAGTAAGCACTTAATTGATGCTTGTTGGTTGATTAAGATTTGCTCTTCTGAATTAGTCTTTGTTAACCCAGGAATGAGCTCCTCCCAGGCCCTCCCAGTCTCCCTCCCCTGAACTCACACAAAATGAAAATAGGCAGGTTCCCCTCACTTGAGCTCCTGATGCTTCCCTAATTAAATTTTTCACAAGACCATCTTAAGGAGCCCACCCCTTGTAACCAGAAGTGAAATCCACCTGGGGCATCCCCCTTGCTCAAATACCTGCACCCTGCAAGACCAATCCTTAGAGAAAATGCAATTTCCCTTCAGAGACAAATTACAAGTCATCCAGTGCTAGGGCAATTCTCCCAATGGCTGCCAAGACCTCCTGGGTAATAGAGCCTGCCTCTTCCCCTCCCTCAAATGTAAGTTCTTGGAGAAGAGGGAGGGTGTCATATTTAAAGATAAAATATACTGTGTGTTGGGCAGCTAGGTGGCACAGGGAATAGAGCACCGGCCCTGGAGTCAGGAGGACCTGAGTACACTTAACACACAAAAAAACTAGCCATATATATATAAATATATATATATATATATGTATGTATGTATGTATGTATGTACTGTGCATAGAGCAGTGCCTAGCAAAAAACAAGAACTTAAGAAGTGTTTGTTGGCTTGCTGGAAAGGGTTGGAATGAAAGCAATGGAAAAGGGAAAAGAAAAGGAAGATTAAAACATTGGAAGAGGGTACCCATCTGACCCCCCAGAATAAAGAATATGAGGCCCCTTGGTTAGTGGCAATCTCTGTAGGAATTGCCTTTGCTGAATACCTAACAAGTTATCATTACTTTAATAATACAACCAAGAAATGTCATCTAGTCTAGCTTCCTTACTTTACAGATGAGAAAACTGAATCCTAGAGAACTTAACAGATTGGCCAAAGGTCACATAGGTAGCAAGTGGCAGAGCTTGGATTCAAACACAGCTAGAACTCTGACTATACAGCTATCTTTCTTTCCACTGGGGTCAGGCTAGACTACTGGTCTATATTGAACAAAATGAAATGTTCTTATCACACTGACATGGTCCTATAAAAATAGTATCAGGAGTGCCGAACTCAGAATGAGTGGAGGGTGACAAGGAAAGCTAGAGACAAGAAAGGCTTTTTCCAGCTTTACTGGGAGAAAATGGAGGCTGAGAAGGGAGAGGACCTTTGGTTGGGGCAGATGGGGAGATAATGATTGACAGCAGAGAGAAGGCACAGATGTTCAATCCTTTTGTTTCTATTCTCTCTGCCAAGAAGAATGACCCTCATGCTGGAAAGGCAAAATAAAAATGTCTACAAAGGGAACTGATGGTCAGGATATGGAGATAGTAAGAGCAAACCTGGCTTCCCTTGATGAATTCATCACCGGTCCCACGTGAACTACGTCCTTGAATCCTGAAAGAACTGGCAGGTGTAATTGCTGACCCAATGTCATTAACATGGAAAAGATCATGGAAAACAGATGAGGGACCACAAGATGGGAGAAGAGCAATTTTCTTGGTTTTCAAAAAACAAACAAACTAGAATCTTCCAACTATCAGCCATTGAGCTTAGTTTCAATTCCTGGAAAAGTTCTAGAACTGATTACTAAAGAGATGATTGGTCAACATCTGGAAAGGAAGCAATGATTACAAAGAGCTAAATAGCTCAGCTTTGTCAAGAACAGATCACACCAGTCTAACCTCATTTCCTTTTTTGACAAGATTATTAAACTAATGTAACCCAGGGCTCAAGCCTAAGTATTTGCATAAAATTCCTCTTTGATGGAAATATTGATTACCCATCATTCCAAGCATGAATGGGGGGAGGGGAAGGGTAAGCCTTTGAACAATATCATTTGTCATTGTCATATCAATTGCCAGAAGTGGGCAGCAGTTTTGAAGTGGCTCAGGAGGCTCTGTGGCATCCTCTATACATGCCCCTGAAAGACCTCATCTAGCTGAATAACAAATGGGGTCCACAAGACCTTGCAGTTACCCAGGTTATTTACACCATCTGGGCATCCCCAGCAACTCTCTGAAGCAGAAAATGCTTTTTCCTCCCCTAGAGTTTCTGGCTCCCTTCTCTATGGGAATCAGCTAACAAGCATCTGTTAAGCACCTACTATGTGTCAAACACCGGAGATTCCAAGACACCGAAATCAAACTTATGTTTGATTTGGGGAGACACATACATGTAGAGACAGATACAGAATCTGCAGAGGGACTTTGGCAGGCACTGGCAGCTGAGGGGAACAAGAATGGCTGCACGTGGGAAGCAGTGGAGCTCCATGTTAATAGCTGCTATTTATACAGCATTTTAAAGTTTGCAAAGAACTTGACAAACATCACCTCTTTTCATCCTCACAACAGGAGGCAGGTATGATACTTGTCCCTGGCAGAGAGAGATGAAATGACTCGTCCAGCATCACACAGCTAGGAAGGGTCCAGAGTTGAATTTGCACTCCGTTCTTCCTGACTCCAGGTCCAGGGCTCCAGCTGCCTGGCATCTTGATGGAAAAGAGGAATTCTGAGACAAAAGGGAGAGGGAAGCGCACTCTGGTGGGGGAAGGAAAATATCCTCTTAGCTCCAAGCCTTGGGTGCCCTCCTGCTTCCTGCTGCTGGTAGGGCAGGCATCCCTTTGGCCTTGTCAGATAGTTTTTTTTCCCTTTGTTTGTGTTCTGAAGCACTTCCTTCTCATAACCAACCTGGAAAGTATACCTTCTCACCTTCTCCTGGAAGCTCAGTCTTCCCCTCATGCATGTATAGCCTTTGAAACTGAAAGGAAAAAAAGACACTGGTGCGTCTGTAGTCCCAGTCCCAAAGTCCCCACTGGATTTCTCTTGCCCTGCCTTCCCAGTCCTTTGGCACTTTGGTCCCTTTTATTCACTCTCTGATCCAAAAGCACTGGCCCTCTTGCTACTCTGGGCACACAACCGTTCAACTCCCATCTCCGGGATGCGGGCTGGGTTTCATACCTGGAGTGCTCTCTTTCCTCACCTCCACCTGACTGGGCTTCCTGGCGGTTCTCCCCGATGCTGCTGCTGCTTTCCCCTCCAATGTTCCCTTCTCTCTACTCTGTAGGTGAAAGTGTGATGGCAACTTTTTAACAAGCATCTCTGCAGAGGGGAAATGTATCCATGACAGTCTTTGAACTGTGACTGACATTCTGGTCACTTCCTAAAATTTAGACAATCCCCAAACCAAGATAGTAAATCAGTCCTGATTTGGAGTCATTGTCAGGTTCCCAGGCACATTCCCCAGTAGGTTAAAAATCACCTCAGGGCGTGTAGTTGTGTGTACCCTTGCTGTCTCCCCGATTCTAATTCAAGCTCCTTGAGAGCAGGGACTCAGGTTTCGCTTTTGCTTGTATCTGCAGTGCTCAACTCCCTGCCTGACACTGGGAGCAAACTTCCGAGGAGAGAGGCTGGCTCAAGTGTCCTGGTGAAGTCCAGAAACCCAAAAGAGCTGCGTTTGTGTGGGGCACGTGCGGAGCTACAAAGTACTTTGCCTGCTTTCTCCCATTTTTGTTTTCCAGATATAGAACCAGAAAGGTGATGAATTGTCCTGGGACAGTCGGTACTTGGCAGCAGGCTTGGAAGACCTGGGTTCTCCTAAGCCCCCAGATCATTGCTCCTGGCAGGAAAATGTAAATATCTTGGTTCCTTTTTGTTTTTTATCTTTGTATACCTAGGGCCAGCACAACAGAAATATTAATAATAGCTAGAATTTATATGGCATTTCTTTACAATTATTATCTCACTGATCTTCAAAGAGACCCCACGAGGTAGAGAGATAATAGATGTAGATATAAATACAGATAGATATAGAGATGGAGACGGAGATGGAGATAGATACAGATAGATATAGATAGATATAGAGATAGAGATAGATGATAGAGACAGAGATAGAGATGATATAGATATACATATAGATGTAGATGAGGAAACTGGCAGGCAAAGCTTAAGTCATGCCAAGAGCCACATAGCAAGCATCTGAAGAAGGATTAGAACTCAGGTCTTCCTGAACCCAAGGCTCTATCTACTGTATCACCTAGTTACCTATTGTTGAATGTTGTGTTTGAGGAAGAATTACAATCCAGGCCTTCCTTACTATTCACTCCCCCACCCGTCTCTTGGAAGATACTAGAGCTAAAACTGAGTTCCTGCATCTCGAGAGCCTAGACTTCAATGACCCTCACTGCCACATCAGAAGAAATCCCATGATGTCTACAGAATCAGAGGATTCAGAGCTACAAGTGGCAGGTTGTAGAGATCACAGAATTTCTGGGTGGGAAGGGCCCTTGGAGGTCAGCCAGCCTTCTCCATCAGCCCTTGCTGGAAGGGCAGCAATGAGAGCTGCCTACCTCTGATAGCTTTAGGAGGTAGGGAGATTTCTTTACATTAAGCCTGACTGGCCTCTTGATACTTTCCCCCAATTATTCCAAATTCAGCTTCTTGGGGCCAAATAAATCGACTTTGATCTGCCTTTCCCATGTCATTCCTCTCCAGTACTTGCTGCTCTTTGCTCACAAGACTCACCTCCCAAGTATGGGCATTTTCACCTGGCTGTGCCCAGGCTGCAATGCTCTCCTTCCTCCTATCTGCTGCCTGGCTTCCCTGGCTTCCTTCCTGTCCTAACCAAAACCTCAGCTTTTAAAAGGAGCCTTTCCCAATCTCTTCCTTCTAGTGTTTTCCACCTGAGACTATTTCTAATCCTGAATGTATCTTATCTCTACTTGGTTGGGGTTTGGGGCTTTTGGCTGGTTGGTTGGTTGGTTGGCTGGTTGGTTGGTTGGTTGGTTGGTTGGTTGGTTGGTTAGTT
>NW_027185761.1:69089792-69100259 GCF_028583685.1 Petaurus breviceps papuanus | reverse complement strand
AGCTCAGTACATGGAATGAACTTGAGGGCCTTCACCCACCTGCTCAGGCTCCCTCTGGCTGTTTCTCAATGCCCTTCCACACTCAATACAATAGTCCACATGTGGTCTGACCTGGGTGGCAGGCAGTGGGACTCCCTTTCCTTTGATAGATGACAGAGTTTTTCTTCCAGTGGTTGGCTGAAAAGTTTTTTCAAGTATAGAACTGCTTTCTGTATGTTAGGCCAGATTTTGCAAGGGGAAATTCCATGAAGTTGCACAGGGAAAGAACACGCCCATGTATTAAGGCTTTCCAGAGCTCTCTCCCATTCCATCTTTCACCCCTCCCTGCAGTCCTTGCCAATGAAAGGAATATTTTATGGGCTAGACATTAGCAGGTCTCCAGCTGTGGCTAAAGTAATAGGCAAAAAGATTCTCAGAGGTTAAGCCCTATTCCCTTGGTTTACAAATACAGAGGTGAAGGCAGGGCTGGACATGGCCTAGAAGAGAACAGGTACATTGGATATAATAGCTCTTGTTTCAAAATTTTAGAAATGTGGCCAGTTTGATGAATATGAAATTTCCAAAATGCTGTAACGATTAGCTAAGTTCAATGAACAAATTTTTCCTTAACTCGGTATTGAACAAAAGGTCACTAATGCATCAGAGGGTGGTGTAATGGGACTGAGGGAGGTCACAATGCTCCCCCCAAAGTCTCCACAGCACCACCTCTTGCTCCTGCGAGCCTGTGCCCATGGACTCTTAAGGGGGAAGTTAGAGCCAGTGATTTATTTCTTGGTCCATCAAAGGTGACTCAATAGCCTTTCATCAAGTTTGACAGATCGAGGAGGAAGAACTCCTCAGTTGTCCTCAGATGATGCGACTATCCTGGAAAACTTCTCCTTAAGCCTGGCTGTGCAGCACCAGCTGTGGAGGTGGCCCCAGTCTGTAGTGTGAAAGATGTTCCCCCAAGCCTTCCTTCTTGGTTCTCTGCTCCTAGCAGGATACCCCAGAGCAGCCTCAACCCCTCTTCCACTTAGAAGAGACCCTCCAAGTCTTACTGAAGACATTATACTGAAGTCATATAGCACTCCCACCCCAGGCTCACATGATCACAACAGCACTGGCTTAAGGGGACAGCCTTCCATTGACAGGTAACATCAAATAGCAAAGAGAAATGGCCTTGCCATCAGGGAGACCTGGGTTTGAATCCTGTCTCTGATGCTGTGTGATCCTGAACAAATCACTGCACTTCTCTGAAACTCATCTTCATCTTCAAAATTGTAGTGCCTACTTCACATAAGAAAGAGAAAAGGTTTTATAAATAATATATAAATAAACCAAATAAACATTAGCTATTGCTAGAAAAAAATGTCAGGAGGACACAAAAGCTTGATCTGAGGAGGGAGCGCAGGGTGCTAGCTTTGCTTCTCATAGCCTATGACCTTGGACAGTCCTTTCTCTGGGCCTCCCTTTCCTCATCTGTGCAGTGAGGAGATTTGTCTAAATTGGAGACCCGTGGTTCTATGACTGCCTAGAAAATGAGTAAAGTTACAAATGTTTACCACTGACACATTAAATCTGTAGGCTTTTGTATTTATTATTAATGACAAATATAGCTAAATGTACTGTGTAGTTATTGTAGCTGTTGTTAGTAGTAGTAATTTTTAAAAAGGAGTTGGTGGTGGGCTCACCTTGGAGCAGGAAGAGCCAAGTTCTAAACCCGGCTCCTCCACAACCTTGGGCAAATCACTGAACCTTTTGATGCCCAGGCATCCTCAAGACTATAGATTGGGGAACGGCACTGATATATGTCAATTCTCACTCCTAGCTCCCTGTAACAATGAAGTCATAGGTCAGGTCGTAAAAACAAGCAGCAGCAACAATAATAGCTCACATTTTGTAAATATAAGGGAAAAAAGCTTGAGAGCTCCCCAAGACCTTTCAAGATCCTTTCTGGACAGTTTATTTTGTTTGGGCCAAGGCTCTTGGCAGACAACTGAAGTCCCGCTATCCAGCTATTGAGACCTGCCTCAAGCTTTCTTTTCTTGCCTTTTGCATCTTTGGGGAGATTTAGAAAAAGGTATCACCTTACAAATTTATGTCTCCTGTTTCTCACACTCTTAGGTGATTTTATTTTTGGAGGGGGCAGTGTTAATAATTTGAGGAAATTAGGCCCCAACATCTCTCTAAAAGCCAGAGTCTGACTCCAAAGTTCTCCACCACCCTATAAGATCACCAAAATCTAATCTAAGCAGGTGTGGGGTTCAAGGCAAAAGTCTGAGTGTTGCTGAGCAGGGACTCTCCCTTGTAAAATTCCTTCCACTTACTAGAGTTCCTTTAAAAATGAGCCAAGGATTAAGTGAAGATGGAGTTGGAATTAGCAAGGTTTGCACTTAAGACAAAGTTCCAAATGTGCCCCATAAGCCAGCAGGTTGGCACTAAGGAGTAAAATCAGGGTGAAATCAGGCTACGGAGAAGGTCATCGATGGAGTGGCAACTGGGGAAGAACTGGGACATCTGGCAACTTCCTATTTGGATTAATTCTTCTGGCTAATTAATGCTCATTTTGCTTTTTCTTCTGCTGAAGGACTGCCAGTGATTTTGGAGCTCTCTCTAGATTCAGGCATACTGAGACAAAGTCCCAGTTACCCCACCCTACTTGAACTTCTGAGTGATGCCCCTTTCCTCTCTTTTACCTTCTATCCACTCTGTATATATTGTGTTCCTCCTAGTTACTGACATGTTGGCTCCCCCATTAAAGTATGAGGGAGGCATATTGTTGTTTGTTGTTCTATCCCCAGCACCTAGCACAGTGCCTGACAGGATGCACTTAGTACTTGCCAACTAGCTGATTGGGAAGACAAATACAAAATCCAAGGAAACTGAGGCCCAAATAGTGTTGTAATTTTCCAAGGTTACACTGGTGGTAAATGGAAGAGTCAGACTTTGAACCCAAGCCTGGTGCCCCCAAAGCCAGTCCTTTTTTCATTATATCGCTTGTAACTGTAATTACTTCCATTGTAAGATTTGAAGTTAGGCTATAAATTTGCCTCTGAAAACTTAGTTATCTCCAAGGGCTATGAGAAATTCGTGCTAAAAACTGAAAGTAAGAAGTATATGATCTTAAAGTTGTTTCCTAGGTCAAGAACTTGTCCAGGTTAGCATCCTTTGGTCCAGTTTTCTCCATTTTCTGTCCATTATAACCAAGCTTCCCTTTTCCACTTCACTGGCATCTAAGTTCTTTGGGAAGGCCAGGAGTTCAGATCCTTTCATAAAGGAAAACTCCACAGATTCCCAAAGTCTTCTCCAATTTGCTAAGCCTGGGACCTTTTGTTTTAAGGGGCACAAAGTACTGAAAAGTTGTGACATCACTCATTATTTTGGTGGAGTGGAAAGAGAGCCCAGGATTGGAAGTCAAAGGACCTGGGTTCAAATCCTGACTTTGCTGCTTACAGATGTGACCTTAGGAAAGTCACTTAACCTCATATTCCTAAAAAGAGGAAGTTAGACCAGGGACCCTTTAAGGCCCCATCCAATGATCAACACTGGACGTTACCAACAGTAGCTTAATTCAGTATGATCAAGAGTAGAAGAAAAGGGAGAGCCTTGGGGAAATAAGAAAGAAAGAAAAAAGAAGAAAAGGAAGCTTCGGGCTAACTTGTGTATGGCCCCCTCATCTCTCTGTGTTTCTGTCCCACCCACATCTTATCCCATCCAACTAATGAAACTTGAGGCTTCTTTCAATTCAGCTTTAGAAAAGGAGATGTCTGAGAGATTGCACATTTTGAAAAGAGAAACTCGACTAAAGAGACAGATTTAACAAAAAGGACACAAGCTAAGGCTTCCCTCCACATCCAAGGTTTCGGGAAACCTTTAAAAGTGGTTTTCAGGTGGCCGTACACATGATTTCAGGTCTGGATGTGGCCTCAGCAGCCACTGGGGCCCAAGGCACCTCCAAACAAGAGTCCTCTCCACAAAGCATGTGAGGAGACAGCCAGCCTTTGTTAAAGACCCCTGGGAGGGGGATCCTGCTGCATCTCTGGGCCATTTTTTACACTTGACAGAAGCTTGATGTTCAGCTTTAATTGGCTTCTTTGCACCTTTCTCCCTTTGCCCCTGTTTCCGTCTCCTGGGGCCAAGCAGAGAGAGACTGTCTCTTTTCCATTAGACAGACCTTCAAATAAATAACACAATGATCAACTTTCCGTCCCCCTTTTCTTCCTCTCCCCTTTTTCCCCTTCCTTTCCCCCCTCCCCTCCTCTTCTCTCACTCTTCTCCTCGCTCCCTTCCCTTCTCCCCTCCTCCCTTTCTATCCTTTTCCTCCTTCTCCTGTTTCTCTCCCCTCCCCCACACCTCCTAGTCTCCTCTAAATCTACAACACTGCTGGGCTGCAACCCCCTAGTTCTAGACACAATGCCTCTCTGTGTCCACTTCAAAAAAGACTTCATTTCCCCTCAAATTCTTGAGTCACTCTGCTTTCAACCAAGAGCTGTCAATAGAGCCCTCAGCTTGTCCCCCCAAGCTTCTCATCAGTCCCATTGAAGGCTTCGGGCAGAGGGTGGGTTCAGCCAATCCAGAGTGACTTTTAGGAGACTGGCCTTTCTCAAGGGGAAAAAATAGCTACTAAGGGCCCGGGCTCACTCAGGGAAATGTACTTGAATTTTCAAGTAAGCTCCATTGTCTAGATGCAGGGGTTCTTACCCTGGGGTCCATGAACTTGGATATTTTTAAATATTTCAATAACTGTAGTCAACATAATCAGTTTTCTTGGTAATCCTATGCATTTCATTTTGTGTATTTGAAATCATTTTTTCTGTGATGGCATCTGTATCAAATTCATCAGACTACCCAAGGTCCATGACATAAAAAAGTTGTAAACTCCCAGGTTGGATGGAGTATTTCAAAGGCACTACATATATTTTGGGTACACACGAATAAACACACACAAACACACACATCCTAACTCTATGTAGATAGTATATGTATATATATATATATATGTATATGTGTGTGTACATGTGTGTATATATATAGATGCATATATGTGTTTATGTCCTGACTCTCTCGATAGATGGATACAGATACGGATCTGGATGTCTCTATTTATCTCTATCTGACCTAACTTCAAATCTTACATCATGATACAATAAAGAGAGGTCTGGCTTTGGAGGTCCATGGCTTCGTTTCAAACACTGACTAGTGTTTGAACAAACTACTCACTAGTGACCTGTGTGACCTTGGGCAAGTTACCAAAACTAGCCAGGTCTCAGTTTCTTTATTTAACTTTTGTAAAATATAGATATGGATACATAAATGTAGGTAGAAAGAGATTACACATTTGTTTTGTGTGTGAATGTGTGTGAGGGATGTGTTATACAATTAGGGAAGCCAAGCTCCTGCAGACATTTCTGCAGCATCTCTTTAAAGACCCTCATTAGGATGCATGTTGCTGAGCTTAACGTTCTCTCTTGCATCTCAATCCACTCGTTCCCTCCGCCCCCTCATGGAAAACTGTTAACTTGGCTTCTCTTCTTGCTTCTTGGCCTGGAAACCTGAACCCAAGAGTCACTGGCATTCCAGCTGGGCCCACACACCCTCTCTCCCACCCCATGCAAAGTTACAGCCTGGGCTGAGCTCAAAGAGACATGATATTTTCACAGCCATGGAGTGGAATTCCCAGGTCTCATTCTAAGAGTTGGGATTTACAAGACAGTTAAAGGTCTCAGCAGCAAAGCTAGTCCTAGTGACTTAATGGCAATATAATCAGAGCCTTGCCCTTAAAATCCACTCAGCCTGCAATATGCTTGTACCTTTAAGGAAGAGGAAAGATGTTAAACTACTATTAGAAGACCACAGGACCACAGCTAATAGAGTCAGAAGGAACAACAGAGGTCAACTGGTCTGACGTCCTCCTTTGTAAAATGAGGAAACTGAAGCAAAGAGGAGGGGAAATGATTTATCCAAGGTCACTCATCCAGGTAGTAGCAGAGCTGGGTAGCATAGGAAGCTTAGAGAACTTGTGTGAGAAACCACGGGTTCTAACACCACTTCTAGTTACCAGCCTAGCAGATGTGAGCCCCATAATCTTCTGAACCTCAGTATCCTTACTTGTAAAAAGATGTAAAACAATCCTTATACTATATGATTGTGTGACCCTGGGCAAGTCACTTGTCTCAGCCTCCATTTCCTCATTTGTAAAACTCCATTGCCCCTAAGGTATCCTTCTACTTCTAAATCTGTGTCTGATCCCAAGCTCCTGAGTCAACAAATCTGGTCACTTAACTGCATAATCAGGGGCCAATGTACTTAGCATCTCTGAGACTTTGTTTCCTCCTCTTATAATAATCCCAGCACTACCTACCACCCAAGATTGTTGTGGGGGGAAATCTATAAGTCCTAAATCACTATATAAGCTATTGATCTGATATTGTTATTGTTGTTGCTGCTGCTAAACTGCAAAAGAAATGTAAGAGCTGGATATTATTCATGAGCGGTAGCCAGACATAGGTATAAAGAATGAAGGTGGAAGGTACTATTAAGGAATAATTGGGGGAAGGCATTAGATCTACTGAAGCCACAGCTCTTGTTAAGGGAAGCCTATAATCCAAGGAGGTAATATGTACAATGGGGCCTTTGGAGAATAAATATTTAAAATGTTAGCAATGAAAAAGAAATCTCCACCAGGGTGATTCAGGACTAGCACTGAACCCTGGGCCAGGCAACTTCTGCCTCATGGACTGGCTTGGGTTTTGTTGGGATTCGGTGTGACCAAGGATAAGAGACCCTGGATGAGTTGTGTTTCCATTTCCAACCATGATATTCCATTTCCACAATACTCAGGGTTGACTGGATCCCATCCCAGCTCAAAATCTTTGTAGAAAAATCTCCAAATCTTAGAGGCAGAAGGAACCTAGTCTTCATCTATACCAACTAGTAACTCTTTACAATGCAGCCATCAAGTGGTCACCCAGCCTTTACCTGAAGACTTTTTTTTCTGCTTTTTGGAGGGGCAATTAGGATTAAGTGACTTGCCCAAGGTCACATGGCTAGTTTTGTGTTAAGTGTCTGAGGTCGGATTTGAACTCAGGTCCTCCTGACTCCAGGGCCAGTGCTCTATTCACTGCACCACCTAGCCACCCCTACCTGAAGTCTTTCAATGAGGGGGACCTCATTGCCTCCAGGGCCACTCATTCCACCTTTTGATCATTTTATTTCATAGGAATCTTTTTCTAACATCAAAACTTAAATCTGCCTCCTTACAACTTTCACCCACTATTCCTAGTTCTGCCTACAAGGGTCAAGCTGAAATCTGATCCCTCTTCCAAACAATACCCTTCAAATCCTTGAAGACAGCTATCACTCACCATACCCTTTCTCCCAAATCTCTTCTTCAACCTAAGAATATATATAGTCTCAAGACTCCTCAGCACTTGGCTCCCTCTAATCTGGATGTTTGCAAGTTTGTCAATGTCCTTCCAAAGGCAGTCCCCAGAATGGAATACAATATGGGATCCAGATGTGGTCTGATTAGAACCACCTACATTACAACTGATCATGTCCTCTTACTCCTGCCAATAGTTTCTTTCCCTTCTAACCCATCCAGCAAGTCTAATCTCATCAAACAGCAAGCAAATTTATTGAAAGTCTACAGTATCAGGAACAATGCTCATTGTTGGGCATACAAAGACAGAAATGAAACTGTCCCTGCCTCCAAGGACCTTATATTCTATTGTAGGAGACAACATGTACCTATATAGTTACAGTCTGTGGATACATTTTGAGGGGAGGACACAAGCAGCTGTGGGCATCAGGAAAAGCTTGTGTGGGTGAGCTTTGGTGCTTGAACTGGGTCTTGAAGGAGATCAGGGAAGGAGACGCCTAACTGGAAATGAGAGTTAGGGGTAAGTGCACTCTAGGCATGAGGGCCAGCAAGAGCCAGAGTCCAGAGATGATAAATGGGCTGCTTAGGGTGAGGAATAATAACGCCAATTTGACTGAACCAATAGGGAGGGTTCATGGGAGTAACATGTAATAAAGAGGGAAGGAGTTTGGGGCCAAGTTGTGAAGGGTTTTAAATGACAACCGAGGAATTTAAATTTGATCCTAGAAGTAATAGAGTCACTGGAATTTTCTTAGTAGAAAAATGAAATGGTCAGACCTGTGCTTTAGGGAATTACCCTGGCAGGTCTGTGGAGAATGGGATGGTATAGGATGAAGCTTGAGAGGAACAGCTGCCAATCTGATCCTCCTAGACTAAAAGTCAACGTGTCACTCTCCCCACCCCCCACCCCCATTCTGAGCTTCCCATTACCTTTAGGATAAAATGTAAAATTCTTTGTTTGGCATTTTGAAAGACTTTGCATCTATCTCCAGTCTATCTTTCCAGGTTAAATATGCATTATTCACCTTTACTGCCCTCTAAGGTCCAGCCAAAGTGTCTTCACGCTACTGTCTACACACATCTTGTGTATAGGTTAGCAGCATGAGAGTGGGCTGGGAGTCCCAGGGTTGGGCACATGTACCTCTCTTTTCTGCAGCCCAGCCACCCTGGGTTCATCCAGGTATGCCAGGCTCATTTCTAGTCTTTGGGGATGCACCAGAAGAGAAGTAAAAGTAGACTGCCTTCTCAAAGTGGAATGAGGCTTCCTGTTCTTACATAGTTAGTTCATTACCCACCTCAAGCATCTTGGGGAAAGTTACTAATTATGTAATAGTGAAAGTTAGGACTCAAACTCTAAGGGGTTTCCTAGTAAAGGGGAAAATAAGAGACACTGAATGTAGAAGCAGGAATCAGATAGGAAATAGCTAATTTATTCCAACTCAGTAAAGGGCTTTCAAGGACTTTAAGAAAAAGCTCAGGGTGTCCCTTACAGAAGGATGAGACCAGAATTTAGCTGCTTATTCATAACCACATTGTTAAATAAGCCTCATCAAGGCATCGCACAGTTTAGCAATTCTACCAATTAGTCATTTCCCGTTTCACCTTTGGATATTGTCCAGATTTCATCATCTGCTTCACCATTGGCCATTGTCACTGGACATTGTCTAAGCTTGGTCTGTACTCTGGAGGACTCTTTCCCGGTGGGGGCCACTTCCTCCTGCTGTCAGCCAGTGCTCCTCTATTAAACACCATTGCTCCCACCTTGCCAGTGAATAACAATGCTGCAATTTTTTCTAGACTTTTCAGTTCAAAAGGTTGATGCTTAAGGAAAGAAACATATGAAAGACAAGCCAGTTGAGGACCTCAGTACAAAGTCAGATAGTTAAGCTCTGGTTCTATATGGGAGTGGCTATCATTATGTCAGGATAAAGAAAAGTCTTTTTTCTGCACCACTTAATTGGAGCACATATGGTTACTTGGAGGGCTACATCCAAGAGGGGCAGACATCCAGAAGCTGCCTCTTTTTCCAACAGGTATGGTATCCCACATAAGCTCTTCAGACTCAAAAGCCAATTAGGAAACTCTTAGGGAAATAAACTCTGGCACTTAATAAATACTTGTGGGTTGATTATTTCCTTTTCCCAACTCCCACCAAAGAATGAGCGAATGTATACTCCAAGCAAACAATATTTGTTATCCACCATGAGAGAGTAGGCAATTTAGACCATAGTGGTGCCTAATAAATGCTTTTCCATTCCATTCCATTCCAATTCCTGATGTCTGCTTTATACATGAAGTAGCTTTTTGAGAAGGGATGTTCCCTTTCAGAGGAGTAGACACGAGGTATAGGCCATAGACCTTGGGTGGGGAGGGGTGGTATTCGCAGCCTAATTCCCTCTTTTGGGAATTTCTCCTGATAACCATTAAATATAACCAAACTTTTTAGGTTAATACTCCAAGACTGAATAAACATCCACAGCACTATGTGTCATAGTACCTTTTCTAGGAAAGGGTCCCCTGAGTACACCACTAAACATATATATATATATATATATAAAATCTGCCCCTGGCTATATTTTAAGCTCCTTAAAAGACTTCTTGACCAATCAATCTACCAAAAACTTACTTTATAGAGCTAGAAAAATAGTAACAAAATTTATTTGGAAGAAAAAAAGGTCCAGAATATCAAGGGAATTAATGAAAAGTAATGCTAGGAAAGGTGGCCTAGCCATACCAGATTTTAATCTGTATTATAAAGCAGCAGTCATCAAAACTACTTGGAACTGGCTGAGGAATAGAGTAGTGGATCAATGGAATAGATTGGGTACATGAGACTCAGCAGTCAATGACTATAGTAATCTACTGTTTGATAAACCCAAAGACCCCAGTTTTGGGGATAAGAACTCACGCTTTGGGGCAGCTAGGTGGTGCAGTGAATAGAGCACTGGCCCTGGAGTCAGGAAGACTTGAGTGCAAATCCAGCCCCAGACACTTAATACACACACACACACACACACACACACACAACCCTAGCCATGTGACCTTGGGCAAGTCATTTAACTCCAATTACCCTACCTTCCCCCCATCCAGATAAAAAAAAAAAAAAC
>NW_027185761.1:69087264-69089692 GCF_028583685.1 Petaurus breviceps papuanus | reverse complement strand
CATATACCAAAATTAAGTCTAAATGAGTGCATGATCTAGGTATAAAGGCTGATACTGCAAGTAGTTTGGGAAAGCAGGGAATAGTTTACCTGTCAGATTTATGGAGAAGGGAAGATTTTATGACCAAACAAGAGTTAGAGAGCATTATAAAATCCAAAATGGATAATTTTGATTACATTGAATTGAAAAGTTTCTGTACAAACAAAGCCAATGTAACCAAGATTATGAGGGAAGTGGAAAATTGGAAAAGAATTTTTACAACCAGTGTCTTTGAAATATACAGAGAATTGAGTAAAATCTATAAGACTATAAATCATTCCCCAATTGATAAATGATCAAAGGATATGAACAGGCAGTTTTCAGAGGAAGAAATTAAAGATATCTATAAGCATATGAAAAAATGCTCTAAATCACTATTGATAGGAGAAATGCAAATCAAAACAACTCTGAGGTACCACATCTCACCAGTCAGATTGGCTAAAATGAAAAAACAGGAAAATGACAAATGCTGGAGAGGATGTGGAAAAATTGGAACACTAATGTATTGTTGGTAGAGTTGGGAACTGATTCAACCATTCTGTAGAGAAATCTGGAACTATGCCCAAAGGGCTATAAATAAGGGCATACCCTTTGACCCAGCAATACCACTTGTAGGGTTGTATCCCAAAGAGATCATAGAAGTGGGAAGAGGACCCATGTGTACAAAAATATTTATAGCAGCTCTTTTTGTGGTGGTGAAGAACTGGAAATCAAGGGAATGCCCATCAACTGGGGAATGGCTGAACAAGTTGTGGTATATGAATGTAATGGAATACTATTGTGCTATAAGAAATGAGGAGTTGACGGACTTCATGATAACCTGGAGAGACTTATACAAACTGATGCTGAGTGAGGAGAACAGAACCAGGAGAAATCTGTACACAATCACAGACACGATGTATCTGTGACGACCAACTTTGATAGACTGGGCTTCTCTCAGCAATGTAAGGTTATAAGACAACTCTAAAAGACTCATGATGGAAAGAGATGTCCACATCCAGAGACAGAACTAGAGTCTGAATGCAGACTGAAGCAAACTATCTGCTCTCTTTCTTTTTCTTGTTGTGTTTTGTTTCCTCTTTCCTATTGTTCATTCCATCAGTTATAATTTTTCTTTACAACCTGACAAATGTTCAATGTGAAGGTAGTTGCAAATCCTATATTTGATTGCATGCTGCCATGGTGGGGGGGGGGGGGAGAAAATTTCAAACTCCAGGGATTGTGGAACTGAATCTTGTAAACTAAAAGTAAACAAACAAATTAATTTAAAAAAAAAAGACTTTTTGGTCCTTGTACCCCAGTGTCCAACAAAGTGCCTGGCATATAGTAGGTATTTATTAAATGCTTATTGAATTATAATGTGGCTCTCTTATCGATTCAAGGATGCTCTTTTGGTCAAAGGACTTCAAGATCTCAGTTCTACCATCCCAGGGCATTAAATTACAGGCTTGGGTTCCAGTGAGATTCCAGAGGAATGTTAAAAACCTGAACCTAGGGTTGAATATCCATGCAGGGGTAGCAGCATTGGGCACAATCTTAAGATTCTGTGGTTTGCATTTACTGCTGATGAAGAGTGGTTGAGACCCTAGAAGTGCCCATCCTGGAGGATCGGGGTCAGCCAAGATTTTCCTTTACATCTGATTCTCCCACACTCATGGAGGCCCAGCCACAGTGACCTTCAAGCTCATCAGAGCTAAATTGTTTGCTTCTGTATCTTCTGGGCTGGTGGTGATGCTTCATGGCCACATGGATGCAAGCTGACAATGACACTCACCCTGAGTCAGGTTCCCATGTAGAAGCCTGACAGAAACCTCAGGAGAGTCAAAGCATGTGTCTCATATATCGACGGATCACTCAGCCACAACATGAGGGCAGAATCAATCAGTCTCAAATGTCTCCAGCCCATCTTGTCTTTGGTGCTCAGAATCACCCCCTCTACCGCCATTGTTTATGCCTCCCCCCAACGTGACTCACCCCCTGTGGCCACAAAGTACCCACTTTTATGGAGGGCAATTGTGTGTTAATAGACAAAGTGAGATGGATTTGGTAACATTCTCTGGAAGGAAACAACTGAGGCAATTACCAAGGAGCATCAAGCAAACAATTTTGAGATTCACATAATCAAAACCAGGGAAGATTTATTATCTTAAGTAGATGGAAAAAGTAAATTCTGCCTGTTTCACAGAATTAGGCAAAAGAATGCAACCTTTCTAGCTTCTGCTAACCATTCAGAATGCACTAAAATAGCGATCAGATGGTGAGGAGTGAGACTGAAAACCCCTTGTTTTATAAATGAAGAAATTGAGGCAGAGACTGAGGGAAAGAAAGAGGGAGGGAGGGAAGGAAGGAAGGAAGGAAGGAAGGAAGGAAGGAAGGAAGGAAGGAAGGA
>NW_027185761.1:69023217-69082264 GCF_028583685.1 Petaurus breviceps papuanus | reverse complement strand
CACATCCTCTCCCCAAATACTTACTTGTTTATTTCCTCATTAGAATTCCTTTAGAATGCATAAACTGCCAAGTAACACAATGGATGGAGCACTGTGACTGGAGTCAGCCAGACTTGAGTTCAAATGTAGTCTCAGACATTTGCTAGCTGTATGACCCTGGGCAGGTCATGTAATCCTGATTGCCTCAGTTTCCTCATCAGTAAAATGAACTGGAAGGAAATGGCAAACCATTCCAGTATCTTTGCCAAGAAAACCCCACATGGGGTCACAGAAAGTCAGAAATGACTAAACAATAACATGAGAAAGAATGTAAGCTCTTTGAGGGCAAGAAGGTCTGTGCTTGCTTTTTGTGTTTGTAACCTGAGCACTCTGGACAGTGCTTGCCACTGAATACTCACTTAATAAAGACATTAGTTCATTCAGGCTTCATTTTTTTCTCTTCTATAAAATGAGAATGAAAATACCAACTTCCTCATAGAGTCAATCAGTCACCAAACATTTATTAAGCACCTACTATGTGCCAGGTATTGTACTAAGCACTTGGAATACAAATATAAATAAAAAAGATACTCCCTGTCCTCAAGAAGCTTATAGTCAATGGGGGAAGACAACACACAAAAGGAAGTTGAAAGGGGAAAGGAGGTACCTGGCAGGGTAATTAATAGTAATAACTAGCATTTAAATGGTGTTTTAAGGTTTACAAGGCATTTTCCACATATTGACCCATTATTATGAGGCATAAATGTATGTCAAGTGCTCTGCAAACCCTTTTGTTGCTGGTCAATCATTTTCCTCATGCCCAACTCTTTGGGACCCCTGCAAATCCTATAGCACTTTTTAAAATGTGAGCTCCTATTTCTCTGTGGGGAATTAGCTTTCTAAGGCTCCTAAATCCCAGGCCCACTATTTTGTTGTCATGCTTCTTAAGCATGTCTTCTTGCATCATTTCTGCAAAGAGTTATAGGTAGCTCAAACATTGCTATCCTAAAGGACTATGGGAAACCCTGGTCCCTTTGAGCAGAACAATGGAAGGTTTGTATAACGTGCTTGTATAACTTGGGATAATTGATTAGATATTAATAACCAGTTCTTTAAAAATTGACAAGATGGGGGCGGCCAGGTAGCACAGCGAGTAAGAGCACTGGCTCCAGTGTCGGGATGACCTGGGGATCAAATCCGGGCTCAGATACTTAGCACC
This sequence comes from Petaurus breviceps papuanus, assembly GCF_028583685.1. NCBI lineage: Eukaryota > Metazoa > Chordata > Mammalia > Diprotodontia > Petauridae > Petaurus > Petaurus breviceps. The sequence goes on along the minus strand of NW_027185761.1, from coordinate 69,081,066 downwards.
ACACCCAGAAATAACTGGCCGTGTAACCTTGAGCAAGTTACTTAACCCCAATTGCCCTCCAAAAAGCAAGAAAAAGAAAAAGAAAAAAATTAACAAAATCACAGAATTTGAGAATTGGAAGGAACTCAGTGACCACCTAGTTCCAACCACACCCAAAAGGAATCCGAGGTATTATCATACCTGACAAGCAGTTACCCAAGCCTCTGAAAGGAGACTCCATGGAGCCATGCTTCTTCTTGCTGACAGAGTGAATTCTTAGGACATTCTTTTTACCTTTAATGTCAAGCCTAAATTGGCCTTTTGGCAACATCCATTACTCCTGCCTCACAACCCTCTCAAGACAAACTGAATAAGACTAAGCCATCCTCCAGTGACAGCCCTTCAGATATTTGAAGACAGTTCTCATGTTCCCTCTTACTCTTCTCTTCTCCAGGCTAAACATTCCCAGTTCTTTCCACTGATCCTCCTATAAGCCATACTCAAGATCCTTCACCCTCCTGGGGTCCTCCTCAGGTCCTCCTCTGCATGTCAATGTCCCTCTTAAATGATGCTGCCCACAACTGAGTATAGTTTTACCAATGATCCCAGATGAGAACTGAAAGCAATGGGGCTGTTTCTTCCTTATTCTTGGAAGTAGTGTCTCTTAATATAGTCCAAATGCACATTAGCCCTGTGGGCTGCCCCAACACACTGCTGAATCACATCAAGCTTGCAGCTTGCAGCTGTTTTTCACAACATTTTCTATCTAACCTTGCCTCTCCTGTACTGATGCAGTTGACTTCTTGCGCCCAAATTTAACACTTGATATTTATCCTTATTGAATTTCATCTTATTAGATTAAGTCCCATTCTTGAGCCTGTCAAGATCTTTTTTGAGTCCTGTCTCTAATCTGATGTATTAAGTAAATCTCCAAGCTTTGAGTTATCTCTTTATTTAATCACTTATGCCTCTAGCCAAGTCATCAATAAACACCTTAAACAGCGAAGGTTAAGCACAGCTCCCTTAGCACTCCACTAGAGACCTCCTGCCACAATGACATTGAATCATTACCAATTATACTTAAGAGCCTGGTCAACTAGCCAGGTCTGAATCCATCTGACTGGATTATGCCAAATCCATCTCTCCTCATCTCTACAAAAATGGCACTGGATATTATATTAAAAGCTTTGCCAAGATTTCGGTAAACAATACCTTCATTTATTGGTTTACTAATCCCATCACCAAAGGAAATGCAGTTAGTTTGGAACAATCTGTTCTGGTTGGAGTCACACCAGCTCTTTGTAGCCATTGCTCCCCTTTCTAGAGGTTCACTAATCATCTCTTTGGTAATCTAGTCTAGAATTTGCCCAAGAATCAAGGTCAAGCTAATTAGTCACTAGTTTGTGAATGCTGTTCTCTTCCTTTAAAAAACTTTGGTCATTTGCCCTTCTCCAATTTTGCAATATCTCTCCCATTTTCTATGAAATTTCCAATACTAGTGACAATATCCAAGCACATTAACCAATTTTCCTAGGACCTAAAAGTGTCATTCACCTGGGCCAATGGACTTGAATTCCCCTTGAGCATGTAGGTGTGCTGTCTTACTCTGTTTTCACCTGGTCATCAACTCGATTTTTAAGAAAGCTTTTTCCAGGGCAGAGTTCATTCTTCTTAGCAGAGAAAACAGAAGCAAAATAAGGATTGAACAATTCCATCTCCTCTATGGTAAATTAGCATTACTTCATTCACCCCAGAAAAGGGCCCATCCTTTCTTTCATCCTCTTTTTTCTCCCAATATGAGCAAAATTAAACAATCTGACTTCATTGTTCTTAGCTTCCTTGACCAGGCTCAGCTCATTCGGAGCTTTAGTGCTCCCAACATTAACTTTACAAGACCATGTCAGGCTTTGATTTTATCCTTCATTACCTAGCCTTACTTTCATTTTCTGTACATTTTCTCTGCACATTTAATCCACTTTATAAGTTCCCTGTGCATCCACATTCATCTCTTCAAACAAACTTGAACTTTCCTCCTCACTGAAATTTTTCTCCTTTACACTTTTTAGCCTCTCCCATCTCTTCTGACCTTGCTTTCCCTAGAGTATTTTAGTCCCTAGAACCCCATCTATTATACCTCTGGAGGATAGGAAATCTCCTTTACCCAAATCTAGGGCACACGACAGCCTGTGGCTTATCGGCTCTCTGCCACCCCAGATGAAGCTCATCACCTCTAATTTCATCACTATGCTGTTAGCTCAAGCCTTGACTGACACCACTTCCCACCCCGTCCTCTCCACTCTAATTAAAGGGCTGAAGGATGGCATACCAAACTCCTCCCAATGTCTTCCTTTATAGGAGACGGAAGCTGGACTCCCTCAGTTCAATCTCCTCGGCATCTGCTGCTCTAATTGATTTCAACTCCATAGAACAAGATACTCCCCTGATTTTTCCTCCCATCCCCCACACTCCCCTCCCACTTTTCCTGTCTCTTTCTGTGTCTTGTCCCCCCCCCCCAATTAGATTTTAAGCTCCCTAAGAGCATGGACTGGTTTTTTAAAAAACTAATTGTATCCCCAATGCTTAGCACCATGCCTAGCATATAGTAGGTGCTTAATCAATGTTTACTGGATTGGTTTGGAATAGCCATTCCCCACCCCCAACAAGTAGACATTCATTTTGGATCTGATTTTCACTAATAGGGATTATATAAATGCTAATTGTAATTATTAGCATAACAAATATAATATATTTGACTCCTATTTTATAGAAGAGAAAATGAGGCTGTCAGTGAAAATGAGACAGAAGAAACTGTCCCCTTTTTGACCTATTGAAAGATGAAATTCTCGCTAAGGAAAATGAAGTAGTTCTGCGTTTCCCAGCTTTTGCCAGAGAGACATAGCGGGATAGCTGCGGGATCTCTTCGATGCCGTGTCAGCCCTCTGTGGCAGCCTTGTGATCTGCTTTCCAAACTCATTATCTATTTCCTCTCTCTTTCAGGTGCTCTGTTTCATACTCTAGTGCTTCCATTTCTTGTTCCATTGCTCTTCCTCCAAATGCTCTCCATCATGCTGCTTCTCCACTGTGGCACCTGGATATTTTCATGTAAGTCTATCTTCTTAACTTATAATGCTCCTCCACCCCCATCTGTTACCTGTCCTGTTTTGAATAAAGTATACCCATTTAGAACCATGGTCCCAGTCATAGGTTTTATCCCACCAAACTCAGTGATATCCAGGAGGCCAAATTTGTCTCTCTCTGTTAGAACTTCTAATTTCTTGCCTCAACTTTTGGCATTTGTGTACAAATATATGAGGCCATGGGTTTTATTACTGATTCCTTCCTTGGATTTTTTCTTCTGTAAACTTTCAGGAGTTTCCATTGCTACCTTTGTTTTTTATTATAGCTTCTCTATATGATACTTCATTTGAGAAGTATACAGAGGCAGTCTTTTCTTTCTCCCAACATTTTTAATGTTAAGCCTCTTTGCTTTGATCTGTAAGACATCTAGAAAATTCATTCTCACTAGCCTTTCTTAAGTGTACTGCATCTCTGGCCAAGAATCGACTCTCCTTAGATATTCTTCAAGACCCTGATGGGTTGCTGGACCTCTCTGATTCGACTTTGAATACATCTATTTATCTTGCATACTTTGTATAACTCCAATAATCTCCCAATTTACCATAACTGTCTTTGCACTGTCATTTGATTTTGTTTCTTTAGAGATTATGAAAAGGTCTTGGGTTGTGTAGTTTAGTGAAAGAAATGTACTCTCATCAGCTATAATTTCTTCTCCTTTATGGCCAAAAGAAAATAAAAGAATGTTGGGATTGGTAGCTAGGATATTGGCTTATGTCTTCAATAAGACTCGAGAAAAATATGAAAAGATCTAGGCCAGCCAATAGCACAATCAGGGACATTTGGAACTAGTTGAAGAGCAGATCGAAAGGTGGGCCCTCAGCTCGGAAGATTTCCAGGAGAGTGCAGCACAGCTGTGGACTGGCCCTACATTGGTTGTCATCTTTATCATCAAAATGTATAAAGACACGAGCAGGATGTGTATTCTATGGTAACCCAAAGCTGGGAGGAATAGCTGACATACTGGGTTAAATAGTTAGAATTCAAAAATACCTAGACAGACTGGAATGATGGGATGAATTTAATCAGATGAAATATCATGGAGGTCAATGTAGAATTGTACCCTGGGGGTAAAAAAGAATAAAAATTCCCAAGAACAGGTTGAGGAGAGTTAGATCAGTTTATCTGAAAGAGATAAGGGAACCTTAGCATACCAACATGTTAATAGGGGTCAACAATGTGACATGGCTGCCATGCAAGTGAACGCCATCTTACACATTCAGAGAGGCAGGTTTGGTTTTTGTTGTTTCTGTCCAGTCATTTTTCAATTGTGTCCAACTCTTCATGATCACATTGGGGACTTTCTTGGACACTGGAGTGCTTGGCCATTTCCTTCTCCAGCTCATTTTGCAGATGAGGAAAGTGGGACAAACAAGGTTAAGTGACTTGGTCTGGGTCACACAGCTAGTAGGTGTCTGAGGCTGGATTTGAACTCACAAAGATGAGTCTTCCTGACTCCAGACCCAGAGGTTTATCTACTGTACCACTCACATAATAAAGAGATAGTAACATTGCTGTACTCTGCACCAGGCAAACAATGTCTGGGATATTGTGTTCAAATTGTAGAAACATATTACAGGAAGGATATTGACTGGTACATAGAAGATGCATAATAGGTGTTTGTCCTCTAATAAGCTAGAGAATTTCCAGAGGAGGATAATTAGATGTTGAGGGGGTTTGTGTTCATTTCATATAAGGGTTAGTAAGAACTGAAAGTGTTTAGTTTGGAGGAAAGAAGACTTAGTAGATACATGAAGAGAGGTCAGACCACCTCTGCTTGGCACCAGAGGGTAGAACCAGGAGGCCCTGGGAGAAGCACATCTCTTTGCAAAAGAGGCAAATTTAAGTTGACTCCAGGAAGAACTTCCTAAGGATCAGAGTGGTCCCAAACTGAAATGGGCTGTCTGGGTAAGGGGTGGGTTCAGGAAAAGTCTGTTGTGCAACAGCTTCTTGTTCCATTCTTAATGCTTTCATACCCAGTGCCTATCACATACTAGGCACTTAATAAAAACTTGTTGATTGATTCAGGTATAGGGTACATGAGGTTGCCACTGATGTCTCTTCTGACTCTGAAATTTGTGGATTCTAGATGTCCTAGTCAATATAATGGACATTAGCAAATATGAGACTCAGGAGTTCAGACACAGGGACTAGGTGATTCAGTCACCGTGAGTAACACAAGTTGAGTGCTTCAGTCCCATCTTCTTTAACTGCCCTGCTAGAGACATAGAGATATGGTATTTAAGTGAAATATTTCTCAATCATTGACCTTTGGTCCATGAGGTTGAAAGTGGACATTTGTATTTTTCTCATTTCTAGTCCCAATGCTTCTGAACAAATGTGAAATCCTAACCCTAACCCAAAAAAAGTGACCATTTGTTTACTCTAACAGTGCTCTTTAGGTCCATTTGACTCTCATGCATGTCTGGAAGGGTCAAAGCTTCCCCAAATTTCATCCCAAGGGCCAGGCTTTGGGCTGATGATTCGAGGGAAGAAAGGAAAAGGAGAGAGACCAAGGCCTCTAAACACTCCACCTCCATGGCTCATTCAAAGAAACCTTCCATGGGAACAGAAACCCTCAGATGGAGCCGTAAGGAATGTTGGTTTCCAGTGACCGGATACGGCCTTTGCTTTCCAGTAAGAGCTCTTTCCTTTCTTCGCTTCTTTGTTTTTCTTTCTGGTTTCCCCACAGCTTCATTAAGAACCTGGATGTCCTGACTAAGACCATCTTTCTTCCATTATTATCATCAAGTATCATTATTACTGGCATCCTGGAGCTCAGCTGATCCAAGGGATTTACAGTCATTATGGTATTCAGCCTCCAAATGGGAAAGCCTGGGCTCCTCCGTTATCCTTCACTAGGCTCAGCCCTGAAGCCCGAATGGCCAATCATTAGTGTCATGTGTCCTCAGAACTTTCTCTGGTTCCTTCCTCCCATTCTCTTCTATATCTACTACTCAATTCTTAACACACTGATGTATCATTGGAATGATAACAGCTGGCTCTTCTCTGGTGCCTTAAGGTTTCCAGTCTTTAGTCCATATCATCTTATGTGATCTCTCGAGTACCTCATTTGGTTTAAGGCACAGCATTAGATCCATGGAGGTGCCTGCAACAGTATGATACTATGTGTGCCCTCAAGTGGAGTTGAGGGGACATGCATCTCTTTGGACTAGGGGACTGAAAGTTCCTAATACTCTATTTTTAAGCTTTGATGTTGAAAAATATGATGATCCAATTCAATTCAATTTGGCCAACATTCATTATGCCAATATATACTGTGCTAAATCCTGGGAATACAAAGATGAAAACAAAACCAATCCCACCCTCAAAGGGCTTATATTCTATGAGATGACATTATTCAGTACACCCAAGTCCTAAACTAGGGGGACAGTGGGATCCCAGATTTAATGGTTCTCCCATCTAAGAGCTAATGTCCCAAATTCCCCAGATAAAAATATATACATTTCTCTCATGACATTGATCTGACGCTAAATTGCAAAAACCCTTAAGGGAGGTAACACTTGGTGGTTACTCAAGCAGTGGCCCCAAAACCTTGGGGCACATGGGGGGCATTGCTTTGAATGGGGCAAGAGAGCTCATAGCTACATGTGAATTTCCGTAACAAGTATTATGTCTACCAGCTATCTCTTTCTGCAAATACATTATAATTTGCAATATTTTTTAACTTTGCATCAATGTGTTTATCAGTTGTCTAGACTGTAATACAACATCAACAAAAATAATTTTGAAAGAAAAAATAAATTGAGGTTTTATCACATAAAATTCTAGGAAATTTTTTTAGAGAGTGTTCATAGGTCTTGTTCTCAAAGGATGTTTAAGAAATAATCAATAAGACCCAAAGCTAAGTAAAAATCTCACAGAACTGAGGAATTTCCCAATTGGAAGAGGTTCAGAAGTCCTCTAACCCAGCACCTACTTAACTCCTTTCCTTCCTAGAACAACATGAATAGCTTTCCAGCTCCCACCTCCAGTGCTGGTGAACTCCCTGCCTTCCAAGGCAGCCTGGCATATTATAAGCAAAATGAACTAGATATCCTAAAACAAGGAGAGAAATTGGACCTCACAGAGCTTACTTGCCTCTGGTTGATAGAGATCCATGCCTGAACATGGCTCTGGAGAAGGATAATACCTTCTTAGGAAGGAATATAGATGGGGGAGAGAGAGACAGTATCATCGTATGGGATAAAAACATGTTCAGGTGAGATAATCAAGGAAATAGAAGGGGGGAAAATGTAGAAGATGTCTGAATTGTGATCAGGGGAGGGAGAAATCAATGTTATAGTACTACTGTATTATATATACTGTATATATAGTATATACAGTGAGTAATACAGTAATACTGTAGTATAACAGATCACCTGGACAAAAGGAGAGAGTGGACGAGGAATGGGAAGCATATCACAGTCCTAGCATGGAGGTACATGGGATGAAATGCTGCCGAAAGCAGAGGGTCAGCTCTCTTACCACCTCCTTCATACAGCTTTCTCTGATGCCCCTGTCCCCACAACCACACATGTACATGTGCATACATACATACACACACACAATTTATACTATGTTCTCTATCCTCACAAACTTCCAGAGAAGTACCTAGCTCACTCCCTTTGCCTCCATCACCCCTATCCTGTATTTTCCTGTAATAAAGAGTAGCTCCAGAGACTGCTGATCACAAATCTTTCCTCAGGCTAGGTGAACAAATTTCAGAACATCCAGGAAGAGCAGAGGAGCTCGATTTCATCACCACTTTTTTAAATTCTTGGTCAAACTTGATGGAATTAGAGCCTGGCAGCAGGATCTGCCAAGCCCCTGGTGGTGATTCACAAAAGGAAGATATTTTCTAGGGCTGTGGTCTCCAAATTCAGGGCTGGGACCACCTGGGAGGCTGTGGCCTCAGCCCATAGGGGCGCATATGAACAACTAATCAGAGAGTGGAAAAATGGGCCACATCACCCACTGTCCCTTAGATAGCCAAAAAGGAACTTGTCTCCAAGCCAACCATACCCACTGTGATCCCTGAACGCTCCCTCTCTGCACTGCACCCTCTCCCTCCACTGCGCAAGTTCCCAGCCTCCTGCTTTCTGTACTATGCATAGGTTCTGAAGGACAATTATAACCTACCCAGCATTTACAGCAACAACTGCCCAAGGCACCACTAGGAAAACACCAACCATTTCCCCTGACCCCATCCTCTGATGGTCTCTTAGTTACACCAGGCACTATGGAAGTGATGAGTTGCAATATACACCGTAGATCTTAAATTATCTTTAAATAATATTATAGAAATATTTTATTGTCTTTAGATAAAATAATTTTGTTGTTGTTGAGTAATTTCAGTCATGTCCAACTCTTCCTGACCCCATTTGGGGTTTTCTTGGCAAAGATACTGGAGTGGTTGGCCATTTCCTTCTCTAGTTCATTTTACTGATGAGGAAACTGACCCAAACATGGTTAAATGACTTGTTCAGGGCCACATAGTTAGTGAGATAATATAATGTGGTAGATCTAAATCTACTCTTCTTCCAAACTTCCTTATTTTTATCAGAAGCACCTCCATCCTTCCAATCACCCCGTTTTACAACCTCAGAGTGATCATAAACTCCTTGATCTTCCTTACCCCATATATCCAATCCATAGCTAAATTGTATCCTGTCTGTTTCTACAGCATGTTTTGCAACTGTCCCCTTCTCTATACTCTCATGACCACCAACTCTCATTATGCCCCTGTCCCTTTTTATCTGGGCCATTGCAGTAGCATCTAATTAGTCTCCTCATTCCAATCTATCCTCTTCAGAGTTGTTAGTGGTAGTTTCCTTAATCATCCCCTACTCAATCAATTGTAATTTACCTCTATTGAGTCTAGAAAGGATGAACTATTATCTCATCCTTTTAAAATTTCTACTTGTGTACGTTCTATAATGAATATAATTATTAGTAGAGAAGTGAATGCATATATGCAATTTGTAAATATATCTACCATTTTGGGGAGGTACCTGCTCAAAAATTTTTTACTGATGGTGCGTATGTGATTTTTAAAAAGTGTAGAGACTACTGATTCCAGGGAACAGTTGAGACAAGAGACACCTCTGAAAAGTGTGAGTTGGGTGACTTAAGAAAAAGTCAGTTTGGGAAAAGAATCCACACTGTGGAAGGAAATTGATCCTTACCTATTGGGGTTGGGAAGAGAGGGGATTTCTCTCTCCTTTCTCTCCTGGCCATGGCATCCAGTGGCAGACTTATGGTAGGAAACATTGTACCCAGCAGGGAGCAGGAGCAAGGCAAGACAAGATGGGCTTTGAGAGAGACCATCCCCCTGGTCACAGGGAGTAGAGGCACTGGAACAAATAAGGATCCTAGCTGAGCTCCCCAACCAAGACATTGTGCCCCAAGAAGTAGCATGAGAACACCTTGAAAAGGGAAAGGATTTCAGGGTGTTGTAGGGCTGGATGAATGAGTTGTCTAGGCATGCACTCCTTCAATGTGTGCCTTCCTCCTAGTGAACTCTAACTGTGTGTCCTCTCTTCCCATGAACGCTTAGTGTGTTAGTGGGAGAGGAAGCCTCAGGTCTGTGGTGGGGAGGGGAAATTGGTTACTACTGTTCTTACTATGATGTGATAGTAAATGCTTTAATTATGTCAATGAACAATGAAAAAGGAAATGTTCCAGTAGAGATTCACGAAGTACAGTGTTAACAGGACCAAGCCACACAGGGCCCTGAACATGGACTTGTTTGGTACCCAATCTATGAATCTGGGTTGAGGATGGGGTGGGGAGGGGGGGCAGTGGGAGTGGTGATACTGAGAGAGAACTACAAAATTAATCCAGTAGAATGTGATATGAAGGGCAAGGACTTAGCCCTACTTTCTTTTATACTTTCTTGTGTAAATATTTCCCCTTCTTTAATCCACATTAGTAGTTAAACTATTTGAGGGAATTTTTTTAATTTTTCTAATTCTCAATATTTTGTCTTTGTGTCTCCAGCATAGAGCACGGTCCTTGGCACAGGAGCAGCATGGTATAGTGAAAAAGGCCCTGAATCTGACCTGGGTTCAAATTTGGCCAATGACTTTTACTGCCTATGTAACCTTAGGAAAATTAATTAAACTCCTTAAGCCTCAGTTTCCTCACTTTAAATGTGGGGGCTGGATTCGATAGTCTCTGTGGCCCTTTTCACCTCTGGAGCCATAGAAGCTCAGGAGATATTTAATAAATTGGATTTAATAAAGCAAGAGACACCTATCCCAAGGTTCCAGCATGACCTCAAAGGGTTGGGATGAGGAAGATGCCTTTTTAAGGGAGGCATTTTCCACCCCTCCATCTTATAAGCCACTGGTATATCATGAAAATCTACATTGGGAAAATTGTTCTATATGACTTAAAGTAAAATCCTTAGAAGGAAAAACTCAGGTCTACAAAAGTGTATATTCAAGATTACTTGTTCCAGGTTGGGTGGAGCATACCTGTAATCCTTGGAACTGGAGAGAGTGAGGTTGGTAGGTCTCTTGAGCTCTGGAGTTCAGAGTTTCAGAAGTAAAACTAAAGTGGATTGAGTTCCCACTAAGTCTGGCACCAAGTCTCAACCCCCAAAAGTGAGGGGCACCAGGCTGCCTAAAGAGAGACAAATTAGCCCAGCTTGGAAACTCTTACCCTAATCAATCCAAAGGGTAGTCACTGCTCCTCCCACCAAAGGAGAGTCAGTTAAAAAAAAATTAAAAGCTCTTCATGTAAATATCTCCCATTCCCATAGAGGAATAAAAGAGGCTTGAGAGAATGAAGTGGAGAAAATTTCCCTCTTTCCAGTTACCTGTTTTCTTCTAGCTTCAGGCTATAGCTTTTTCCTAATTCCTCTCCAAATACCCCCCCGCCTTGAAAAAAGGTGGCGGAGCCAAGATGGTGGAGTAGAAGCAGGGCCTCCCTGCTGCTCCTGCTTCCACCTTCCCCAATCCATGTAAAAAGGGGACTCTGAAAAAACTTTGGAGCTGCAGAACCCACAAAATGACACAGAGAAGCTAACCTACCGCTTAGGACAGCCCTGCAGGCCGGCAGGAATCCAGTGCAATGCTCTGGGAGCCGAGCCCAGCCCCACCTGAGGCTTTAGCCCCAGGGCAGGCCTGAACAGCCAGAAGGACTCCAGATCAGCAGCAGCTTGGCCATTTCCAGATTTATCAACACATAGATTCGAAGGACAAAGTGAGAGGTCAGTGCAGTCTGGACTTTGGGACCAGTAAGTGGGAGTGTGTGGCTTTTACCCCCAGGGCAAGAAGCCACTGAGGCTCCGGCACAGCCAGCCAGTGCCACGTGGCAGCTTCAGCTCCTGGCCTGCAGAGTGTAGGGGGTCAAGCACCAGTCTGAGGGGTAATTGCTCTTGCTTTAACCTTCTTGGATCTGGATTGCAGTCTAGGGTGGAGGTCCTAGGATGTATGTCCAGCTTGCCAGAGCTTGTGGAGACCTCAGAGAGGGCACCCATCTAATACCTCCGGCAGCTGATAAAACCCCAGAATTTGGGACGAAAGCTCCCCTGTCTGGCAGAGTTCTACCGTGGCAAAAAGCCCAGGGGTCAAGTGACTGAGGGGCAACATGACCAGACAAAGGAAACAAAGCAGACAGAAGATTCCAACATTACACTCCTATTTTGGGGACAAAAAGGAGCAAAGCATGGAACAGGAGGAAGACAGTGAAGTCAGAACTCCTGCACCAAAAGCTTCAAAGGAAAATACAAGCTGGTTACAGGCCCGAGGACCTTAAGAAGCAGGTTAGAGAAGTGGAGGAAAAATTGGGAAGAGAAAGGAGAACAATGCAAGAAAATTATGAAATGAGAGTCAACAGCCTGACTGAGGAAAATAACACTTTAAAAAACAGACTGACTCAAATGGCAAAAGAGGCTCAAAAAGGCAATGTGGATCTCACCAGTTAGATTGGCTAAGATGACAAAACAGGAAAATGACAAATGCTGGAGAGGATGTGGGCAAACGGGAACACTAATGCATTGTTGGTGGAGTTGTGAACTGATCCAGCCTTTCTGGAAAGCAATCTGGAACTATGCCCAAAGGGCTATAAATACTTTCATACCCTTTGATCCAGCAATACCACTCCTAGGGTTATATCCCAAAGAGATCATAGAAATGGGAGAAAGACCCATATGTACAAAAATGTTTATAGCAGCTCTTTTTGTTGTGGCAAAGAATTGGAAATTAAGGGGGTGTCCATCAATTGGGGAATGGCTGAACAAGTTGTGGTATATGCATGTTATGGAATATTATTGTGCTATAAGAAACGGGGAGCAGGTGGTCTTCATATTTACCTGGAGAGGCTTAAAAGAACTGATGCTGAGTGAGAAGAGTAGAACCAGGAGGAATTTGTACACAATTACAGACACAACGTATGTGTGATGACCAACGTTGATAGACTGGACTCTTCTCAACAATGCAGGGATATAAGTCAATCCCAAAAGACGCATGATGGAGAGAAAAACATGCATCCAGAGAAAGAACTAGAAAGAACTAAATTTATATCCAGGTGGAAGCAAAATACCTGATCTTTTTCATTCTCTTATTTGATTTTATGTCCTCTCTACCATTTTTCATTCCAGCTGGTACAATCCATCCTTATAACCTGACCATTGTATAATGTGAAAGTATTTACAGATCCTATACTTGATTATAAGATGCCATGGGGGGGGAGGGGAAGGAGGGGGACAAAATGTGAAATTCAAGGAATTGTGGAATTGAATCCTGTAAACTAAAAGGAAACAAACAAATTAATAAATTAAAAATTGAATTAAAAAAGGCAATGTAGAGAAGAATGCCTTAAAAAGTCAAATTTGCCAGATGGAAAAAGAATCTCAAAAGCTCACTGAAAAGAATCATTCCTTCAGAATTAGACTGGAGCAAATGGAAGCTAATGACTTTATGAGAAATCAAGATGCTGTTAAACAGATCCAAACAAATGAAAGAATAGAAGGCAATGTGAAATATCTCATGGGAAAAAACACTGACCTGGAAAATAGATCCAGGAGAGATAATTTAAAAATTATTGGACTACCTGAAAGCCATGATCAATGTAAGAACCTAGAAATCATCCTCCAGGAAGTTCTCAAAGAAAATTGTTCTGATGTTTTAGAACCAGAGGGCAAAACAGAGCTTAAAAGAATCCACTGACCACCTCCTGAAAAAGATCCCAAAAAGAAAACTCCTAGGAATATTATAGCCAGGTTCTGGAATTCCCAGATTAAGGAGAGAATATTACAAGCAGCCAGGAAGAAACAATTTGAATATTGTGGAAACACAATCAGGATAACCCAGGATCTGGCAGCTTCTACACTGAGGGATCGAAGGGCTTGTAATATGATATTCCAGAGGGCAAAGGAGCTGGGATTAAAACCAAGAGTCACCTACCCAGCAAAACTGAGTATCATGTTCCAGGGGAAAATATGGTCATTCAGTGGAATAGAAAACTTTCAAGCATTCTTGCTGAAAAAAACAGAGTTGAATAGAAAATTTGACATTCAGATACAAGAAGCAAGAGAAGCATGAGAAGGTAAACTGGGAAAAGAAATCATAAGGAACTTATCAAAGTTGATTAACATTCCTACATGGAAAAACAATAATTGTAACTTATAAAACTTTTCTCAGTAGTTGAAGGGAATAGAACTGTATATATAAAAATGTCTATATATGAGGGTTTATGGGCATATAAATACATATGTGAATGTGTGTATATATGTTTACAGGTATACATAGTTAGAGGGCATAGGACCAATTTAACAGGAAGGGATGATACTTAAAAGGGAAAATTAAGAGGTGAGAGAGGAATATAATGAGAGGAGATGGGGAGAGACAGAATGGGGCAAACTATGTCATATAGAAGAGGCAAGGGAAAATGGTTACAATGGAGGGGAAGAATAGGAAGGCAAAATGGAATGGGTCAACCTTATTCCCATTGAATTTGTCTTGAGGAGGGAATGAAATGCACACTAAAGAGGGTATCTCACCCTACAGAAGAGTAGGGAGGGAAGGGGATGAGGGGGGGATGATGGAAGGGAGGGCAGGCTGGGGGAAGGGAAGTTGGAAGCACCCACTTTTGAAAAGGGATGGGATCAAAGTAGAGAACAGAACAAGTGGGAGGTAGGATAGGAAGGAGGGAAATATAGTCAGTCTTTTACAATATATCTACTATGTTATTGTTTTGCATTAGCTACACATGTACATCCTATACTGAACTGCTTATCTTCCCAGTAAGGGTGGGTGACAAGGGAGAAGGGAATGAATCTGGAATTCAAATTTTAAAATCAAATATTCAAATATGTATGTATGTATATATGTGTGTGTGTATACTATTATTAATACTATTTTACATGTAATTGGGAAATAAGATATACAGGCACTGGGGCATAGAGATCCACTGGAAAAGTCGAAAGGGGTATGGGAGAAAATATGGGAGAGAGCAGATTGGAGGAGGGGATGTCCTGTGGGACTGCTATTTTGGGGAGGTGGGTAGGGGAAAAACAGGGAGAAAATTTGTAACTCAAATCTGGCGGAAATGAATGATGTAAATCAGAAGTTAATAAAGCATTTGAAAAAAATTTTAAAAAAACAAATACCCCCCCTTTTTTAATTGTAAGATCTTGTCCTAGTCCCACATTTCCTTCCTTTGAGAGAGACCAGGACATTGAAGAAAGAACCTAAAGCTACAAACTGTTGCCTTTGGAGCAGGATCATCAGCAATAGGTCTGAAGCCAAAGGTCTAATGGAATGTCCCAACCAATTGGAGGTGCCTGGGAGTGAAATGGCAAGCACAGAAGTGGTTCACACCTTGTTTCAGCTATTGAACTAACACCTTGTTTCAGTCTGTCAAGAAACAGAATGTGTGAATGCCACAACTTGTGAACTGCTCAGGAGGAGCTAATGACTGTATAAGGAGAGCCCCAGGGCTAGAGACAGCAGGAGTTGAAGAGAGGACTCTTGTGGTAGCAGAGTCAAGGAGAGTACTTGTGGTGTCCTGGCACTCTTTTTGTCTGCTCTTTCTGTATTGATGTTCATTTGTGATACCTTGTACAGAAGCCCTGGGACCTTACTGGAAGCCCTGAAAGAGGATTTTCTGGTTGTATGTTTAAAGAAGTCCTGGAGGAGGGTTTTGGAGGTCCTGAGACTTTACTGATGATTTGTGCTAACCTCTTGGACCTTGTTTGTGGGTCAGTGTTGATTTCTATGTTGATGATTTGTGTTGAATTCTCAGACTCTGTGGGTGGGTCTGCTGAGTTGATTTCACAGGCAGACAGTGAATTGATTATGGTGCCTGCAATGTATATGAATATTATTGTGGCTCTGTTAAGCTTTGTCTTCCCAGAAACAGGAATGGTGAAGGACTTGAGGTGGACTGGACACTGTTAACTCCACTATGGAATGGGAACTGGACAAAGAACTGGACAAGGAGCTGGACAAGAAACTGGGAGCTTTGAACCCAGGTGACAGTTGGAGCTGGGACTATGGAAGAGAAACCATGGAAGCTTAGAGCCAGTCTCGAGTCAAGCTGAAAGAAGACTTTACTTGAATACTGTGTACTGACTGAGAAGATTGTGATTTACTTGTGACCAAGGGGTGGATGACCTGTGTATTTTCCACTACCCCTTAAGAGGGTATTGAGTAGTGACTAATGACTTGAGTAGTGACTTATGATTGAATAGTGACTTATTTGTAACTTAGTGTGCCCCATGAGTGGAGAACTTTAACTATTGTATTTTGTGACCCTTAAGGATGATTGAATGATTGAGTTGATTGAACGATTCTTACTAAGTGACTGATTGACTAAATGATTATACTTTGTTCAAAACTGTGTGACCACTGTGGTGAAAAACTATGTGGCCATTTTCCATGATAAGTTGTTGTGAATGCTGTATTTTGATTATCTGTGATTAGTTGTAATATTGTGAATGCTGTACCTCTATTTACTGTGAATGTTTTGCTCTGATTTGTTATTGAATAGTGTTCACTATACTATGTAATCAGAACCTTAAAAGCTGTTCACAGTAGCATTCTTCTGGAAAGCTGTTCATACTTGGCTTTACAGGGAGGACCACTCTGTAGGCTTGTTCTTGCATCTTATTGTGAGACCAAGAATAAAGTCTGATGAACCCAGAAGAGTTGTACCAATAAGTCTGGCTTCAGATATGTAAATATTGTGTGGAAACCAATATTCCTCCTTCTGTCATGGCCACTGGATTATCACTGGATCCCCCTTTGGAAAGCATTGCAGCTACATGGTGGGAGAAAGTGACAGGTACCAGTAATTCCCACGAATCCTCCCAATTCAGCTTTGTAAAACTTCGTGTTGTGTGAACATGAGTTGCTATTAGTAGAGGCCCCCTGAGCGAGGTCCCATTTTCTCTGCTGGAAATGAACCAAACATAGGAAGCCTCTGACATCCCAAGATAAAGATGTCTAGATCTGCACTTTGAGCTCAGAGCTATGCAGTCAATTCAACCTGTTCATATACTTACATGCACATATACTTCCTTCTTGCTGAGATTTGCTCACCTTCGTTAAAAAGGCAATTCAAAAGCCCTGGGACCCCTTCCTGGGGCCCTGGGGCAGAACCTGATTGGGTCTGGTAGAACAGATGCCTGAGGGAAGCACTTGAAATTGGAAAAAAAAAAACAGTCTACAGCAAAGCAGATAAAATACCTTGACTCATTTCTATGTGTAGATCATTTTCTTTATTGGAATTACAGAGCACAACCAAAAAATTTGACAATAGCAGTCACATAGCAAGAGAACATCCTTTGCCATCTAAAATTACCCTGATGCTGAAGAACAGGATTTAGCTCTGTGGATTTGGACAAACACATATTAAGAAAAGTTGCACAATCCGCCAAGCTTGTATGCACACGAAAACGCTCAGGTTACTTCAGCCCTGTGTATGTTGTATCCACCACAAAACATTCCCAAATGACAGGGTCTTGAGTTCCCAACTTGCTTGCCAAGTTCCTTATAGTTTCCAGCTTTCAATTTAAAACAGATATGTAAAATATATGCTAATTATCACCCTAATGGAAACAATATGTGGTTCACAACTAGGATATCCCAAAAGCCCATGTCCCTCCCACTGAGCAAAGGCATCCTGAATGAACAGCTCCAATCTTTTTTTCCATACATACAATTCAGCTGATCCTGATTCTTCAGAACACAGAACAATCAATGGGATTACAGCTGACTGCCTATCTCACTCTTTGTCAGCAGGGTTCTAAAAAGACGATAGCATTTGCTAGAGAACAGTTACGAAAAAAAGCAAGGTTTTGGTCAAAGGAAGGATTTAATTAAATCTCCCATTTAGAGTCACTTGTAAAATTCAATACACATTTAGTAAGTGCCTACGATGTGCCAGGCACTGTCTGAGGAGCTGGAAACACAATGCACTTAGTAGGGATACAACATATACACAGAAAAGTAAACACTTGATCATTTGAGGAGGGGGAGAGGGAAAGGAGAGAGACAGACAGAGAAACAGAAAGAGAGAGAGAAAGAGAGAGAGAGAGAGAGAGAGAGAGAGAGAGAGAGAGAGAGAGAGAGCTCAAACAAGTACTCCAGGATCGTGAATGGTATCGTATAGAACATCTCATGGAGGACATAGCTTAAGAACTAAGCCTGGAAAGAAGCTAAGGAGTGTAAGAGGTGGAGGTGAGGAGAGAGTGGACTCTAGGCATAGGAGATGGCCTTCAAAAAATCAGAGACAGGAGGGAGAATTCGAACTTTGGGGAAAGGCCAGTAGGGCAGTTGAGCTGGAGATAGTTTGTGAAGAGACTTAAATTCCAAGCTTAAGGGTTGATATTTTGGAGCAAGGGAATGTCATGGTCTCTCCTATGATACATAGAAATTACTTTACCAGCACTGTGGAATACTGGAGGAAGGAGAGACCAGAAGCTAAAAGTCAAATTAGGAAATTGTTATGAGTTCAGGCTACAGGTAGCAAGGGTCTGAACTAGAGCAGTGGCTATGGGGGGAGAGAGAAGGGGACAGACAGAAACTATGTTGGGGAGGTAGAGTCAACAAGATTTGGCAATTGATTCAAAATGGGGCTGAGGATGGAAGGAGGGAAGAGTTGTGCATGACCCTAAACCTATGAACTTGGGGACTGGAAATATAGCAACACCCTTGACTGAAAGAGGCAATTGGGAAGAAGAATGGGATTAGGGAGAAGATAATGAGTTTCCATTGGGATTTGTTGAGTTTGTGATGCTGATGAGTCAGAAGTTCTGAAGTCTTCCACTGAAAACAAGTTCATTCTACGATTTGGCTGAAGTCACAGGCGCACCAGATTTCAGAGTTGGCAGGGCCTTGGTGGCCAGCTCATCCAACCCTTACTTGTACAGGAGACCCCCCTCTACTTCATCCCATGCATAGTCCTTCAGCCTTGAAAACCTACAGTGAAAAGAACTTACTGTACCTTGAACCAATCCATTTTGGAAATGGGTTGTCTCAAGTCAAGCTCCAACCTGTATGCATTTACCAGATTCCCCCTGTGTGCCCATTATTGTGCTGAGGGCTCAGGAGGTTACAGAAGCAGCAGCAGCAATGGCGCTTGCTTTTGAGAAGCTAGCAGTCTACAAAGGCAGACAAGACACCCACAAATACAAAACATGGAACACTTAGGATACATTCTAGAAGCACGCGATCATGTGGGACATCCTGTCCATGCTGGAGATAACCCAAAGGCAGAAAAGTTCACTGGGAGGCAGAGACAGGGGAAAAAAGCTTCGCGGAAGCAATGTCTTGAGTTAGGCCTTGAGGGCTATGCAGACTTTAGCTTGGCAAAGAGACAAATAAAGGGCAGAAAGTGCCCTGTTCTTATAAAAATGTTTCTGCCAAACTGACATCTCAAGTTAAAGATGATTCTTCAGCTTTTTTCACTTTTAAGTAAATCTCTTTTCAGTCTTTTGGCCTTCGCCAGTGCCAGAGAGGGAGTGAAAATGACAGAATCTGGAGGAAGAAAACTGAAATCCCCAAAATTCAGACTCCTAAATCCCCCACAATTTAATCTGAAAAGTCCAGACAATTACAGCTAAGTGATTTAGGGGCATTTTGTTTCTGGATTTTTCTTCCATTCAAAGGTTAGCATAGAATCCCAAGAATTGGAGTTGCCTTACTAATGTGGCTTTAGTCCTTAAAATGGGTAGGATTAAGCATCTGTCTCCATTCCATTTCCAGGAGGTGCTGATTCAAGGGCCTGGTAGGAGCCCCAGTTGGAGTATGCTGAGAGCATGGTGTCTGCTGTCGTGGAGATGATGCTTGAAGATTCACAAAGTACTTGAGCTCCGTCCTCATTGGACCCTCACAACAACCCTGTGAGGTAGGTAGTGCAAGTATGGAGGGTTGATCAAAGGCATTCCCTGGTCAAGGTCATGGGGAAAGGCATCTCCCTAGGAAAGGGAGTCATGGGTCCAGCATTCAGCCCTGATCCATGATCCTTAAGCAGGAGATGTCCTCAATCCTCTCAAAGAGGGGCCAATGGGCAACTTCATCAAATTCATAAGGGAACTCCCCTGATCAACCCACTATACAAGTGTGAATATCCCCATCCAGCAGAACAAACTAATGCTCTTAAAGGTTTGTCCAAGCTCGCTCAGTCAGCAAGAGGGAGAAACCAAACTCAGACCATCCAAAGCAAATGAGCAAGGAGGCCATTAGAAAGATGAGCAACTGTGCAGATATCACTAAACACAGTCAAGAGACAGTCCTTGTAGTCATACAAGATTGTATGACTATTTAAACAGAGGAAAACATGGCAGAAATGTTCATTTACCAATCAACAGATTTAGTGATTCTTGGTCAACAGAAATAGTAATAATTGGCTTTTCCATGGCACTTAAAAGTTTTCAAAGAGATTTGCGATCATTTTCTCATTTGAACCTTACAACAAACCCTGGGAGGTAAATACTGTTACTATCTATTTTGACAAGTGAGGAAACTGAGGTTCAGAGTAGTTAGGTGATTTCCCCCTGGTCACATAATCAAAAAGTGTCAGAGGTGGGATTTGAGTTCAGTTTTGAGTTCTCAGTCTTCCTGACTCCAATTCCAGCACTCTGGCCACTACTTCCTTTTCCCTCCACAATAAAAACCCCAAACACATGAAAAGCCAAAGGCAGAGATCGTTGCTAGTCCTGTCTAGTCACCATCTCCAATCTGCTGGCTTGCCCAACCTTATCACTGTGGACATTGTTGAATCAATGAATGATGGATGAATGAATGAATGATGAATGAATGAATAGCTTTCTGACTTATCTTCAGAGTTTAAAAAATGACTACCATTAACAAAGTATATTAGTACACATTTCAGGGCAATTCTC
Organism: Petaurus breviceps papuanus; assembly: GCF_028583685.1. Classification (NCBI taxonomy): domain Eukaryota; kingdom Metazoa; phylum Chordata; class Mammalia; order Diprotodontia; family Petauridae; genus Petaurus; species Petaurus breviceps. The sequence continues at coordinate 69,060,593 of NW_027185761.1, read as the reverse complement.
TGGTTCACTCTCATTCAGGAAGGAAAGATTTCTCTTGAGAAGCTAAGTGGTGAAGCCTTTTTCCAGCTCTAATTCTCTAAGTCTATGAGAAGGAATAGAAAAAAGTCACCAAAGAATTCTGTGCATACACAGCAAAGTCTCAGCTAACATTTTCTTCAGTCACAAAGCAGATTGGGGAAACTCAGTGGGAGATTGGTGATAGGAGGCAGGGGAGGAGGTGAAGAAGGAGACAGTGGTGCTACTGGGTTCCTAAGGGAGAGAGGGCTCACCTCCTGAAAGTCAAGTTGGGGATGGAGGTTCACAGATCAAAGCCTGGAAGGGACCTCAGAGGCCATCTAGTCTAACCTCACTCATTGTACAGATGAGGAATCTGAGGCCAAAGAAGGCTAAGTCATTTACCCAAAGTCACACATGTGATCTTGTCAGAGTTGGGATTTGAACTCACATGTGTTCACCAGCAGACTCTAGCAAGAGCATCTGGAGGAGACTAGAGGTTGGAAGTGAGGGCTGAGGAGTCTGCATGTTTTCTGTTTCTAGGGGAGAAGTTTCTGATAATAAGGCATGATGCTCATGGAATGCAACTTTCTTGTCACTTGAGGAAACCCTTTCACTGAGAGACAATTCATCCCCACACTCTTCCTCCACCTCTCATTCCAACTGACAGCGCAGGAAGGAGGAGGTGTTTAAAGGACACAGTTTATCCCTCCCAGCCTCCCCAAGATCTTCCCCACTGAGGTCTCTGTTCCAATATTTCTATCCCCAGAGAAGTCTGCTTCCTTCCAGGCTCTCCAGGGCAGGACTGTGGGGGGGAGTGGGGAGGAGAGCTGAGACTATAGGATTCCATAGCTCCTGTAATCCTTCTTCCCAAGGAATGTTCCTCTTCCTGTTTGCTCTCTGCAAGGAGATGAAATAGTCGGACCTATCTTAGGCACAATTTGTCATTTGTTTCCATTCTGAATCTTTCCTACTTCCTAGAACTCTATAATTGTCCCTTCCTGGGTCCTATGAAATATTCACGGGATCCAAGAACTTAGTTCTAGAGCTGGAAAGGACCTCTAAGACCATCTACCCCCAACACCTTTCTTTTACAGGTAAGGAAACTGAGACAATTTGAAGAACGTTTGAATTTTCATTCACTTGAATCTTTAACAAGTAGAATTTCAATATGACTGAATAACTTCAGACATTTTAAAGGAGAAATGTGTGTGACACATTATGTGGAGTCCCACAGGCCTCTGTCAAAGAATTAGAGAGATCCAATCTCCTGGGTGTCCTCCATAGGCTACAAGGATCTATGAGTCTTCAGAGGGACTCTCTAAGCCAAGAGTACCCAGTTGCCTTACCTGATCCCTTCTGGCTGCCAGAAACAATCTCACAATCACAGCTCCCATAGTCCTTCAAGATCTAGCACCAGTCCCCACCTTCTTTCTTTGTTCTCTTCAATGGACTGGGATTCACTAGGTTACCTGGACCTAGCTCTCTGCTTCCCTGGGCTACTGCCCAACATGTTCGGTCTTACCACTCCAAGCTAAGAAGGCCATCTCCAATCGCAGTACCACCCTGGGTGAGCCACTCAGAGGTTTGCCTTTTTGGAAGAAGCCTGGGGCTTGGGAAACAATGCAAATAAGCAAGGTTAACCTCTCCCACCTCACAAACTCAGGTCCTAAAAACTCCTTCAAGCTTTGTGGCATATGGATCAATCAGTCAATCGCCAAACAGTTTTGAAGTGTCTACTCAGTGTCAGACACTGAGAATACAAAAACAAACACAGAATAAAATGATCCATAGTTGCAAGGAGCTTGCATTCTAATGAGGGAGACGACCCCCCCAAACACACACACACATATGTACATATACACATATATATAAATATATACAGAATAAATATAGATAGAATAAATACGAATTAATACAAAGTGTTACATATAAGATCATTTGGATAGGAAGGTTCTAGGATTGGGGGAGGGTAGATCATGTGGTGCCTATGTTGCTATGGAGACAAGAGACTTCAACAGATGCTGCCCTAGAATTCAACTGAACTTGGGCTTCTGCCATTGTTGGGGGGGGAGGGGAGGGTTTGGAAGGAAAGTCAGCAGGGATGGGTCGATCCCTTTTGTACATCGGCTCAGGCATCAGCTCTTCTAATGAGCCTTTAGCCCTGAGTCCTACTTGGCAAGAAGCCAGCCCCAAAACTCCCTTGTGGTTGACTCAAAGCAGGCAGGGAGTATCTGCACATGCTCAGTACAATCCACATTACACTTACTTGAAATAAAGGAAAAGGAAAAAGCTCAGTATTTTCTATGTACTCTATGACTGCCCCAGCCAAACAGCAGCCTCAGCAGGCTGCGTTGCTTTTATTTTTCTTATATTATCATTATATACAATGGACCAAAGAGCAAAATCTATTTTCAGGTGACCCTAGTCTGTTAAAATCCTCTACAGTACAGCCTTTTACAAGGAGACTGTAGCTGCCAGGCAGGAAATAGTCTAGATGCCTGTTTTCTTCTTCATTTAATTTTTAAGATCTGAATAGTCAAGTTTAAATGTATGTTGGCCATCCCAAACAATTTGTTTTACTCTTTGGGGAAAATAATTCCTATTCCCTTATATTGAAAGTAAATTATCTTCATTTTTTAAAAAATGTATGAACTCTTTACAATGCAGTACATTACAAGGTATGGTGGAGAGGGTGGGAGAGCTGACATCAGAGACCCTGGATTGGTTCAGTCCTGGCTCTGCCATTTATATCTGTCTGACCTCAAGCAAGTCACTTCATTTCTCTAGGTCCCAATTTTCCTCATTGGTCAAATGAGGGGAGTGGATGACATGGGCTCTAAGGGCCCTTCCAGCTCTAAATCTTAGATTTTCTACTGAAATAAACATGAATAAGCATAAACACCCATTACCTATGTGACCAAGGGCAATAGTATGCCCAGGCAACACTCTGAGGCTATAAATTCCAAACAAGTTGCTAATAATCTTCAACCAAAATTGTGGTGGGAGTTTCCATACTTGGGACTTCTTTACCTGAAATCACAAGCTGGAATCAAATAGAAAAATGAGAGATGTAGCCCAAAAGAGTGAAATGAAATCAATATATCTTTGGAGTTTCCTTTCCCATACAACTCTCTTCCAGTGTCCAAAGTTCTTTTCTGCATGAGAAGATGGTCTAATTAAAGAGATTATTGCAAGGACAAAAACCATCTCATTTTAGAGCTGAATGAGACCTAAGAAAACTGGTAGTCCAAGTCATGTCATCTCATAGATGAAAACAAATGAGACCCAAAGGTTAAATGATTTACTATCACATTACCTGCTACCTAGCAGCAGGACCAGGATGAGGGCCAGGGCTCCTAGCTCTCATTTCATTCATGTTATGACTAAACCACCCTGGCTACAGTAGGCTTACTGTGTAATGGACATGCACAATGGAGAAGGAAAGGAACTGGGGGAAATTACCTTTCCTATAATGCCCTGGTCCCAAGGCATAGGCACTGATTGGAGAAAAGCAGAGATTACTAGGAACAAGAAAAAGGGGGAGGGAGAAGAGGAGGAGGAATATGAGGAAAAGGAGGCATTAAGAAGCATCCACAATTATGGCAGCAAGCAGAAGCAGTAGCAGAAGCAGCAGCAGAAGCAGGAGCAGAAGCAGCAGCAGAAGCAGAAGCAGAAGCAGCAGCAGAAGCAGAAGCAAGCAGGATGCAAGCTCAGACAGATGTGGGCACACAGAAGTCAATGCAAGGGGCAGGGACTACAGGGACAACAAGCTGAGAGGCAGGACTCAGACACCGAGTCCTTCATCGAGGTTTTCCTACTCCACTCACATAATTGAGATTTTTCTAATTGGTGCCCAAAGAATGTTTCTGCAGATCTGAGAGGAAGGGAGGCTATTAGCTCCATTCACTTCCTTCTGGATTTGGAGATAAGTTGCCTTTATCCACTGATATCCTTTTAACAAATATGCTTTATGTTCAAAATGGTTTGGAGGAATAGCAGATAGAGCACCAGCCTTGGAGTTAGGAAAATCTGGGTTCAATTCCCACATCTGTCCTATAACAATGATGTTACCTTTAGGAAATTAGTTCACTTCTCAGTAACCCCAAGCAAATGACTGTAAGTTACAGAGCAGGGGCCAGTATCCATTGGTAGAGGGAATTTCCTCATTTAATTTAATATACCAATGAATTCATAGGGCTGCCCCAGAAGTCCAAAATGCCTACTGGGGAACTGACTTGAATACCCCTATGGGGAGAGCAAGATAGAATCTAAATTTAAATATTAAGAGGAAAGCATCCAGAGAGCCAGAGCAAGAGAGAGTGAGAGCGAGTGAAAGTGAGAGTGCAAAGGAAAGCAAGGGCGAAAAAGAGTCCAGGAGACTGGGGAAGAGAAGCCTCTCTGGGTGGAGGCAAGAGGAGTTATATCAACCTTACGTTTCATTGCTGTCTTTGCATCCCCAGGGCTTAACATGGTGCCTGGCACATAAAAGGTGCTGAATAAATCCTAGTTGATTGACTGGTTATTAAAGATCATGTCCCCAAGATCATTGTAGTTCCTCAAAGCTTTAATTTAGAGCATTTGCATCATGATGCTTTGTGAGACTTGTCAAGGATTCATTCATGCTTGGGGAACTCAGGGCTAGGGCAGCTTCCTGGGAACTTTGGCTTGTTCCAAGATCTGTTTAATATATTTTGTGGTGGTTGCTCAGAGGCATAGATCACCATCACTACACAAAACTTCCTCTGAAGCAAGTGCTTAAGGATCTAGGCAGGTTTGGGTCCAGAGAACATCGTATACTTGTGGACTGAAGGGAGTGGCCACTATGACTGTTGAGTTACAGGACTCCACTGATGGAATTAGAGCACCACTGAAGGTACTTTTTCATAGTTGTCTGGACTCGTGTGTGTGTGTGTGTGTGTGTGTGTGTGTGTGTGTGTGCGTTCCGCAATGGGGAAGCTATTCAGAAAGAAATGTGTGAGCTACCTGAAATCACCAGGCCTGCCCAGGGCAACAAAGAAATATATAGAAAAGAGAATAGTTGAACTACTTGGCCCTCCACTTTTGACCAAGAGTTGCTGAACAAGATAAGGTCAACACAGAAAAAGCAGAACGGGTTGTGGAGTGTGCAAAATGACTGTTTGGAAGCGAGATACTCGAATATCTAACCAGTGAACCATGAGTTTAACCATCAATCAAGCCCTACAACCCATGAAGGCCCACAAAGTTCAATTATGGGGATATTTGGGGATGGAGGAGAGGTGATGCTCGATTATCAGTCAGGAAAATCTTTGATACCTGGCTAGAATATACCCTAGATGGAATGCAGGAATCTCAGGGGGCTACAAGCCAAGGTAGTGAGCCTTTGTTGTGAGGTAAAGTGTTACATTTGTGTTCATTGGACAGCCAGGATGGTGGCACTGAGGGTACAGGTGATGGCAACATGGAATTCCTACCTCTCTCCCAAGAGTATATAGCTTTGTCCTAAGGTTAGAGAGACTGTTGAAGAGAGTGGTGATCAAAAGTTCAGTGGCTGCAAAAGGCTGAGATCACAGAAAACTGACCGTAGTGACCAGGAGGCTAGAGGTAGAGGATGTGTTTGTACCTATGGTTCCATGAAAGCCAAAGGTGTATGCCTCTGTGGCCTTGCCCAGGCCAGGACATTGAGGATGAAGTAAGGAGGGAATTCATTCACATGGGAATCATATCTGTCACTTGGACAGTTAGTCAGGAAATTCATGAATGTCAAGGAGAAGGTGAACACTGGGACTTCAGAATGTCTAGACCCAGTCAATATACTTGGAATTTTTGTGCTGATTTGGTGAATTCTCAGGTTCTTTTCAAAGGACTGGCAGGGCACCGCTAGGTTGGGACTAGAACACCCTTGTAGGCAGGGTATACTTCTTGTGCCAAAGAAGACAAAAGGAGAGAGGCCTGTGCTGATCAAAAGCACTGAGTATGCCATGACCCCACAGGCTCAGGGCAGATCCAGAGAAGCCCAATTCCTTAGACTTAAGAGACCCTGTAAAGGAATAGGTATTGCTAGGGAAGGAATTCAGGGTAAGGGCACCAAGAGTTTTTCTCCACATGAAGAACAGGATGTACCTAAGGAACAAAATGTATAATCCACCCCGACAACTGCCAACATTCGCCAGACTGGCCCCATGGAGATGACTCTCAGAGATGGAGGACATTGGGAATCCCATCAAGGAGCTGTTCGTCCAAGGCACCATCACAGAGTCCCATCATCTCCATGTCTTGCCCACAACGTCCACAGTACTGCAGAATCGGGCTGGAAAGATTCCGATGAGTACAAATTATTGGATCTCAAAGATGGATTGGCCACTTCCAGAATTCCATCTATCCATCCAATCATAAGCATCTTATTAAGTGCCTACTGTGTCCTAGAGATACAAAGACAAATGTAAATAGTGCCTTCCTCTAGAAGGGCAGGAGATACAAACCAATGAGTGAACAAACATCTGTGAAGGGCCCACAATATGCCAAGCACAATGCCAGGCACTGGAGACACAAAGACAAGTCAGCCCAGCCGTCTGCTGGAAAGGCTGCCTGATACGGGCTGATCAGATTCCCACCGAGGAGAAAGCTAAGGAAAAGAAAACTTGTGTCTTTGGCTGGGTGAACACAGGTCCCAAGGGACATGTGAGGCTCCTGCTACTTTGAGTAGATCAGGGAAAAATGTAGCTGGTGGAATTCCAGCAAAATGGCCGTGTGAAAGATTGTGTCTGATTCCAGTTCCCCCAATTATCTCAAAACAGTAAGAAGCACACCAAACTCATAAAAATAACCCCAAAAGGGTAAATCAAGGTACTGTGCATAAGGCTGACATCACAGACTAAAAAGAAGAGGATGATGCCATGTCTACCCACACTGCAGGTTGCCTGGACACTGCTCTAGGCACTGCAAACCATATGGTGCCACCGGTCAGGACTTAAGAAGCAGGAGGCTGCTGAGTCTATCAGAAAGGGACAGCAGTCTGCCACCTCAGGCTTTTGCCAGCCTGCCCACCATCTACTGTTGCCTCCTACAATCTTGTCTTCATCTAAACTTCTATGACAGAATAGAGATCCAGAGTTGATTCAGCCCCAGGGATGTAGGCGAGAACAGAAAGCCCCTTAGGTAAAAAGGGACACATCACTAGTTCTGCTCCAGCACCAGCAGGAACAAAGATGAACCATGGTCTGATAAGGTTAACTCCTAGAAAATATGGTAGTGCCAAAAGTCACAGTTAAGTCAAACTCCCCTAAAAAAACTCATTAGCAAGTATGAAAAAGACTGTCTGTTGAAGCAATGAGGGATAAAACTAAAAAGAAACCCACAGAAACTCTTCTATTCAATTCAAGATTGCACACAAAGCCGGCCAGAAGCCTGTTCAGGCTCCAGGGGAGGGCAGGCCTACTGGGGCCTGGTGCCAGTGGGATCTAGAACCCAGCCTGTAGGAGGCACAGCAGGAGACAAATCGGCAAGAGTGCTCCTGGGAAGAGACTGCCCAAGTAGATGAAAGGGGGGGGCAGAGGTGCCTAGGCATCTGGCATCTGGGGGCCCTCCCAGAGGCCTGGCATCAGGGCAATCTCCAATACTCGGCAACCATACCTTAGGATCAGTCATGTGAATAATGATGATGACTAACATCTACATAGAGCTTTTAAGTTTTGAAAAGCATATTACATATGTTAGCATATTTGATTTTCACAACCATCCTGTGAAATAGGTGACATCACTATCCCCATTTTATAGATTAGAAAACTGAGGTTGAGAGAGGGTAAGTTAGACACACAGCTAGTGTCTGGGGCAAGATTTGAACTCAGATCATCTTGATCCAAGTCCAGCCTGCTATCCACAATACCACTTAACTGCCTCCAGGAGATAGAGACAAGGCAGAGATGCCCAGGGGCCCTTTTGGAAGGTCTTGAAAGCAGGGCAACCTCCAATATTTAGTGACCATAAAAAGGAATCAAGGAGAGAGAGGCAAAGAGGAGGGTCCAGGAGGTTGTCCGAGTGTCCTGAAGTCAGTATGACCTTTGATAAGTGGTCAGGATCAATCAGGGTCATAGTGTGAGAGAAAACAAACTCCATGTTGGTGACTGCACAAGGAAGAGATAGGGCTGAGGCCAAAGTCTATGCTAGGCCACCTAGAGAGTGGTCAAGAGAAGCCCAAGCTACAACCACTGGGATGAGAGCCACTCCCCAACAAGTACAAGTAAGTTGAACCTCAGGGGAAAAAATGGCTTGGTCCAAGGACTAAGAGGGGCTGGAAGAAATAAAGAAACAGGGTAAGACTGGGCAGCAACTTCCAAAAAATCCTGTAATACAAGATGTCAAAAGATGAAAGAAGAAGCTTAAGCATCAAGAAAGCTGAGTGAGAACCTTGATATGAGCTGACCTCCCAATTAGCTCATTGAAACATCAAGAAATGTGCCAAAGACACTTTTTGAAAAGGGGGGAAAAGGGGCAAAATTATCCCAAGGAAGCATCCTTGGTCAGGGGCTGGGGAGGGGAGATCAGCAGAAAAAAACTAAGAAAATGAGCAAATAAAAGCACCTAATACAACAAAGAAATAGTGCAGGGTAAGAAAACCACAGGATAAAACCTCAAATGAAGAGAATTTTGTAGTATCTACAACCAGAATTCCCTCTGCACTTCCCTGCCCCTGACCAAAAAAAAAGCATAGAACATAAGAATTTAAGGGAGAGTTGGAAAGCCTCAGAAAATAAATGAAAGGAAAGCTAAGGTATAAAATTAGCTCTTTTAGTGAAAAACTAAGGAGAACTGATGACTTGGGACAGAAACTCAAAAACCTTAACAAACTTGTATTTTTCAGGAGCTGAAAATTTTTCCTTTTGTTTTTTCCATGGTAAAGGAAGGGTCTTGAAGAAGGACATGTAATGAATATTGTCATGAACTTAATTTCCCACAAAGATTGGAAGCAAGAGAATCTTGCTTATAAGAGGAAATCTCTGAACATCTCCCAAAAAGCTGTGTATGCTCCTGCACTGTGACAGCATCCCTTAATTCAGACAGCCTGGGACATTTCAAGAACACTGTGAAAGTCTCTTCTGAAACTGATTCAGCCATCAGGGACACAAGCAAAAACGGAAAGAAAACAGGGGGAAAACTCATGATGCCTTGAACTCTAAATCCCAATGAGAACTGGGAGAGCTTCAGAAAGGAGTGTCCACCCATCACCAAGGAGGCACTGCTCTCTGCCCCTAAGGTGTTTGGTTTGTTCCCTTTTTTTCTTGCTTTTTTTTTATTTTTCATTTTTTGTTTATTTTTAGGCAATTGGGGTTAAGTGACTTGCCCAGGGTCACACAGCTAGTATATGTCTGAGGCCACATTTGAACTCAGGGCCTTCTGACTCTAGGGCCAGTGCTCTATCCACTGTGCCACCCAGCTGCCCCCAAAGTGTTTGTTTCATTTTTTCTCTGTATCTTCAGTGTCTTACACAAAGTAGGTAATAAATAGATGCTTACTGAATTTAATTTATATGTTGAAATTGAAGAGGAAATATAGTAGAGTTACCTTGGATTTCCAAATGCAAAAGCAGATGGAGGTGGGGAGGGAGCAAGCCTAAACCCTTAGACACCATTGGTACGTCATTGGAGCAGATGATAAATACCAGAAGACCTTCAAGGACATGGTCAGCTGCCTCATGAATGCACTGCCAGTGTTGGCTTTTGTAGATTCAAGCAAAATTTCTGTGCTTCACCCTGACGCTGGTAGTTATACACCGGAAGAGTGAGAGCCACCAGAAGCCTACTGCATTTTCCAATCAGAAATTCAGAGATAAGAAGGCTGATATTATCATATCAAAAAATCAAGAGTTCTTGGCTTTGAAGAGAGAGGCTCTAAGAGTGTGTATTTGGAACTAGATTTCAATGTTTGAACAGATGAGAATCCACTCGTATATTGGGACAAGTGCTATACCAGATGCTGCCCAATAGAGTTAATGCAGAAGATACAAAACTTTATCCAAGTAATGAACTACCTGAACACTATAATGGAGCAAACAAAAGCCAATGACCCCAGGAAACAAGAAATATCAGAACAAAGTGAAAAGATTTTAAAAGTTTAAGAAAATATAAAATACCTACTATGAAAAACAACTGAAAATAAGTCAAGCATAATTTAGGAATCATTAGATTCACCAAACAAAAATCCTAGGTATCATATTTCAAGAAATCACAGACCTGCCCAAATCTATTGGACATTTAGGGAAAAGTAAAAATTGAAAGGATCAGTCATGTCCTGAAAGAAACCCCAATTAAAAACAGGCAGGAGTGTCATAGCCAAAACACAGAACATACATGTCAGTGAAAAAACTACTACAAGAAACTAAAAAAAAAAAAAAAAGAGTTCAAGTATCAAATTACCATAGTCAGGATCACACAAGACTATGATGTAACTATATAAAGAGAAGATCTTAAAATATGATATTCCAAAGGCAAAAGATGGAGGCTTACAGCCAAGAATAACTTATTCTTCAAGACTAATTATAACCCTAAAGGGGAAGGGAGATGGACCTTTTGGTGAAGAAAAAAAAATAAATGAGTAGAAACCTTGGAACACAAGCACAGGAGTCAGGAGAAAGCTAGAAAGATAAATACATTCAAGCAATTGGAAGTGACTTAATAATTAATGACAAAGTGTTTATATTCTAATAGGGGGAGAAGAATTGTGTCCTTTTAGAAACACATCACCTTTATCTGTCACAGAGGGAGTTAACAAAAAGAGAAACAGAGCTTGAAAGTTGTTTTGCTCTGTTTTTGTGTTTGAGAGAGAAAAGAAAAGAAGGGGTGGGGAAGGAATACATTCAGGAAAAAATGATCAGGAACTTGCTTTTTCACATAGTTGGGATGTTAGAGAAGAAAAGTATATAAACATGGAGAGAAAGATGTGGGAAGCAGGTATCTCATAAGTTGCTTTCTTTTCTGAACTGATCAAAGGAAGGTGGAACACACACACAAACACAGACATAGACATAGACATATATATGGAGAAATTAATGTACAAATAATTACAACAACAGGGAAACGGGGACATCAGAGGAAGCCAAAGAGGGAATACGAAGTTGGAGAGAGAAAACAGAATTCAATTTTGCAATGTAATTCATAAGGAGGAAACCAGAAACAGGTCTAGGTGAGGAGAAGAAGAGAGGGGCCAAGGGAATAGGAGCAAACTACTTGCTACTAGTGTCGATGAATCATATCCTCCTCCTTCTTTGAGTCCTTCTTTGTAAAGAAGTCCTAAAAATCAAACATGGATGGTTTGGACCCCATAGACTCACAACCTAGTACTGGGAGAGTGGAAAAGTTGGAACGACAAAATAGAGCATTGTCGTTAACAATGTAGTGAGTAGTGAGCCATCACCACACAGGACAAAAAAGCAGTTTGTGCTAGCCATGGCATAGCGCCCCATGGCCTTTCTGAAACCCTAGGTGATGGCTTTGGACATCTGGGTCAAAACAGAACTTTGGTGTTGCTACAAAATTAATTCTGCTGGCCCAAGATGGAGGGAGATGTACATGAGATGTAGGTGGTGTGTATGTGTGTGTGTGTTCAAGGTGTTCAAAGGAAAATGAATCTTCCTTGTACTGCTGATCTGGAGAATATAAGGACTAGCCAGTCTTTGGAGTTTGTGCGTATAGACATCTAACCTTTAAAAAGTGGTAGGGGGAACATGACTAACATTTGGGTGGTGGCAGTCCATCTCAGTCACTTTATGCTGAAACCAGAAATTTTCTCCAGTTGCCATCACATCATAGAAAAGTATTCCCAGGGTAAGGTTTCCCTGCCAGGATCCATTCTGAGCAAGTCAAGACTTTGAAAGCAAGTTTGTCAAGGAGGTGACAGAGAGATCAGTTAATAGAAGCTAGTGCTTAGCTATGAGAAATTCTGAGAAATGCTCAAAGGGGAACAAGTAAGAAGCTGATGCCTGAGTTCACCATCAGTAAATTTAGGGAGAAGATAGCATCCTACTAAGGAATCTTGCTGTCCAGAGAAAGCATAAGATACTGAACTGGCCAAAAGTCACCCTATGCTAAACGTGGGTAAAAACGCTATTTACAAAATGGCTCCACAGCACAGTGAAAGCCCTGTAGTAATAATACATTGCAACTGCTTGTTGTCCCTATGGGAGCTAGTCTGATTATCTAGAGGACAAGTATGATGGAGGAGATACCAAGGGCCTTTGAGACGGCCTATCCAGCAGTTACATATCAACACTTGGAGTCAAATGATACCACATAGGGAGAGAACTCTTGGAGCCAATTTACAAAAGAAACTGCACGTCAGTAACCTCTTAAGAGTTTAGGGAGCCTGCCAGCATGAAGGAGGATCTCTGCCTAGCCATGAAGGAAGGGCTAAATCCAAAGGCTGCCCTCTTCCTGCCCAAATTTCCCCCTGAGGAGGCCCCAAGGAGTTATGTATCGGGCACTACAGCCTAGGTCATCCAGGAGGTCAGAACTGAGACAGCAGGCCAACAGGTCTTAAAATAAGGGTGCAGGATAGCAGCACACACACACACACACACACACACACACACACGCACACACATGCACACACACACCCTTAAAAGGAAAAGTAAGTTTTACTTGAGAGATTCCGTTTCATGTACAATCCTCTTTCTCTGTTCTACTTTGTATACAGAACTGTTAGTTTTATTTGGTATTAAGATTAGAATAGAAAATATTTTTTTTAAAGGAAGCAGGTCCCCAGAGTAGTACCAGGACTCCAAGGTCAGGTTTTAGGATGACTTAGGATACTACAGGAGTAAGAAGAAATATAGCGTCCATTGGTGGAACACGTGTAATAGTATGCCTGAATACTTGGTGTACACCATGTACCTTTGGAACATGTGCAATATAGATTTCTCTGTGTGCCTGATGTGTGCTATGAAACTAATGTAGATGCCATGTATGGTATGCCTATATACATTTTGGATGATCCATTGGGAATATGCTATATGCTAACTGGTGCACATCAATGAAGTATGTATGAAGATTCACATGTGATTGGCAGGCACTACAGATTGATTTTTTCTTTTAACTGTACAAAATATATTCATGGACTGCAGTTCCCACAGTGTTTGGGAGCTATTCTCTGGATTATATTTCCCAGAAGGCTGGGTGTGAGACTGCAGCATGGAGATATCACCCAACACAAATTCTAACAATGAAAGGTTGAAAAGCCTCAGTGAGTTTTGCATGGAAGGCTGAAGCAAGCATCAATGAAAGCAGAAGCAGGAGAGAGGGAAGCTGCATAGAGAGAAAAGGAGCAGTGTGGGCCAGGCCAGGCCAGCCACAACCCAAGCATCCATCGGGGCCTTGAGGATGTTTGCAGCAGTTCTGACAAAAGACTGCAGCTGGCATCTGGCCCTGAGAAGTCACTACTCTCTAGCCCTGATGACCAAGATTGAAGGGGAAGCAAATTAAGCAGAGCAATTTGGGACCCTAAGCTTCAACACCTATGTTGTGAGTTTAATCTGTGTTCCTCTCCCATTACACTGGACATACAAAGGGACTAAATACAAGGGGGACCAGAGCAAGTCTAGAAACGGCAGCTATTTGTGTTATATGATTGATCTATGTATACAATTCTGAGAGATGAGGTCACATCATATAGACCTACCCATAAGCTCTGCATTTGGTCTAGAGAATGAAACTTTACCTTGGGATGTTGGTCCACACGTATCCTCATGTAACCTGGGTATAGCTTTTGCTATATATAATAAAACAAATGTGTAGAATAGCTCTCTAAAAGTCTATACACATTGTAACTTGCAGGAACTATACATTGTTAAACGGGGGATACAATGTAACACATCGGAAACTGAGGAGAGGACTGAGAAGAAACTCACTTTCCCATGTTGCCATGGGTTCAAGGTGAAGCTATTGATTAGAAGAGAGCACAGATTTTTGCAGAGAGAAGAAGAATCCAAGCTCACAGTAGCAAGCAGAAGCAGAAGCAGCAGCGGTGGCAGAAGCGGCAGCAGTAGCGGTGGCAGAAGCAGCAGCAGCGTTGGCAGAAGCAGTAGCGTTGGCAGAAGCGGCAGCAGCGTTGGCAGAAGCGGCAGCAGCGGTGGCAGAAGCAGCAGCGTTGGCAGAAGCAGTAGCGGTGGCAGAAGCAGTAGCGTTGGCAGAAGCAGTAGCGGCGGCAGAAGCAGTAGCAGTGGCAGAAGCAGTAGCGGCAGCAGAAGCAGCGGCGGCGGCAGCAGTAGCAGAAGCAATAGCCAGCAGTAGCAGCAGCAGTAGCGGCGGCAGCAGCAGCTATAGCAGTAGCATCAGGAGCAAGACTAAAGCTGAGACAGATGCAGAATTAGCAGACAGAAGCCAAAGCAAGCAAGCAGAAGCTGCATGAGGATGCAGGCAGGAGGCAGAATGCAGACGCTGTCTTCACTGAAGTTGTAAAAATCCATTCACACCATTGAGACTTTCCCTGTCGGTGTTATGAGTTTGTTTATGTGTGGATAGGCTCGGCTGACCCCTTTAGGAAGGAAGGAGAGTGGCCTTGTTACCTTGCTACTAGATGCAGAGCGGACTTCCCCATGTCCCTTTCTGCTTGTAATCAGCGCATTTTCTATTCCAAATGCTTCTTAGTAGCCTTGGTTGCCTGAATGTGAGCTTACTCAAATACCACTGGAGGAAAGTCAGGAATATACAAAATTCAGATATTCACAGGAAGAGACAGAAAGACAGACACCATTTGGGTAAAGGCAAAACACAAGACACAGCAAAGTTATCAGAGAGAAGTTTCCCAAAAGCATACCTGTTTTGTACAAGCCCACCTGAGCATTCAGGTTGCCACTGGTATCTAATGGAACGTCAGTTATACAGAACACACCCATTCCCCACCTGCCTCTGTCTGACCATGGAAAGAGTGGCAGTGGGATCAGCATGACACTGAGCTCTGAATGGAGTCACATCACGGTCATACCTAGAGAGTCTCTAAGACAGGAAGAGATGAAGAGAGTGATCCCTTTCATATATCCAGTCTGTCAGCAGACTGGCAGACAGTCCCTTGTCTGAACAGCCCATTAGGGGACTCTTCATCATCTCAATTTCAAGCCATTTACCTAACCCCCCACCAAGTCACATGGGGCCAGAGGCCGGCCCCAAAGCTCCCTCACAGTCAGTGCGGAGCAGGGAATGGATACTTGTACACACTCTGTATAGCTATATTACTTGAACAGTTAGGGCATTATTAACTATTGGCACTGATTGATCCTCTTTTATAGAAAATATACAATCCAATGTCTCACATGTTCACTAACTGCAGAGTTTTCCATTCCATGGACTGAAATGTTTCACTAAAGGATTACTAACACAAGAATCCTTTGGTTAGTACTTGAATCTTTGATTTCCGGCTAAAGGCATAACACCCATCTATTCCTTCTGGAAAACCATAACCTCAAAGCTGTACAGGCTCATGGAGGGTCATCTATGCTTTTTGCCATCTCTGGATAGGACTTCACTTATACCCCAGTAGACAATCTCAGGTTATCTTAGTTTTATGGAATACCTCTGTGTGCAGTCTCCCCCCCTCCCCCAATAGAACATCAGCTCTTTGAGAACATCTTTTTAGCCTTAGCACCTAGCACAGTGCATGACACAGAGGAAGTAATTAATACATGCTTGTTGAATGAATGAACTTCTGTGAGTGGGAAACGAGGATGGGGAGGGGGATCAAAAGGAAACAATGGAGCGGCGACTTCCTGAAGGACAAGAAAATATATAAAAGCACAATGAGCACGTAATGTATTTAATGGTTTGGATGATTATGAAATGGGATGTTTGGGATACGCCACATTCCACTGCCCATTTGGCTATTCAACAGAACTCTTGGGCAAACCCACCAATTACCACAAATGTAACAACAAGACAGGCTAGCAATCTGTTGGGTGAGCCAAGCCAATTGGCCTTTCCCTCTCTTTTTAGCCTGAAAAATCAAGCACATTTTAACAGAATAGTCATCACAAGGTCAAGCATATTTTCTATTTCTTATGATATCATCCAGAAACTTCTAGGAACAGCCAGCAAGCATATCAACTGAAACCATGTCTAAACAGGAAGATAAAAATGAAAATGAGCTGAATGACCCAGGTAATTCAGGCCAAAACCAGGTGGTTTTTAACCAAAATTAGCCAGGATAGATTTTTTTTGATCATGCATACCTGCGTAATTACTCCCCTTTTATTTCAGTTTACCTGTAGAAACACAGTTTGAGTCTTAAGTAGGGAGACAAAAAGCAACAGCTGGCACCATTTACCTAAAGGCATTTATACAAGCAGCACTAGAATTTGCTATCCCATGAAGGCTCTGAGAGCCTAAAAAGCCACAATCAACTTTCAGTGTATGTCAGTAGTTTTCTCAACAGGTCAGTAGTTACTGTGATCTTTCAGCCTACGGGCAGCTCATGTCAGCAGGCATCACTCATCCTCCTCGTCTGGGCTCTCTCGCAAGTGCTCGGTGGAGTAAAAACAGAGGGATCGCGAATGCCGAGCTGGATATCAAAGAAGCGAGTAGAGAATGTGACACTGTAGTTCTTGGTGTAGGTCTCTTGGACTGGGTAACAATCCTTGACAGTATAGATGCCAACCCATGTTTCATCTGTAAGAGGGAAGAAATAAAATACAAGATCATGTCTTTGATATTTTTAAGGAATAACAGTGGGGGAGGGGGGTACAGTGAGGTACAGTCAGTGGTAGTAGTAGTAAGGGTAGTGGTAGTAATAGTAATAGTGGGGGCTTGTTTGGTTTCCTTTGGGGGGGGTGGTTCTGAGGCAATTGGTATTAAGTGACTGGCCCAGGGTCACACAGCTAGTAAGTGTCAAGTGTCGGATTCAGACTTAGGTCTCTGACTTCAAGGCCAGTGCTCTACCCACTGTGCCACCTAGCTGTCCTGTTAGTTTGTTTTTAACAAACTGTATAAATGTTATTGTAGTATCATCCCTTCTCAAATATCCCCCTTAGGTACAAGAAGAAGGAGCAGCTGGACAAATGGGGCCCTTAAAGCTCTCACCCCAAAGCAAGATGACAGTGATGGAGAATCATAGTGTTAAGGGCTTCCCTCTTGCCTTTATGCTGCCCACCCCAGCCCCAAGGGGGGGGGCTGTAGTAGTAGTAGTAGTAGTAGTAGTAGTAGTAGTAGTAGTAGTAGTAATAGTATACCAGTAACCAAAATTCTCATAGGAAAATACCAAAAACTCCTATGTACAAACTATGTAGTCTATAAAAGTGTGTGTGTGGGTGTGTGGATGTGGGTGTCTTTCTAGTTACTTATACGTTTACAAGTTCCTTCCCCACCTCCCCAATAGAATGTAAGGTCCTTGAAGACAAGAAGACTCTTTCATTTGTCTTTGTACTCCTGGCACATAGTAGGCACTCAGTGATTGTTTCTTGACTGATTGATTCCTCCACCCTTACCAAGGGCATATTTACTTAGTCCCTTAGAGCAGGAAGAGGAAAATCAGAGAGAAAGCCAGAGATCATGTCTGGATACACTCAAGCCTTAAATATGGCTATGTGTAATTAAATGACATGGGGAAAATGAGTATGAGGGTCTCTCCAAAGCCTACCTAACTCACAATGTCTTTGAGGTCAAGCCCAAAAGTCATTATTCCTATGACTGCCATTTTTACAAGAAAAATGTGTTTTGTAGTTCCAACACTAGATGTCTGAATATGCTTCCAGAGCCGGCATCACCCAGCCCATCAGCCCTTGCCTAGAAACATTCAGAGCCAAAGGTAGCGCAGAGGAGAACCCTGCTCCCCCAGACCTCACTAATGACCCTTTCAATCTATCCTCCCTGAACTGAAATCCAAATCGAACATTTCTCCCTCCAATCCTTAAGGATAAAGCCCTCTCTCCATTAAGCCCAGAGAAAGGAAATGCACAAGCATGCAACTTGCAGAGGAAATGAGGTCCACTTTCCCATTTTTAATTATTTTAATGTACATATTACTAAGAGTCTAAAAGATCTGCTCTTTACTTTGCCCATCTCCCAAGTATTTATTTTGCAATAAGTCAAGTCCCATTTGTCCTGTTCAATGGGCACTATCCTTTGCACAGAGGAGGCCCTTGTTAAATGTTGGCTCAGCCTAGTGTCCCACCTGGCCTCATTCAACTCTTTTGGAATCTCCACTAGAAATTGTCAGAGGCAGGTGGCTATATCGTGATGCTTTGAGCCAAATGCCAAGCCCTGTGAGGTTTCTTAGTACGAAATTTAACATAGGTATCCTTCAAAAATCTCTAAGAATCAACTTCTTTGGAAAAGTTACAACCAGGGTCTTTTCAGGTTTATTAGAACAAGCCTTGATGACCCAGTGTCTGTCCTGTCCTTGGTTTGAAATCAACAGAATCAAGTCCCAAAAGATGCCCACTTACATTTCCGGGCTGGCTTCAGGTTCTTTGAATATATTTTCCTCTATCAAGACGCGGTGATGTTTCAGATTGAGCAGGCCACCAAGCTGTGCTCCAAGATTGCCCTGACAAACCAATGGGATCCTTTGGATATTCCCCAGAACTCAACTTACGAAGACCAGTACTACATCGGGGGCCCTCAGGATGAGATGGTGATAACTGATAAAAGTGGGGAGAAACTGCTGAATTCTTATTCAACTTCTGTTTTCCCAAGACAGACTGACCTTTACAATGGAAATGAGAACAAAAATGACTAATAGGGAGTTGATCCTCAAAATAAATGACTCAGTAAATAGTTAGAGAACACTCGGCTGCCCTAGACAGATTAACCTCGTCCTCAGGTTCGACTAGAAATGACAGAGGCGACCTGTGGGCCATTGCCTGTGACACGTGTGAAGGATCAAGCACAATGGGGAAGAGGACCATGAGACTGGACGAGGGCCAATGGTATCCCAATGCTCGGCAAACTACAGAGCAGTTAGCTCGATTTCCATTGCTGGAAAAACCTAGATTGACTCGTTAAAGAGACGTTTGGTGAATATCCATGAGGGGAAGCAATGATCCCAAAGAGCCGGTCTGATTTTGAAATGAAAAGGCCATGTCAGACTAAGCGTATGTCCTTTTCAGAAAAGAGAGTGAACTAATGGATGAGGAGAACATAGTGGGTATAGATTAACTAGAGTTTAGTAAAGATTTCGATCAAGTATCTCATACTATGTCTGTGGAGAAAATGGAAAAAAATTGGTTAGATAATGGAATCGAATGGATTGTTGGATAGCTAGAGTCCAAGAGCAGTCATTAAGAGATCACTGTAGACACTAATCCTCCAAGGATCGGTGCTTGGTTAGCATTTTTATCAATGCCTTGGATAAAGCTGTAGGTGGCACGCTCATCATACTGCCTGATGACACCAGTGGGGGATGGGGCTGGGCAGGGCTGCCTAACACACCAGACAACAGGGGCAAGATTAAAAAAAAATTGGCCTGAATCTAATAATTTGATATTCAATAGGGATAAATGTAAAGTCTTGGATATTTAAAAAAATCAACTTTGCAAGCATAAGATGGAAGGAGCACAATGATAAAGGAGTTGTTTCAGAGGGAGAAAAATTGGGGCATTAAGATGGATTCCAAGTTTGATATGAGTTAGCAATGAGGAAGCAGCCAAGAAAGCTAATGTAAACATGGGATGCATTAAGACAGAAACCATTTCCAAGAATAGGGAAATGATAGTTGCAACTGTATTCTGCCCCTATTGCATCTAGAATAAAATCTAAAGCCTTCTTTTGGGTTTTTAAAGCCCTTTCTAACCTCTTCCCAACTGATCTCTCTAGCCTCATGAGACATGACTTCCTTCCCATGTTCTATGATTCCTAAACAAATGCCTGGCTGTTTCCTCGTGCCTGGAATGATCTCCTCTCTCACCTAGACACAGAGAGCCCCTCTCTTCCTTCAAGATGAAGCCCAAGCATCATCAAGTCTTGTCTGATGTCCCCCAATGACATTTAGGTTCATGACTGTTTTTGCATTTTCTCTGGATTTACTTATTTGTGCACACATTGTCTTTCAGTATAAAATGAGTGCCTTGAGAGGAGCTCAGTAATTTATTACACTGGTATCCCCAGAACCTAGCACATCATCTGGCACACAGTAAGCACTTTAGGAATATTCACTGATTGTTTAAAGATGTCCAGGATTGCTCCCAAGACATAAGTAACTGAAGGGGTCATTTAGTTCATGGGGGTGAAGGTCTCTCTGCTCCATATAAAGCTAACCCAATCCTTCAAAATAGGGCAACTTAGAAGACAAGGGTCCAGAAGAAATATTAGTCTGATTGCAAAAGGACTTTGGCTCTTGTGGGAGAATCTGGATGGCCTTACTTGTTTAAAATGTAACCCAATAGATTAGTAATGCCTGGCTCCAATGTCTGCTCAGCCCCTACTCTGGGACTCTCCAGAGGAAGCCTTGAGCTGGTGCCATTTGCCCCTCCTGATGCACTTGAAGCTGGAGTTACACCCTGGAGTCAGGATGAGGAATGAAGGGGAAAGAAATCTTCAAAATAATGGTCTGAGGCAGAGATACATTCTCTGCACCCATGTCAGATCTGATGACACAGATGGCTTCCTGTTGCACCCTGTTCCTAACAACCCAAATCCAAATGATGATTCCAAGTTCAATTTTGAGATCTCTGAAACAACCAGCCTCCTCAACTCTTATATGAGTTCAAAAGATTGTCCCAAGATATGTTTGGATATGCAGAACACTGGCAATGAGAACTGGGGAGCAGATGCTTATTTCAGGACAAATACACCTTCCCAAATCCTGCTTCTAAGGTGTTGCCATGACACTCTCCATGTCCTATGCCCCAAACTGAATGACCCACACTTCCCCAAACACAACATGCATCCCCAGTTCTTTACTCACTTCATGCTTCCTTAAGCCTAGACTGCTCTCTCCTGCACCCCCATCTCCACCTAATGGAATTCTTCTGAGCTCAATGCTATCCTCCTCAACTGGAAAGCCTGGTGGCAAAGAGTGTGGGGAGTCAGGAATACCGAAGTTCAAATCCCAACTCTGATATTTAGTAGCTTCGTGAGTCAAGCAACCACTCAAGAAGTATTTCTTAAAAGCCTACTATGTGTAAGACACTTTTCCAGGTGCTTAACTCTCTGAAACTTGGTTTCTCCATCTGTAAGATGAGCATGATACCAAAAGAACCTGACATGATGGCTGTGATTCTCCAATGAGATAAAGTGTGCCAAGCACTTCAAAAACCTTGAAGGGCTGTAGGAGTGTTGGTTCTCTCATTTGCAACTTCTCTCCCTGTCTTTGACCTTGCTGAGCTCTCTGTCTGCCCCTCCCTTGTGCTCTTATGAAAGTATACTTTGACTCAGACCAGTTCAATTCAACAAGTGTTAGTAATTTGTGACCTGTCTCAGCTCTCCCATTAAAAGGTGAATTCGATCAAGGCAAGGAAGTTGTGGTACAGCTTTAAGAAAGCGCTGAATTAGGGGGAGGAGGAACTCTGGATTCAGATCAGCGTTTGCCACTTAGATATACGAGCTAGGAAGTCACTGCACCTCTCGGAAACTAAGTTTCCTGATCTATAAAATGGAAAGAGGGATAAGAGCAGAATGTGGTTCTGATGATCCAATGAGATAAAGTGTGCCAAGCACTTCACAAAGCTTAAAGCACTCTCCACGTCACGTTGTGATTTGGCATCTTCCCCCATGTGGAATAAGCTCCTCTGCACACAGTAGGCACAGTGTAAGCATCTGCAGTTGGAAAGACTTAAATCAAAGCTAATTTGCATTCCTGAGTGATCTGAGAGCTATCTTCAAGGGATTACACTGGTTAAAACAAGATGGAAAAAAATAAGATTTCTCTTGACAAAGTTGACCATAAGGTTGGTGCAAATGACTCTACCTACCAGTCCACTTAAGTTTCATTACTTAAAAGAAATATCAAACTCTTAATATGCATTAATGGTCAAGAAAGTGCTTCGGGACTTGGAGTCAGAAAGTCCAAAATTCAAATCCTGCCTCAGAGACTTACTAGTGGTATCACCCTAGGCACCTAACTGCCCTCAGTTTCCTCATATATAAAATGGGAATAATAATAACACCTACCTCTGAGATTTGTTGTGAGATTAAAATAGTCAACATAAGTAATATACCTTGAAAACCTTAAAGTGCCCCATAAATGCTGGCTATTTTTTTATTCCACCAATGGTGGTAAATGGTATATCCAGTTACTCAAATGGAGCCATAATCGTTCTCCATTTGGAAGTTCCCACTGAAGATGCCAATCAAGCCCACCCCCTGCCTGCCTATCCTGTGGGACACTCACCCACGTCCTCCCCAAAGTTCACCATATAGATCCAGCCACTGTGCACACTTTCTTTCAACATATCAAAGATACGAGTCAATAAGTTTCCTTTAAAATCATTACTAAGCTACTGAATCATGTTCTCTTATGGTATGTCTACACCCTACAATAAGTCAGAAACTGAATGTATTAGCTAGCAACCCACATGTCCTTGTACCAGACATACAGCTAAGTTCACTGGAGACTGCGAAAATTCCTATGTGACCAGTCCATAAGTGTCAGTTTGGGCAACATGCCTCACCCTCAGGGAGAGATAGGAAGCAGCATGGATGAGGTCAAAGTAATCACCTCAACCACTACTCCCCCTCTGATGCATGGTTGATTGAGAAAGACCAGGACCCTGAGCCCAAAGGTCCTAGGAACAGAAAACCATCCCTCCACCCACCCCAGGCCAGCACACTTACCCCACACAACCACCACTGAGAGAAACAATATTTATACAGAAACGGGCCCACTAACACCAGCCTCTGGTCAACTGCCACTGGGAATAGCAGACCAAGCATACTATCAGCTCTGCTTCCAGTCAGATCTGACAGCCAGCATCAATGCAAATAATCCCTATGGAGATGCCACCTGGCAGCTGCCCCTGGAGATACTGCAGCCCCCACAGCTCCTGCAGATCCAGACTACCAAAATCCTAGACACCATCGGATGACTCGACATCA
This sequence comes from Petaurus breviceps papuanus, assembly GCF_028583685.1. Lineage (NCBI taxonomy): Eukaryota > Metazoa > Chordata > Mammalia > Diprotodontia > Petauridae > Petaurus > Petaurus breviceps. Next base: position 69,037,608 of record NW_027185761.1, on the reverse strand, counting down.
GAGATGGATATTGGTGCATCACTGGAAATGACATTTAAAAAGAGACACTTACCTTAACATCTAATTTGCCACTGGACCCTAAGGACCAACGGACCCTTCCCTCTGACTTGCAGCTGAAACCTTCCATGAGTGATCTGCCTCATTAGCATGGGAGCACCCCGATTTTCTATTTGTAACCCCAGGATTTAACACAGGCCATGGCACATAGTAGGTGCTTAATAAATACTTTTCTTCACTCATTCAAGGTACTAACTGCACCTTTTCCTTTCAATGATCCTTATTTTAAGTTAAAATAAGAGGCTGGGAAAGGCAGAGAAGCCCAAAACAAAATAAACATCAGCTATACAGCACTTCCACTCCCACTCTAGTGGGCGGCATTATCTTGAAGGCTTATGAAGTGATTTAGTATTTTCCATCTCAGAGGATACAGAGCCAGGAAAGGCTTGATCATTCCACAGCAACAATGGGTGGTATTTTTCCAAACCACTTATAGGATAGACATAAAGTTAAAAAAAAAAACTGAGTCAACTTACAAATGTACTTTTCAATACATTATCAAGAACAAAGAGGCAAAAAAAAAAAAAACCCCGAAGAGGCACCTTAGTACCTTCTTCAAACAGCAGTTGGGGGGGGGGGGGGAGTTTATCCATCTTTTGGGCAGTTAAAGGCCTGTTTTGTTTTGTTTTTTCATAGAGTCAAAAATGAATGCATCCAGAGATCACCAAGCTTTTATGCACTAACTATCCCGGAGCAGTCACACCTCTGGACCCCACAGCACCAAACTTTCAGAGGGGGAAAGGCAAGGTAATAGGGGTGACTTGCCCAAGGTCACACAGCTAGTTAAGTGCCCAGTGTCTGAGGGCACATCTGAACTCAGTTCCTCCTGACTCCAGGGTAGGTGCTCTAGTCACTGCGCCACCTAGCTGCCCCCTGGGGAAGCATATTTTCAAAACCTGTTAGAGACTCCTGTCCTCTACACTTTCTCTGCAATCTGCTCCTCCATGAATTCTCTCATCCTCCTGCCTTTGTGCCTAGCTATGAGAGGAAGTGTAGTGGGCTACAGATTCGAAAGGATGCACCCATTTTCAGATGTGGAGGGTTTACTGCTTTGTTTTGTATAAATAAGCTCTTTCATTACCAAGGAGGGGTCCGTTGTTTAAGGGGGGCAGTGATAACTGTGGTTTTTTTAAAGTATCAAGGGAATATTTTATTTAAAGAACCCTGGGCTTAGAGTTATTAGGGCCCAGGGTTCCAATCCCATTTCTAATACTCAACCGCCCAGTAACCATCAAGACACTGCTATTATGATACAGTAGAAAGGACACTTGTCTTGGAGGCAGAGGACCAAGTGTCATATCCTGTCTCCTATGCCTACTACTAGATATCATCAAGCACCACAATTTGCCTCTGGAGACCTCAGCTTTCTCTATGTAAAATGGTGCCTTGCCCTCGAGGACCCTACATTCGCTCAGAGGCATGTTCCTAAAAGTACGTGCAAAATATGTACAAAATTAGTGCCAAGGGGCAAGACCAGCCAGACAGTGAACCCCTGGGCACAGCCTTCAAGAAGCCAGGGATACCTCCTGACCCATCAGAGAGGGGGGCCAGGAGGGTTATGTCTTATGTCAATCAGGAATCAAAGGAGGCTTGGGCATATGAAGGCTTTACCCCTCTCAGCATGTGGGTGAGGATCAAAATCAGATCCAGAAAATGGGTGCCTCAATCAGAAAGGAGGCCATAAGAAGAAGTAAAGAGGATCTGGGAATGGGCCCTGGGGTTGGAACCCAGGCTCTGCCTCACTTGCTGGGTGACCCCAGGCAAGTCTCATCACTTCTGGGGCCTCACCCACCTCACCTACAAAATAAAAGAGCTGGACTAGATGGCCTCTGACGCCCCTTCCAGCTCTACATCTATGACAGTACAGGGACCCTTCATCCCATACCAAAGAAGCATGCTATTCACTATTAAACAGCCAGACCACAGTATGTTCCATTCTGAAAAACTGGACATAGATAATCTTCGAGCACCGCCCCCCCGGGGGTGGGGCTTTAAAAAAAAAAAAAAAAAAAAAAAAAAAAACGACCATAGGACCCCAGGGGGAAGTTTGCTGTTTGTTTTTTTGTTTTTAATCCATGCTGTCCCATCATCACAGGCCAATCACCTCCGGTTGCTTGCAGTTTTTTTTTTTTTTTTGGGGGGGGGGGTTTCCCCTTTCAGTTACCACTGAATACCCATGATTGTTCACCAAAGAGCCCAGGTTTTTTCTGAAAGAGAGGATTAATCCAGGCAGTCTCACTCCACCAGCACATTCCCACAGTCAGCTCCAGCTCCCAGTGTGGATCATGCTGAGAACTATGCTGAAAAGTGGTTCTCTAGCATCTAAGTAATTGCTAGAATCTTGTTAGGATGGAACTATTTTATTGACCTTCCTCTTTGGACCCAAACCAGCATTCACTGAGCCTTGGGTCCTGAAGATGTCAAACAGCAAAATTCTCAGATTGTTTTTCAGTGCTGACTATGCCTTCTTCATCATATTTCTGATACTCAAATTGAAAAATGCTGAGGTCTAATTTCGAATCTATAATTGATATCATATTGTTTGCCTTCTCATCGGGTGGGGGAGGAACCAGAGGGAAGGAGAGAATTTGGAACTCACAATGTTTTTAAATTTTTTTGTAATCTTCTAAATTAAAAAATAAAGTATGCTGAGATCTCTCCAGGGTCATACTGCAGATCTTTTTTGTTTGTTTATTTTTTTAGGGGTGTCAGATTCGCAATCTATTCAGGAAATATTTGGATCTGTTAGCCATTTCTCTTCCCAGGGGGGGAGAGGGTTTAATTCAGCTGGCTAGTACAGCCTAAGGCAGGAGGAGACATCTCCAGGGTCGAGGACAAGGAGCTTTGCCTACACGTACTGGCCAATAGAGTCAATATGCCAATTAGTTTTGCTGACACCCCCACCCCACTTTCTTTGTTTCAAGACTTAGTGGGAATGATGGGGTACCTGGGGTCTAGGTCAATTTGTGAAACCAACTTATGAAACCAGTCTGTGAAATTGTAACTGCAATTTGTATTGTAAAATTGTTATCTGTAAAATTCCTTTCCCAACATTGGGCTCTGCCCCTTCCCCCTATCCACACTAGGCCCAGGCAACACCTTATGACTCCTTTGTTCTTACTTAATCCCTCATGTCTCCTCCCATCTGGCCCAGATCTTATCTAAACTATCTAGGCATTGAGGTCCCTTCCCTCGGGTCAGCCCTGACAATGGCAGCCCTACCCTTTAAAGGTAAAAGCATGTACCCCTCTCACTCACAGGTCCCCTAAGAACTCTTGCCCACTGTAAAGGCATAATAATAAACTTTCTCAACTCTAACTCCAAGCCAGGCTGAGCTGAATTCTTTCGAGATGCCCTTGCAGGTTTCCTGGTCTTGGATGAGATCAGGGTTCCTGCTGAACCTATTGGGATTCCATCCCTCATCAGGAAGGGGGCAGGAATTTTTTTAAAGGCATCAATAGAAAAAAATACAAAAAAATAAAAAAATAATTGTCATTTACATAGCTTTTTAAAAATTCACAATGTGTTATTAAAATACACAATTTACAATGTGTACCAAATACATCATCTTTCAGATTTGAAGTTCACAACTACATGTGAACTATTACTGGCCCCCATTTTATGAATGGGAGGCAGTGTGCTAGAGGACTGGACCAGGAGGCTGGAAAGCAGGGTTTGAAATCTCCCTCAGAAATTTACTAGCTATGTGAACTGGGCAAGGGACTTAGCCTCTGTGTCTCGGTCTTCCCATCTGTGAAATAATAATCACATGCACTTCGTGGGGTCTTTGTGAGGACCCAATTGGATACTATACTTAAGTGTTATGTAAATATTGGCTATTATTTCAGATGAGGAAACTGAGGCTTAGAAAGGTTAGGTCACTTTCCCAAAGTCCCAAAGCTAGTTAATGTCAGAAGCAAGATCTGAACCCAGGTATTCTTGACTCCAAGTCTAGCACAGTCTATGCCATATCCCCTTGCCTCTCAGGATTCCATGTTATCACCTCAAAAATCCTTCAAAAATTCCTTCCTTCCTACCATATCATCTAACCTCCTCTCCCCAAACTCCAAGGCTCTGTGTAATCTAACACCACTCCCCAGCTTCTTCCCTCCCTTCTCACTAAATCGGTCCCTTCATTGTTCCAGGGACCTGCTACATTCCATGTACTGTGTCTTCTTTCATGTAACTCCCCATGCCTGAAATATCTTCTTCCCTGGTGCCCTCCATCTCAGATTTGCCTAGCTTCCAAGGCCCTCTTCTTCCCTGGTGCCCTCCATCTCAGGTTTGCCTAGCTTCCAAGGCCCTCTTCTTCCCTGAAGTCTTCTTTGCTTTCTCCAGCCCTCATGGAGCTATCCTCTTTCCTCCGAGCCTGATAAATTTTGGAGTGAATCTGAACCATACAATAAAGGTCTCATTACCAACCTGGGTTGTCTCCTATTTCCTGCAGCAAAAGCTTGCCTCCCAGATAGACTATGAGGGCCATTAGAGCAAGCAAGGAACTCAGGAATTCAGTGATGCCTGTTGACAGAATGACTCAAATTCAAATAACACTCAAAAGCTTATCATGTCTCTGCTTCCTGCTACACTGAACTCAGGCTTCTCCTGTCATTTTAAGACCTCTATCACTGTCTTCTCTCATTCTCTCCAATTTAAATTCTTTTAATCCCTAACCACCATACTTCGGCTCTGGTTTAGGTAAGATATTAACAGGCTCGAGCATTTGGAGGAATCAAATTAGATAAAATTCAATAAGTATAAATGTAAAACTTACATCTGGGTCCAAAAACAGCTTCCCAAGAAAAGAATGGAAAGGCCTGGTTAGACAGCAGTATGTCTGGGAAAGACTTGAGGAGTTCAGTGAACTGCAAACTCAATATGTCAGGAAGGTGAGCCTCGATGTCCAAAAAGTTGATGCAATCTTGGGCTGCATTGGGGGACTCTCAGTTTGGGGGCTGAGAGGCTGTGCCTCCAGCCTCTGCTCAGTCCTGCTGATAAGGTGATCAGTAGGAGACCTTTTCCAGGGGAGAGTGGCTCAGGTGAAAAAAGGTCTCCTCAAATGGTGACCAGTAGAAAGAACTGGAGATGTTTAATCTGTAGATAACAGGATTCAGGGCAGATGGGAGGTATAGATCTTCAAGAACTTAATGTGGAGGAAGAACAACCTTTGTTCTGCTTTGTTTTGCCAAACTCGTGGTGAAAAGTTAAGGGGTGAATTTAGAATAGAGATAAAGAAAAGCTCCCTAACAATGAGAGACCCCAAAATGGAGGGGGCAGAAGGGTGCCTTCTAACTCCGTGGAAGTCTGGAAGGGTGAGGATTAACTGTCATGTTAGAGAAGGGTTTCCTTTCAGGTAGGGGGTAGATGACTGCTGAGATTGGACCCACCCAGCTCTAAGAATTCCAGATTCTGGAGACCAAGGCTCAGTATACCACACACTTCTTACTAGACCTTGGCCAGGGGTCATTCATTGCCTTGGCTGTACTCTTTCTGGCCTAGAATGAGCTGATCTCTCTTCTCTCCCAGTCAGTACTTTCAAGATCCACTCAAAGGAAGGCCTGGATTTGAAGTCTAAGAACTTGAGTTCAAGTGCCCACAAGCAGCCTCAACTATGGGAAAGAGGGATAAACTTAGATTCAGTAAGATCTGGGTTCAAAGTCTGACTCAGAGGCAGCCCTGGGCAACTCTCTTAATCTCTCTCAGGTTTGCGTTTCTGAATTTGTAAAACGGGTAAGTTCATAGCATCTATTGTTGCCAGAGATCAAATGAGATAATGTGTCAAGGCATAAAGGGGAAATAAATGTCCGCTCTGCTTAACTCCTCCCAGCTTCCCTAAAATGGTGGCCTGTTCGCAATCCACGAGGTCCCTCCCTCACCCACCCTAGTACCTCCCCACCCAGCATTACCTTCTCATCGATGGAGCCTTTTGTAAACGGTGCTTCTCGAATTCCTTTGTCTCCCTAGCAGATGGCTTCTGCTCCCTAATTGCTTCTGTGTCCCCTCTCCCCCACGCCCCACCGATCTACAGGTCTCACCCAAGCCCAGAAGAGTCCCCTATGCCCCAACCCCAGACTTTAATGCGCTTCGGTTGACTGGCCTGTTATCTAGACGTTTTCCCTGCCCTGGGGACAGTGCAGCTAACAATTGGCCTTGTGCCAGGCTGCGACAGAGCCTGCTTAATGCCTCACCACCTGAAGCCATCCCAGGAAAATTTCCAAGAGGCCTTCCCGGGATACAAATAGAAGAAGCATGGGCAGCCTGGAAAGGACAAGAGTAGGCAGCGCGGGCTGCTCTAAAGGAAGTACACCATAGCCCCAGTTTTACAGAGGCGAGGTGCCAGGCTGAGGAAGGGCGGTGGTCTGCAGAGCCTAGAATTCTCGCCCTAGCAAGCCTTGCAGACAATACTGCGCATCCCCTGCAGAGGGAGGGGCGGCTGCCCCACCCAGTTGGGCAGATGCTGCGGGCTGGCAGAAAGGACAAAGCTTGTCACCAAAGAAAACCTGAGTCACCGTGAGCCGCAACACAGGGGCAGGGTAATGAGTGGGACTAGTGAAAGACAGGATCCACCCCAAGCAAAGAAATTCCTGCACTCTTCCTTTGGACTCTCTTCTTCCCCCCCCCCGCCCCGCCCTTCCCCAAGTTTAATCTTCTCCCTGGATGTCAAAGTGGAGGAGAGCCCCGTCCTTTCCAAGTGGGATCAGAAGTGGAAAGGAGGCGTCGTCCCCTACACCCCAACCCCAGTCCCGCTCCCCGAAAAGAAAAACTACAGACAGGCAAGGAAGCTAGCCCAGGTGCAGGGGTCGTCCCTCCACCCTCCCGCAACCCCACGCCCTCAACCTTCCCAGTCCCCACTCCTATCTCCCGCCTCCGCAATGCACCCCGACGCTGCAGCTTGAAGTGCACTCATAATGCGGTCCCCCCCCACCTACTTCCTGGATCAGGAATAGGTACTTCCACCCCAAACCTTTCCGAACCCCGACGTGCTCTCCCGCACACTCCGCAGGGCGCCCCTCCCCCACTTACAATGAGTGTCCCCTTCCACTGCAGCGCTCCTCCGCCTTCCTGCCTTGCGCAGTGCATTACTCTGCCTTGCCGCAGTGCGCCCACCTCCCCCCCCCTTCCTCCCCCCCCCGCAGCCCGCCCCCCCGTCGACCCCTCCCCTCCCTGCCCCCGTGGCCCCCCCCTCCCCCCGCTTCTGCAGTGCGCCCCCCGCCCCCCTCCTTGCCGACGCAGTGCGCCCCTCCTCCACCTCCTCTCCTTGCCGCATTGCGCCCCTACCCCGCCTCCTCTTCATACTGCTCCCCGCAGTAAGCCCCCGCCTCCCCGCCTTGCTGCAGTGCGCCCACCGCCCCTCTCTTTGCCAGGCCTCTCAATGAGCCCCACCCCCAACGCACCCCGCCCTGCCGCAATGCGCCCCTCGCTTCTTCTCCATGAACTCCTTCCCAAAGCCGCGGTTCACCCCCCCCCTACCCTCTTTGCCGCAGTGCTCCACCCGCCTCTTCTACTTGCCGCGCCCTTCAGTGAGCCCCCTCTCACACCGCAGTGCAGCCCCCCCAGCTCTCTGTCTATCCATAGTGTGCCCCCAGCCTTGCCGCAGTGAGCCCCCCTAACCGCAGCACCCCACCCCTGAAGTCATCCCTCACTGCACCCCAATCCCCCCATTCCCCTGCCTGAGACCCTGGCACTTACTTCTTGCAAGGGATGAGAGCCTTCCTCTCCTCCAGGAGGCGGACGCGCTGCTGGAGAGCATCGTAGGAGAGCAGGGCACGGGTGTTGCGGCCGCTGCTGTGGTCGTAGCGCACCTGACGTCCTTCCCACTGCTGCGGAGCTTGGCATGGCGGCCCGGGATCCCCGACAGCCAGCTCCCAGCTGCAGAGGCTACCTAGTAGCCAAGCCACTAGAAGCGCAGCGCGCATCCCTCTCTGCTGCAGGGGACAACGCAGGTGGAGAGGCGCGGATTGGGGAGCAGGGCGGCAAAGGACGGGGCAGGACGGGGCCGGGCTGGACAGCGCAGGGCAGGGCAGGGCAGGGCAGGGGAAGGAAGCGCAGGAAAGGGCAGTGGTTCTCTCTCCGCCGTCCCCTCCCTCCCCTAGCCCGTCGGTGCACTTGCCGGGGGAGGGAGGGACGGAGGTCCAGTTGTGAAGGGAGAGAGCCGCGACCTCGGCTCCCGCTTCCCCGCGCGCAGGGAGCTGGCTGGGGGACACTGCGGCAGGGAGCTCGCAGCTGGCTCCCTCCCGCTCCGGCTCCGGCTGAGACTGCGGCTTCCTTCCCCCCGCCGACTCTCTGCTGCCAACAGGAAATGCAGAGGCAAACGTGCCCGTCACAGCCCAATGGGCATCCGCAGAGTGGACGTGCGGGCGGGGGGAGGAGGGAGAACTCGGGCAAATGCGGGAGGACTGCAACTCAGCCGGGCGGGGCTGCGGCAGAAAATGCTAGAGAGAGGACCAGCTACCGAGAGCTGCCACTCAGACGCCTGCTACCCCCCCCCAAAAAAAAACACCCCAAGGGGCATCTTGGCATCCCTCTGGACAGCAAGTGGGGAGCCAGGCCAAGCACGGAGGGAGAGACCTCGCCCTTAACTTCTCCTTAGGATGAGCTGGCGGTGACCTTGGGGATTCTTTGACTCAGGCCCCTCATTTTTCAGACCAAGAAACCAATGGTTTCTAGGAAGGTCAAGTAACTTACCCCGAGGCTGCAATGGTAAAGCATGAATTTGACTCATGTCTTCCCGGGGGGAAAGTCTTGGCTGTGCAGTAAGGAGAGATCTGAGTTTGAACCCTGAGTCTGACTCTTACTATGTTACTTAAATTTACCCAATTTACTTAATTTCCCCAATTTTCCACAGTTTGCTTCTCACAACTTAAAGAGCACTATATAAATGTGAGTTGGTGTCACACTATGGATTCAACAGCTCAAGAGACATTTATTAAGCTCCCACTGTGGCAGGCACTGTGCTAGGTCTTGCATAGAATGACAAAAAATAAAGCTGTTCCTGGCCCCAAAGAGTTTGCTTTTGAGGCTAAAGGCTGTTGGGAGTGTGGCCTTTTCACTTTCTCAATCAGATCAAACGATTATATTCACACATTTGTGAAAAACTACCTCCAGTTCCTTCACTTTGTTACCCGAGTCACCTTAGGCAAGCAATTTCCCTCTCTGGGCCTCAGTTTCCCCATTTGTACAATGAAAGGGATGGACTAGTTGACCTCTCAGATTATAGATTTTAAAATGGAAAGGACCCCAGAAGCCACCAAGGCCAATCCCCTCACTGGACAGATGAGGACCTGGTGTTCTTTTGCATTCTCCCCACCACCCCTCTCTCCAGTTCATATCTAGGATTCTCTGACAGCTGTGACAGCTGACAGGACGTCCAGGCCATTAGATCTGAGGACCGCAGGACTGAAACGGAAGAATCACTCTTGCCCCGGGAACATCTCTAGAGGCCAAACCTTCATTCAAGTTCGGAATACCTGCATATTGAGAAGCAGGGACTGCCTCCCTATCTTGAAACTGTCACAGCAGATGTTTCATCAGTGCCTGTCAATTGACTGTGCCTGGTAACCATGGATGGCTTTGTGTCCCTGGGAACAGTGAGGCAGGAAGGAGAGCTGACTGAGACTGGACTTAGAAGACTGAAAGATTTACTTTTACAGCTCCCTGAAAGAAGAGCTAGGTGTACAGCAGCAGCTGCTTAGTAAATGTCTGATCCATGAGGGGCCAGGTGCTAAGCACACATTTCATCTCTTCCATTAGTTGGCCAGGAAGTGGCTAGAATGTCCAGAGGCTAGGCTGACCTTTGGCTTAAGCAGGGAGTTAGGTCCTGGGCCTGCTATAGAGAAGCAGTCAAAGAAAGTAAAAGTGGAAGGAAATAGCAGATCAAGTAGGCCAGGGGTGAGGAACCTGATGGATCGAGGTGGCCCAATGGATCCTCAAGTTCAACGCTTGGACTGAATCCAGACCTCACAGAACAAATCCCCTTCATAAAAGGACTTGTTCTATAAAACTTGGACTCAGTCATAAGGCCACACCCAAGGACCTAGAAGGCCAATGGTTTCCCACCCCTATCTAATCCAACCTTCATATTTTACAAATAAGGAAACTGAGGTATTTTACAGATTAAAAAACCTAGAGAAAGTAAATGACTTGCTTATGAAGTGATTTCAGGAGCAACTAGAAGGGTTCTTCTCTGCCCCTCTAAAAGAATCTTAGTCCCTTTCAGAGATGTGCTAGCAACTGCTCAAACCTGCTTGGGAGAGCCAATTGTTAAATTTTCAGTCTGGACATTTACACCTGGAAATTATCAAATGCTCCAAATGAGAGCTTGGCTTTATAGTTTTGTTGATTTTCTAGTCTTCAGAAATTGATGGGGAAATATTAATAATACAGATTAAACTTATAAGTGTGTTCCAGGTAGCTGCTTGTTAAAAGAGTTCCCTACGCCTTGTGTACCACCCTTAGAGAGCCAGTCCTGGCTAGAGATTTGCTTTTTTTCCCTGTTCTTGGGAGAGTGAAGCATTGTTATTCACCTTGATGTACATATTTATTCCCTAATGGCCACCCTTCTAGACAGGGGAACCTGAGAGCTCTAGCTAGGAGTCCTAGAAGTTGAGGCAGGGCCAAAGGTGGAGGTGAAGGACCAGAAAGGAGGAGAACAGGAGCTCCCAATGTCAGGGTCTCCACATTGCCCACGACCCTAAACAAGCCAGCCTGCCTGACCAAAAGCAAACTTTGTGACTCTCCAGGTAAACTCTCTACTTCCTGTAACCTACATGGGTGTAAGAGGGAGCTGTATTGGGCCAAACATGCTCCTTAAGAATGAGGAAACAAACCAGAACAGAGGAAAGGTTTTCCTGTCCCCCACAAGTGACTTGAGGAAGGGCTAAGCATTGTCAGGAGAGGTGGGAAAGAATGTTGTAGGGATCCCTGGAGACCCCCCGGTAGTGCTGTTGTTAGCCCTGACCTCTTCATATTATCCTATAATAACTAGGAGGAATTGAGGTGCACTGTGGAGAGTTCTGGATTTACAGAAGACCAGGGCTCCAATCCAACTCTTCCAATTCCTCCTGCCTGGGTAAGTCACTCTACCACTCTGGGCCTCAGTTTTCCCATCTGTAGAATAAGACGATTAGACTGGATGACCTATAAATTCCCTTCCAATTTTAGATGTAGGATTCTGAGATCTAGATGCCAGATGAGTTATTCTAGAATATAATCCCCTTGAGGACAGGGACCATGTCTTTTGTGTCCATCATTCAGAGTGTTGAGGGTCAGTTCTGAGGAGTCCATATAAGGAAGTCCAGGCCAGAGTTTCTCATGGTCTATTCTTTCTTTTCTTTTATGGGCTCATTATCTCAGGATGTTGGCTCACCATCATTCCTTGGGCATTCCTTGTTAAGATATTAATCTATCTATTGTTTGTGTTTACCCATGGGATTCAGATCGTCCCTCTTCCTGAACTTTGACCACCATGCTAGGAGGTACTGGCTTACGGTATTGGAAAATGACTCAAGGGAGTGGCCATAAAACAATGTACACTTTGCCTATATATCTCCTGACCCTCACATGAATAAACGGATTTGCTTGCCATCCCACCTGGCCCATGCTTCTTCTCTGCTTATCTTGCTCTTCCGTGAGGTACCCAGGTGAACTGAGCTACAGAGCACAATGCCATGAACATGACAAGTAGTTAATAGATGTCTGTTGGATGAAATTATTTACCTTTAAATCCTTCCAACGCAGGCCCAAATCTAGGGCACAAAACAAGGATAAAGCTGTGTTGAAGAGAACACAGGCTTTGAGTTGAAAATTTAGGTTTGCTCAATAGCAATTAATAAGTGCTAATAAGCACCTCCTATGTGCCAGACACTGTGCTAAGGCTGGGAACAAAAGGAGCAAAGGCAATCCCTTCCCCAAGGAGTTCACAGTCTGATAGGGGAGACAACATGCAAACAAATAGACACAAAGTAAGCTTTGTATAGAATGAATAGGAAATCATTAAGGGGGTGAAGGGGAATGGCACTGGAATTGGGAGGGATTGGAGAAAGCTTTTTGGGGAAGGTGGGATTTTAGTTGAGACTTAATCTTGCCAGGAAAGCAACAGGTGGAGTTAAAAAGGGAGAGGGTCTCAAGGAGGGGGGACAAACGGAGAAAACACCCAGAGCTGAGACATGGAGTGTCTTACTAGTGTGAAAGCCAAAAGGCCAGTGTCCCTCAATTGAAGGATAATTGTTGGGGAGGAAGGTGTAAGAAGATTGAAAAGAGGAGGGCTCAGGGGATGAAGGGCTTTGAATGCCAAGGAGATCAGGATTTAATCTCAGGATAATAAAAATCTTTACCTGTATGAAAGTATAAAGAACAGAAGGCTGTCCTCCTATGGGACTGCCTTAGAAACAGGGTGGCATCTCATGTCTGGAGAATACAGAAAAAAGAAGCCTTTTGGAAGTGGGCCTTCCTCATCTGCTCCTCCCAGGTTTGGCTTCATCCAGGTCTGACACAGCTAAGGGAAGAAGAAAAATACCTCGATTCCTACTATCCCTGGCAAGTCTAGTCTGGCCTGAGAATCACATCCTCCATAAGTCAAATCTAGGATTAAAACAAGGAGTTTTCATTTTCCATGGAACAGGCCAAGAATCTGGCAGAGTTAGTGATGCTCAGGCCTGCTCTAGAATGGCTCTGAAGCCTTGGGATGGGGTGGGGACAAAACTCAGCTCCCTGGTCCTTTTGGTCTGATATAACTTTATCTTAACCTAAATTCATCCTAACCTCAGCAAGTGGCACATGCTCCTAGAGAGAGTGCTAGACTGGGAGTCAGAAAGACCTGAGTTCAAACACTAGTGTCGTGACCCTAGGCAAGTCACCTGCTGGCTTTTGTTTGTTGGCAATTTCTTCATCTGTAAAATGAGCTGGAGAAAAAAATGGCAAACCTCTCCAGTATCTCTGCCAAGAAAATTCCAGATGGGGTCATGAGTAGAGTCAGACACCAAGAAACAACAAAGCTTAATTAAGCATGTTCATTAAGCACTGACTACCAGTGAGATACCAAACTGGGGGCCAGAGGGATAAAAACTGAACAGTCCCTGCCCTCAAGGGGCTTACATTCTGCCATAAAAATGCATGTAAACAAATAAACAAAATAGAGAATATATACAAAGTCATTTCAAAAGCTAATGGGAGGGGGGGGGGAGTTGAGGTAGAAATCAGAAAAGACCTGAAGTAGGAGGTGCCAACTGGCCTGTGCTATGAAGGAAGCTGAGGACTCTGTCAGCCTGGGAGTGAAAAGAGAGTGCTTCAGACATGAAGAATTTCACCAGTCTTAGATCCTTATGTCAAAAACATACCTGGATTGGATTCTTGGGAAACTGAAGTCAGAGGAAATAGTTATTACTCCCCCTACCATTCTGTCATTAGGGTAGTAGATAGGGAATTGGCCTTAGAATCAGGAAGGCCTGGGTTCAGATCCTGCCTCACATTGACTTATTATGTGACCCTGGGAAAATCACCTGATCTCTGTGTATCTCGATTTCCTTATCTGAATTTTATAGTCTTTGAGATCCCCTTCCAGCTCTAAAAACTATAATTCACAGTTCAGATACCTCTACCACATCTGGTGAAACTTATGAACCCCTTACCACAAGTGTTTTTGAAAATTGAAGGAAATGCCAGAGAAGTCAGTGAAAATAAAAATGTCATTCCCCGCTCCCTCATCCAACCAAGTTCATGAACACCCTGCACCCATGGGCACTCCCAGATTAGTAAATTTCTGTCCTAGATAAAGAGCAGATATACTAGTTCACCTCCTAAGGTTACACCTTTCTAGCCCCAAGATCCCACAAAACAAAATACAAGGGAAATACCCCTTACTTGATATTCTACTGAGAAAGTCACCAACAGGAAACCGGACTGCTCCAGAAGCTTTCACCACAAAAAACTTGCTGTATTGGGGTCAGTTGGCCAAAATCTTCCTAACAGAATGTGAAAAGCCAGGAGTTAAAATAAGATTCATGAAATCCAATTTAACAAGCATGTAAGTACTGAGCTGGGAACAGATGGTTAAAGAGAGAGTCCTGCCCTTACATATGCTCACATTTCAACTCATATCCTCACTCAACAGGGATTTTAGAGAAGGGATTGGGGACCCTTTGGGATGGGGAAAAGTTGATAGTGGTGTCCACTATTTCTCTCATTCTTTGACTGAGTTGGGCAGTTTGGGAGAAAGGCAAAGAGAGTGGAGGGGAAAATAACCAGAAAATGTAAAGAAAAGATCAGTTTGGGGGTGGCTAGGTGGTGCAGTGAATAGAGCACCAGCCCTGAAGTCAGGAAGACTTGAGTTCGAATCTGGCC
>NW_027185761.1:68996199-69020617 GCF_028583685.1 Petaurus breviceps papuanus | reverse complement strand
CACACACACACACACACACACACACACACACACACACACACACACCCTAGGTTTGGAGTCGGAGGAGCTAGGCTCTCTGCCACATGCTACATACTTCTAACCTCAGGCAAGTCACCTCCCCACTCCCAGACTCAGTTTCCTCCCCTGGAAAATGTGGGAGCTGGACTGGATGCACCCTGAGGTCTCTTGCAGCTCTAAAGCTGTGCTGTGAAAAACGATGCTAATCCTAGATTTGAGTCAAGCTCCAGCCTCCATCTGTCTCCCTCTATTTAGGGCCCTGGCCTCTGACCCTGACCAGCTGTGGGCAGCTGTGCCCTGTGAGCCCCACCCAACCCTCTTTCCTTTTTCTCCTTCTTTTGAATTGGTGCTAGTAAGGAAAGAAGAGAAGGGAGAGCTGGCTGGTAAAGAGCAGCCTCTCCCCTAAGCTAAGGACTATGCTTCCCAAACTTGGCAGTCTTCAGTCATACCTTTGGTTCTCTTACAAACTCCCAGAATCCCAGTTTCCTCATCTGGAAAATGGGGATAATAAGACCTTTGGTTTCCATATCACAGGGTGGTTGGGAGGCTCTGCTCAAACCTTAATGTGACAGCATTTCATTGTAGTCTGTTTATAATTCTAAGGGATGTTTAGCAGAGCCTGGCACATTAGAAGGGACTTAAATACTTCTTGATTGGATCTCATAAATGATAATGATGTCACCAGCACGGCCTTCAGAGTCTGGCACCTAGGAGGGATTTACACTCCATTCTTCTGGATCCGGTGTGTGGATCAGGCTGCCCAGTTAAAGGATCCTAGTATTTCCAGATCTAGAGGCAAATTGACTCTGCCATGGGGTCCCTTTCCCACCTCCAGCTGGTGGCACAGAACAGAAAGGAAGGAGGCCAAAGGCCACACTTGTGTCTCATCAGGGATTTGATGGTGGAAGAAAGTTCCCCAAAGGACTAAAAGTGGACATCTAAGGTTGCTGAGACTTTCCTTTATCTGGACTAAGAACAGTGTCCTCTCATCCTGTATTTGCAGAAAGTTCTTGGTTGCTTTTCCATGACTGGAAGGCCTTTCCTTCCCACCCACCCCCATCCCCCCCACCTGCTCTAGATACCTTGATAAGGTATGTGTATAGGTGTGATGTGTGTATCTAGGTGTTTACATAGTATCTCCCCCATTAGGATGGGGGGCTACTGGGGGCTAGGGACTGCTTTTGCTCTTTCTATCCCCAGCACTTAGCCCAGTCCTTTGCACACCATGAGCATTTAATAAAGACTTGTTGACAGCCTGAGACTTGTAGATGGCTTGTCACCCACCTCACAAAGGAGATCATATGGTGATGGGTGTGTAAGTAGGAGGGATCTCAGAGGTGATCTAATCCAATCTTCTCATTTTACAGATGAGGAAACTGAGGCCAAGGGAGGTTAATTACTTCACCCAAGGTCCCACAGGTAGCAGTTATCAGAAGTGGGATTTGAAACTAGGTCCTCTGACTCTGCAGCCAGTGCTCTTTCCATTATTCCAAGCAAGTTAAAACTGAGCTTATATCTGCAAAGTGAAGTCGAGAATGAAGGCACCCAGCTGGATAATTTGGAATTTTTTTTAAATCTCTAGCTGATTGGGTGTTTATAATGGTAGGTGGCTTATTTAGTGCCTGGCATACAGTAAGTATTTAATAAATGCTTGTTTATTGCTCAATTGATTTTGGTTTGTTTTGTATGTGGACTTAGATTGTGTCTGTATGGTAAAAAAAAACTGGGAATCTGGACATTTTCTGGTTTGTTTGATTGTTATAAATAGCTGAAACTAAAAAAGTTGGTAGATACCTCTGAGATCCCTTCTCATTCTGAGACTCTGGAATTGGGTGTGGGTCAGGGGGAGGGTATGAATTATCCAGTCTGGCTGATTCCATTTCCTACTGCATGAAATGAGTTTAACCAAGTTTCCCTTCCTTTCCCTTTGTACTGTGCCTGTGGAGATGCCCTGAGACCAGTGTCCACCTGGGGGAAGCTAGAAATCTGGTAAATTCAGGAAAGCTGGTGGCAAGATAATGGTACAAGAATATAAGAAATTTGGGGGATTGAAACCAGAGAGAATATATGCCAGGCTGTTTCCAGGTCCTTCATTCTGTCAAGGGAGAATACGCAAGCCACTTGGTCTTTCAGCAGAGAATTAGAATCTAACACGCCACATGGCCTTTTCTAGATGCCAAGTGGATAGACATGACCCCAGACATGATGGCGCAAGAGAGACCTCTTGATATTGACTGCAAGCGCCTAAGCCCTGGTGAGTTCCTCTTTGTTCAGTTTCCCTGCTCATTCACTCCAGACTAGATACAAGAGCTGCTTTCAATTTCTCCTTTCTCTTTTGTTTTCCCAAGACCGGTGTAAATGCAAAAAGGTAAAGCCCACCCTCACAACCTACATGAGCAAGAACTACAGTTACGGTAAGTCGTGGGGGTTCGTGAGGATAGAACTGTCCTCTTCTGACACTTGGACAGCTGCAAAACCTGGCTCCAGAAACTTGTAGCCACTGATATCTTGACGACTGAGAAAAGAAAGAGCGAGATAGGTCACAGGGTGAATTTAGCATTCAGATTCAGACGTGGTGTCTGGAAAAGCTGGATTCAGATCCCAGTGAGTTTTAAACTTAGGAGCTGTGTGACCTGAGGTGAGTGACTTTACCTCTCTGGGCCTGTTTCCTTCTCTATAAAATAGGAAGAGTAGGAGTGGATAGGTGATGCAGTGAATAGAGCACTGACCCTGGAGTCAGGAGGACCTGAGTTCAAATCCCACCTCAGACACTTAACACTTACTAGCCATGTGACCTTGAGCAAGTCACTTAACCCCAATTGCCCTGCCCTCCCCCTCCAAAAAAAGGCAAAAAAAAAAAAAAAGAAGAAGAAATGGGAAGACTAATGGCTGGAGTGCCTCCTTCCCTGGGCTATGGTGAGGAACTTCTGTGTTAACACTTTTTTCCAAATCTTAATGTACTATGGACATTGCCATCCTCCAGTAAATCTGTGATCACATCCATTCGGGCGTTCCCGCCAGTCCATCCTGTGTGTCCTGTGTCCATCCAAAGTGCCACAGACATTTCTTCCTCTCTCCTGGTGGCCCCCTTCCTAGCCTTTGCCTTTGCACACAGCTGGGCCAGCTTCTTCCAACTTACACTCTCCCCTGTTGACAGCCTTTCCTAAAGCTCATATTCCAAGGTCCTCCTTGGCTGGAGGCAGCTCATGCCTCCCAGGGGCCTCTAAATGAATGACAGGCATTGATGCCCTTCATCAGTTCCTCAAAGCATTATATTCCAGAGTTCAGAGTCATACGACAATGCTGCTTCATATTAATTTATTTATTAATATGATTTTATTTTATTAATGTTATTAAATATTGACATTAAAAAGTCAATTGAAGAAGTATTTATTAAGTACCTACTATGTGCCAAGCACTGTGATAAGCACTGGGATACAAAAAGAAACAAAAGACAGTCCCTGCCCTCAAGAAACTTACAGTCTAACAGGGAAGACAGCAATAACATACAAACAAGCTATATGAGAGATAAATCAGGGGCGGCCAGGTGGCGGTGGCACGCTGAGTAGAGCACCGGCCCTGGAGTCAGGAGGACCTGCATTCAAATTCGACCTAGACACTTAACACAAAACGGGCTTTGTGACCTTGGGCAACCTAACCCCAATTGCCCTACCTTCCTTCCTCCAAAAAAAAAAAGATAAATCAGAAATAATTAAGAGAAAGAAAGAAGTAAAATTAAGAGAAATTGGAAAGGCTTATGGAGAAGATGGGATTTGAAGAAAGCCAGAGAGAATGGAGGATGGAGATGAAGAGTCGGAGCATTCTATGCATGGGGGCAGCCAGAGAAAATGCCCAGAGCTGAGAGAGGGAGGGTCTTTATTCATGGAACAGCCAGGAGGCCAGAATCATTGGATCAAAGAGAACCTGTTGGAAGTAAGGACTGGAAGCAGTAGGTAGCCATTGGAGTCTACTGCGTAATCACCTGGTCATACCTGAGCTTTAGTGGCTGAATGGAGAATGGAGAATGGATTGGAGTGGGGAGAGACTGGAGGCAGGTAGCACCCTCCTTCCCCAAGCAGGCTATTGTAAGAGTCCAGACAGGAAGTGTAGAGTGCCTACACCAGAGGGAAGTACCAGAGGTGAGAAAGGGGCATATTCAGGAGGTGAAATCAATAGGTCTTGACAACAGCTGGGACAGGGGTAAGAGATAGTGAGGAATCCTCAATGACTCCTGGGTTGTAAGTTCAAGGGACTTCGAGCATGGTGGTGCCCTCAACAGTACTAGGTGTGATAGGGGGTGAGGATGACCCAGTGGAAGAAAGAATGAGTTCTGTTTTTGACATGTTTAACTTAAAGATGTCTACTAGGCATCAAGTCAAGGATGTCTGGAAGGCAGTCTGGAAACGTGAGCTGAGCTTGCAGGGCAGCAGAGAGGTTAGTGAAGGCCAGATAGATTTGAGAATAATCCGCAAAAAGATAGTAATCCAGTTCTGAGGACTGCAGCCTTGCTCATTGATCTTTGGAATTGCAGTGATTCATGCCAAAATAAAAGCCGTGCAAAGGAGTGGTTGCCATGAAGTCACCACAGTGGTGGATGTAAAGGAGATTTTCAAGTCCTCGTCACCCATTCCCCGGACTCAGGTGCCTCTTGTGACTAACTCCTCCTGCCAGTGTCCACACATCCTGCCCCACCAAGATGTTCTCATCATGTGCTATGAATGGCGTTCCAGGTAGGCAAAGGCAGGAATGGAGAAGAGGGAGAAGATGGATTTTGAAATCGTAACTTTACATTTTTTAATTCTTTGAAGGGTTAACTTGTGCGTAGGTGTGCAATCTTTCTATTTCAGTTTTGTCTTTGTAACTCAGCACCTAGTATAGTGTATGGTACATAGTAGACACTTAAGAAATGCTTATTGGCAAAAAAAAAAAAAGAGAGGGGGTGCAGCTAGGTGGTGCAGTGAATAGAGCACCAGCCATGGAGTCAGGAGGAAGTTAGTTCAAATTCGGCCTCAGACACTGAACACTTACTAGCCATGTGACCTTGGGCAAGTCATTTAACCCCAATTGCCCTGCCTTCCCCCTTCCAAAAAAAAAAAAAGCTTATTGGTTGACTGATTATGCAATGGAAAATTCTAATCTATGAGTACAAAATATATTTAAAGCAGCAGTGGTTGCCTAACTCCCCCCAAGAAGACTTGCTTTATCCCACTTGAATGCCTTTCTTTTCTTGTGTCAATTGATCAATCCATAAGCATTGATTAAGTATCTACTAAGGCCCAGCTCTGTCTGGCTCTAGAAATACAATGAAAGAATGAAACGTTCCTGCCCTCAGGGAACTGTGTCTTATTAGAGGAGACAACATGCACATATATTAGGACTTATAAGAGAAACCCCAGGTCATATATGAGAAAGATGAAATGGCGGCTCTCAGCATGCCAGGCCTCGGATGTGGGAAAGCAGGGATGGATGTGCCAGGGCTCGGCTAACCAGAGCCCTGGACTTGGAGTCAGGAAGACCTGAGCTGGGAACCTGCATGATTTACTTGACCTTTCCCAGCCTCAGTTTCCTCACCTGGGAAAACAGCCCCTAGCTCGCAGGGCTGCTGCTAAGGAGAGAATGAGAGGTGAAGCATGTTGGAAGTGCTGGGATGTAAATGTGAGAATGTAGCTCCTGCTGCTGCTGCTGCTGCTGCTGCTGCTTCTGGTGCTGTTATTGCTGTTGCTGCTGGTGCTGCTGCTGCTGCTGTTGCTGTTGCTGCTGCTGCTGGTGCTGCTGCTGCTGCTGCTCCTGCTGCTGCTGTTGCTGCTGCTGGCAGTGGAGGTCCTGGGAAGAACCTCTGGTAGGTGGAGCTTTACAAATGCTGACTCACTAGACATTCACACTTCTTTCATTAACTATTGTTTCAGAATGATGCTTCTTGAGAATTGCCTGGTGGAAAAATGGAAAGACCAGCTGGGGAAGAGGTTTATGGTACGTATGGCTGATGGTCTTTTATCTGTGGTAGGGGATGGGAGAGTCTGTGTATATGTCACAATATATATATTGTGAATTTGTGTGTGTGTGTGTGTGTGTGATGTATGTGTTGTGTTTGTGGGGAGTGAAAATGTGGAGGTATATGTGGGTGGGGTGTATGGAGGGAGAGATTTTATAGATTTTGGTGACTCTTCTATTTCCTGTGTTGCGCACCTGTGAGAAGATCCTACCTTTGAGAGGCAGTTAACTAACCTCAGTCAGGAATACTCTATTTCAGAGCCCTAGTCTGACGCCCATTAGCTCTGTCCCTGGTACCTCACATAGTGCCCAGAGCATTGCAGGGACAAGGTCTGGATATGTGATTTAATCAGTATGATAAACTCCCAGCTAGGAAACTTTCTGCCATGTCAGGTCAGCATCATCTGTGAGATTTGGCTCAGTAATTCATGACCAGCACATGTCAGAGGCCAGCTGACTTCACAGCTGGTTCTCTAATCACTATACCACCCTCCTAGGATAGCAACCACAAGACATGTCCATGGGTAGAGGTGAGGGGGCCCCAAAGGCTCTCACAGACACATTCTGTGACTTCTTCCTTGGATGGCCTAAATCACCTGGCAGCTACTTGGGCAGGGGGAGTGGGGAGGTACAGTTTGAGCTGTGTGTATTTTAAAAATCTAGTTTCCTTTTTTCTCTTTAAAAACACATTGGCTTGTTTCAACACACTTTTATTCAGCAGTAACTACATATACAAAAGTAGCAGAATTGATAGATTTGTCCAAGGCCTCAGATTTGGGGTTGCAGAGAGAAGCCAAGGTCAAACCTGGGTGCCTGGGTGGGTGAGAGTGCCACAGACAGAAAATTACAAAGATGGCCCAGTATGTCAAAGGGTTCTTTCTCTCCTTTGTGGCATGAACTGTTTGGCAGTCTAGTGCAGCTCATTTCAGCCCTTTTCAGAGGAAGAATTTTTATATTCATAATTCAACAAAATGTTAATTTTCAGTGTCAGAGGTTAATGAAAATAAATATGTGATTTCCCCCATACCCCCCACCAAATTTCCTGGATGCCTAATATCTCTCCATGGATGCCTTAGGGACCTGTGGAACTCAAGTCAAGAACCCCTGGTATTTAACCCCTAGTGTCTTCCTAAGTGCCTGTCTTTAGCACAGTCCAAGAGACAATAGGGCCCCGTTTAGCCAAAGCTCAGGCTCCTGGCTACCTTAACTATCGAGAACACAAGCTGTGAAACTGGAAATGAATGCAAAGGGCCTTCAAGCCACCAAAGAAGCTGGAAGAGGAGTGACTGGGTAGGACAGGGAGAGCCACACTCAGACTTGTAACGCACCTCCATGCTTCTGTTTCTGAATTGTTCTCTCCAGCAGTGGGAGGAGAGGCTGCAAGAGCAGCTTCGAAGCAGCCAGAAGCGGCCTGCTGGGCGGACCAGTCGAAGCGGCCCTGCCAAGCCCAAGGCGAAGCCCCAGGCACCCCGTCCTGTGGGCCCTCAAAAGAGCATCACGGCCAGGAGCGCCCCCAAGCGTCCAAAGCCCCAGAGGGTGTGAGGTGCCAGTTTCCCCTGTCAAAGACTTGGAGCCTTGGTGGGGCCCCAAGACCAGGCGCCCACTGCCCTGCAAATGCAGCATGGCCTCAGTCCTCTGCAGTCGTGTTTCCTAGCACTTACTATCCAAGGTTTGCTTCCTCGTGCTTAGACATTGCAAGCCATAGCTCCAGGTTGGCACCTGCACTGGTGCTTGAGGAGCATTTGAGCAGAAGGGCAAAGCTTCTCATCACCAAAGCAACCTCATAAATATTCTATCAGTTAGCATGTGATGGCTGAGACAGCAGAAGGGCACTCCTGTCACTGGTGAGGACGGAGTGTGTATAGTGGAAGGAAATTCCCGTCCCTGGTGATGGTTCCATGTGCCCGTGGCCAAATGCCTTATATGTCCAACTCTACGTGTGTAAAATGTATCTTACTTCAGGCTGGCTTCTACAGTTAGGGTCTGAACATGACTGATGAATGCTTGTTTGCAAAAGAGACAAGAAACAGGAAGGAATGATACACTATTTCAAAGAGCTCTATGAAATGTGGTGGGTTATTACTGTTTTCAATGCATGATGAAATTGTTCCGCAGCATTTCAGAGTGCTAAAGAATGTCAGTCTCCATCTCATCCAACCAATATTGAAAAATCCGACCATAACATTCTCAAAATGGCGTCATCCAGCTTGAAGACCCCCATTGAGGTGGGATCCCCCCTTCCATTTCTTGAGGCAACCCAACCTATGTTGGAAAAACTCCAAGTGTTCGAAAGGCTTTAACTATTCAAAGTAAGATGTGGTAGTTTGTTAGGGATAAACAACCTGGTTTTCAAATCAATTTTGGCTGAAAAACTCAGAGAAGAGGCTGGTGACTCATCTTGAGGCATCAGCAGGGATGTCCTAGATTGAAATTGCACCTGAAGTGTTTGTTGCCTCTTGTAGCAGCAAGCACCCCAAGCACGTCCTCAGGGTTTGCCGCTCATACAGGTTCTTGGATCTGCTTTGTTAAAGGAAAGCAACTCAAAATGGGTTAACAAGCTTACTTTAATCAGTCAGACATATATCGTTTACCTTGTTCAGGAGAAAAGGTCAGCACCCCGAACCTCAAAGCATACAGGCAGAATTATCAAGACAGAAACATCAAGTAGACAGATTTCCAAACTGTCCAACCATTACATCCATACCCAGTCAACATCTGGGTTTCCACATTCTGGGTTTTTCAAAGCCGGGGGACTCTCAACAATGGCTTCCCAGAATTCAGATCAAATCACAGAACACTTCTCAAAGTGAGTCCCAAAACAAAGCTACACATCCGGGCTTACATAGCCTTCTCCTGGCTCAGAGAATGTAACAACCTTATTGACTCACTAGCCAATCAAGAAGTATCTACTGAAAAACAAGCCTCCCACCCCAGGCTCTAGGTGCACCTTAGCCTAGGGGCAGGGAAGATCTTTAAAATTTACATTCGCATTACACCTCTGAAGCCCAGGGCTGTGGATCTATGTAGGGGTAGGGAGGACCCAAGGAAGTAAATTCAATTAAACCAATGTTTATTGCACACCAAATGTGTGTGGTCAATAAATAGTCATGGCATAGTGACTAGAGAGTTTGTCTGAGTCTAGAAGACTCTGTGTCATCTCTGACACATATTGCTGTGTGATCCCAGATGAGTTACTCGACCTTTCAATGTTTTAGATAACTCTCTAAGATTTAAGTCTTAGAGATGACTGATCTGCATTGATAGAGGGAGCTTGTACCTGGATTAAATTAAAGATCCAGTCCAGAAAAAAAAAAAAGGGCCCAGCAGAGTAGTGAGCACTGGAGACACCAAGAGGGAAATGAAATCACTCCTGCCTTCAGTGAGCTTACATTCTCCTGTAAACAACCAGCATTTCTTGAATACCTGAAGTGAGTAAGGTCTATCCGTGTTCCTCTAGCATTCTTCCCTGAGTCTAGGCTAGTCAAGTTCCGGTGAGATTGGGTCCAACTCCTGCCCAGTCACTCTGAGCACCTCCATACACTAAGACTGGCTGCAAGGCACCTGAAAAGAGGCTTTTTTGTGTGCTGGGGAAGACTCAGAGCTCTGAGGCAGCCCCAAAGCAATGAAAGAGCCAGCCTGGAAATCTGCAGCTTGAAAAGCTCACAGTGGCACAAGACCCTGCATGGGGCTGCCCTGTACATGGCTGGCAGGAAATATGCCTATTCTTATCCTCACCTCCCCCAGGGGAGAGGAAAGAGCCCTTCTGCCACCTCACAGGATTTTTTAAAAGTTTGTGAAAGTATCTAAAGTGGGATTATCAGCATAATGTGGTGACATAGGCATCCAGTGAAAGTGCCCCCAAAGAGATAGACCCTCCTTGTGATCCTGACCTACTTAAAAGAGGCTCTGAGGGGAGGGGAAACAATGGCCTGGCCCTGTGATGGCAACCTGGGTATTTCAGTGAGGGGGCCATATAGCCACTAACCAGAGTTAGGTGGGGTATGTCCTTTTGGACCAGAATCTCTGAGCTAGAAGAAACCTCCATGGCTGTCTCACCCAACCCATAGCTGAAAAAGAAGCCCCACTCCAAAGTGCCCAACAAATGGGCAGGCATCCAGCCTTTGCCTGCTATTTCACTGGCATAGCTAGCCCCAGTAAGGAGATATCCCCTCCTCTGGAGCATACCACCTGCTTTGCTGCCATGGAGAGTCTAAAGTGTATGAGGCAGTAAGGGACTTGCCCAAGACTTCAGAGCTAGAATGTGTCCCAGACCACGTGTATCACCAGCTTTCTAACTGCTCTTAAGCTGCCTGTCTTGGAGGTTTGGTGCTTGGGCCAGAATTACACAGCCAATGTGCATTAGAGCTCCAGCCTCCATCTTCTTGCCCCAGGGCCAGTTTTTTTCTCTACTGCACCAGGCTGCCAGCTGCCTCCCTGGGCCACATAATAGGAATTGTACATCATTGATTAAATCTTTTATTCCTTGAATGATAAATTACTGCTAAGGGGATTTAGTATTTTAAAAGGGACAAATAAAGGGAGAAAGATGGGACCAGACCTACTTGGGATTCTGCTACTATCTGTTACACACACACAAACTTTGCATCAGCAGCATATCCCTTTAAGAACTGCCTTCTTGCCCCCCCTACTGAAAAGCTAAAGGAAGCACCTTCCTCAAGAGTCCGTTTCTACAATGAGGATAGCACTGGATATAAGAGGGCCTGGCTGAGTCTTCCTCCTAGCTCTGCCACTAACTATTTTTAGGGCCCTGAGCAAGAGATTTTCCCCTCCCAACATGGGCCTCAGTTCCCCCTCTAAAAACTGAAGATACTGTCACCAGCTGCTTCCCAAGATGACTTCTATATTCTTCTCATTCTCTGAGCATCCCTATTGTTTCTCTCTTCCCATTCCAAGGATACAAACCCTCAGGAATATTCCACCATGCCATCATTTTTGCTTAGTGGACTAAAGAACATAGCTGAGCTGAGAACAATTCCTTTCCTCAAAGTCCTCCATCTTATTTCCTTAGGGACAAGAAAAGCATATCATCTTTCTGCAGCTTTCCCAAACTCTGGAAGCAAATAAGAAAGAACCCATGCCCAGTACACTGCTTAATACTGAGCTACTTTAAAGCCTTCCTGCTGTTCCTATTACCTTATCTCCAGCCTCAATACCTTTGCAAAGATTGTATGTTCTGTCCCACCCCCCACCTCGGACCTCACTCCAGACTCAGAGAATCTCTATTTTCCTTCAAGGCTCCACTCAGTGTTACCTCCTCCAGGAAGTCTGCCCTGATTCTTCTGGTTGGGAGTGCCCCAACCTTTTTCCCATTACTTTAATTTACTTGTGTCTACTTCTCTATGTATAAGTGGCTTTACCATTCAGATGTAAGTTTCTTGAGGGCCTGGGCTGGTGAGGTTTTTTTCTCTCTCCCTAACACCTTGCCTATTTCCTGATTCTTAGTAATCATTTAATAAATGTTTATCAAATTGAATGTTCCTGGGAACATTTCTTCTGTTTCAGTACATCAAAGTAAATAAAATTGCAAGAGGAAATTGGTCAGGCTTTCAGTTGAGTGGGAATCCTGTATGGAGAAAAAGTCTTTGAGTGGATGTCTCTGCCAGAGTTCTGGCCTCTGTGTGGCTGACAGGTGTTCTATTTGTTCTATTGGTGGTAGAGACAGTTGGATTGCTGCAGGCTTCAGGACACAGCTTTAAAGCTTTAAGAGACCTTGGGGGTCCTTGAGGAGGCTGAAGCCTCAATGGATAAAGTGACTTGTCCAGAGTCACACAGCAGCTAAAATTCTCTTTAAGTGATCTGCTGAGACCTTGTATAAATAAAGCTCCTTAGAGGAAAGTCGTGACTAACCTTGTTTATTGGACCTCAGAGTGGAGGCAGGGTGGGCTAAGGGGGAAGGGGTCTCAGGAGTCAGGATGCCTGGGTTCAGATGCCACTGCAGATACAGCCTAGCTGGGTGAGCATGGGCGATTAAATCATGAGATCTCTCCAAACTTCAGCTTTCTCATGAGCAAAACTTACCTCTCTGGGTCTATTTGTCTGGGGTGAATGTGAGAAAGTTACAAGAGATCTCTGTGAGTCTTAAAGCAAGCATTGTATCAACCAAACATGCTTTCCTTCATAGCTCCCTATGTATTAAGTGCTGGGGATACAAAGAAACAGTCCCCTCCTGCCATGGAGTTTACCTATTATTAGGGCGAACAATATGTATACATAATCATAGAAAAAAATATTCCGCAAAGAACATTGTGAGTTATTTTTAATTTGCAAAAGTTTTCTAATGCCACCTTCTAATCCTACTTTGGAGAAATCTTAGAGCATTTCCCCAGATACATTATATAGATGTAAAAGATAACATTTGGATAAAGTGTTGCCCCAAGGCTACATTGTCATAGTAAACAAATTCAGCCAACATTTCTAAGTACTGGCTACAGGCTGGGCACTACCACACAAAGATTAAAATGATGCAGTCCTTGTCCTCAAGGGGCTTCCATCTTCTTAGTCCAGACCTATTCTACCCTATTTAGTTCAGTAGACAGATGGGTCACCATGGACACCTCCATCCTCCCTCACATCATGGACCCTAAGTTGGGTCCTTGATGACCCTGAGAACATTGTTTGTACTAGAGACTCAACCTAGGACTCCCATGAGCTCATTCTAGGACAGCCACTTTTTTTTTTTCTTTTTGGAGGAGGGAAGGCAGGGCAACTGGGGTTAAGTGACTTGCCCAAGGTCACACAGTCAGTAAGTGTTGTGTCTGAGGTCGGATTTTAACTCAGGTCATCCTGACTCGAGGGTCTGTACTCTATTCACTGCACGACCTAGCGACCCTAGCTTCTTCTTTTTAATGGAGGGACTTCTAAAAGTGGCTTCCATTGTACCTAAGGATGGTCTTGCCTTCTTTGGCCCAGATAATTTTTTTCCTGTCTGGCCACTTATCCAGTATGTAAATGTAAATAATGAGGCAAGTCCAGATTTAACAACTGTTTGCATAAATGGGTTGAGAGTCTTGGAGAGGAGGATGGGTCTAGGGCTGAGAATGTGGGAACTGGTAGAATGGTAGTCAAAAGGGGGAAGTTTGGAAGAAGGGCTGATTTAGGGGGAAAGATAAGTTCCATTTTGGCCATGTTAAATTTGAGATCCCTACACCACATGAGGTTAAAAAGATCTGACATGCTGCTGGTGCTGGACAGAAAGATATCATCTAAGGGTCATCTATATGAAAAAGGATGTCACCAAGAGAGAGGGTAGGAAACGGAAGAGAAAGGGGTCTAACACAGAGCCTTGGAGACATCCATGACTAAGGGACAGGAGATGGATAAACCAGAAAAAAAAAATAATAGGGAATAGTCAGAGAGAGGAGACCTGGAGGAGAGCTGTATTGCAAACCAAGGAAATGGTGCATCTAGGATTCATCAATAGAGTCAAGTTCTACAAAGAGGTAAAAAAAAAAAAAACGGATTAGGATTGAGAAAAGACCATTGGATCTAGCAGCTAGGAGATAGCTGGTAATCCCAGAGGGAAGGATTTCCTTCGAATGATGGAGTCGAATGGCATATTTCAAGGTCCTAGGAAGTGAGTGGGAAATGAAGACTTCGAGGTAATTCATTTAGATAGATTTTTTTCTTTTTTAAAATTGAATTTAATTCTTTTGGATACATTATATGTTCCAAACTCTGTCTCCCTCTCTTCCCCCCAACCCCATACAAGAACAGAACACCATGTGACACAGAAACAATCAGACAGACAGACAGATATGTGTAGAAGTAATATATATGTCTTATTTATCACTTCTTTCCTGGAGGTGAGTAGGATCTTCCTTCATAGGTCCTTTGTAGTTGATTTGAATATTTCTCATGCTTAGAACAGTTTAGTAATTCACAGCTATTCTTCAAACAATATTACTGTCACTATGTTCAGTGTTCTCCTGAGTCTACTCATTTCACTATTAATTATTTCATCCAAGCCTTTCCATGATTTTCTAAAATCAACCTATTCATCATTTCATTTGGCACAGTAGTATTCCATCATAACCACGTAGTACAACTTGTTTAGCCATTCCCCAACTGATGGGCAATTTCCAGTTCTTTGCCACTACAAAGAGAATTCCTATAAATATTTTAAATCATAGAAGTTCTTTTACTTTTTCCCTGCTTACCTTGGGAAACAGACCTAACTGGTATTGCTGGGTCAAAGAGTATACACAATTTTATAACTCTTTGGTCATAATTCCAGATTGCTCTCCAAAATAGTTGGATCAATTCACAGTTTTACCAACAGTGTATTAGTATCCTAATTTTTCCACATTCCCTCCAACATTTGTCATTTACCCCTTCTATCATTTTAGCCAATCTGATAAGTGTGAGATGATATCTCAAAGTAGTTTTAATTTACATTTCTCTAATCAATAATGATTTACAGCATTTTTTCATATTACTATATATAGCTTAGATTTCTTCAACCAAATACTGCCTGCTAATATCCTTTGAACACTTACCAACTGGAGAATGACTCATATTCTTATAAATTTGACAGAGGTTTACATATTTGGAATATGAGACCTTTATCAGAGAAATTGTTGTGGAAAAGGTTTCCCCCAGTTTTCCTTCTAATCTTCGTTACATTGCTTTTATTTGTACAAAACCTTTCAAATGTAATGAAAATTATCCATTTCATATCT
Organism: Petaurus breviceps papuanus; assembly: GCF_028583685.1. Classification (NCBI taxonomy): domain Eukaryota; kingdom Metazoa; phylum Chordata; class Mammalia; order Diprotodontia; family Petauridae; genus Petaurus; species Petaurus breviceps. The sequence continues at coordinate 69,005,909 of NW_027185761.1, read as the reverse complement.
CACAATGCTCTCTATCTTTGCTTATTCATAAATTTTTCTATCCATAAGTTTGCTGGTAATATGTTCTGTGTTCATCTCATTTACTTATGATATCTCCCTTTATGTCTAAGGTATGTACACATTTTGACCTTATCTTGGTAAATGGTGCAAGATACTGGTTTACACCTAATTTCTACCAGACAGTTCCCCCCCCCCCCACCAAAGTGTTTACAAATATTGAATTCTTATCCCAAAACCTAAATCTTTTCATTTGTCAAACACAAGGTTACTATAATAATTACTGCTGAGTAATATATGTCTATTCTGTTCCACTGATCCTTGTTGCTTTTTCTTAGAACCATACAGTTTTGATAATTACTGTCTTATAATACAATTTAAGGTCTGGTACTGCTACACCTCCTTGCTTAACACTTTTTTCATTGATTTCTTTGATATACTTCACCTTTTGTACTTCCAAATGAATTTTGATATGTTTCTAACTCAATAAAATAGTTTTTTGACAATTTAATTGGGGGGGGTAGCTAGGTGGTATAGTGAATAGAGCATCAGCCCTGGAGTCAGGAGTGACTGAGTTCAAATCCAACCTTAAACACTTGACACTTACTAGTTGTGTGCTCTTGGGCAAGTCACTTAACCTCAACTGCCTTACCTTCCACCCTCCAAAAAAATGTCATTGATAATCTAATTGGAGTGTCACTGGATAGATTCTTTTAGGTAGAATTTTCATTTTTGTTATACTGTCTCTATTCATCCATCAACAGCGATTATTTCTCTAATTATTTAAGTCTGACTTTATTTGTATAAAAATGTTTTCTAATTATGTTCATGTAGTTCCTAGGTTTGTCTTGGCAAGTATACTTCCAGGTATTTCATGTTGTCTATGATTATTTTAAATGGGGTATCTCTTACTATCCCTTCTTGCAGGGTCTTGTTGATGATACATCGAAATGCTGATGGTTGATGGGAGTTTATTTTACACCCTACTACTTTGCTGAAATTATCATTTCAACAAGCTTTTTAGGTGAATGTCTAGTATTTTCCAAGTATATCATCTGCAAAAAGAGATCATTTTCTTACCTCATTGCCCATTCTGATTCCTTCAATGTCTTTATCTTCTCTTTTTGCTATTTCTAGTATTGTATTTCTAGTACAATGCTGAATAATAATAATGACAGTGGGCATCTTTGTTTCACTTCTGATCTTATTGGGAAGGCTTCTAACTTATCCTTATTACAAATAATGTTTGGGGAGTCAAGATGGTGGAGTAGAAACAGGACCTCCGAGGCTCCAGCTTTTACCTCCTCCAATTCATGTAAAAGGGGACTCTTAACAAACTTTGGAGCTGCAGAACCCACAAAATGGCACAGAGAAGCTAACCTCCCACTGAGTACAGCCCAGCAGGCTGGCAGGAAGCAGCCAGTGCAGCGCTCCAGCCACAGGTTTTAGCCCCAGGGCGGGCCTGACTGAACACCAGCAGGAGGGAATCCAGATCACCAGCAGCTGTGGCCATTTCCAGAATTATCAACATATAGATGCAAAGGACAAAGTGAGAGGCCAGTGCAGTGTGGACTTTGGGATCCAGTAAGTGGGAGTGCATAGGCCTTTATCCCCTAGAGGAAGAAGCCGCTGAGGGCTTTGGCACAGCCACCACCACGTGGCAGCTTCAGTTCCTGGCCTGCAGACTGTAGGGGGACCAAGCACCCAGTCTGAGGGGTAATTGCTCTTGCTTTAACCTGCTTGAATCTGGATTGCAGTCTAGGGTGGAGGTCCTGGGGACTGTAACCAGCTTGCCAGAGCATGTGGAGGCTTCAGAGAGGGCACCCAACTAATACCTCCAGCAGCTGAGAAAACTCTAGCATTTGGAACGAAGCTCCCCTGTCTGGTGGCAGAGTCCTACTGTGGCAAAAAGCCCAAAAGTCAAGTAATTGAGTGGCAACATGACCAGGCAAAGGAAGCAAACCAAGCAGAGCAATCCAATATTAGACTCCTATTTTGGGGACAAAAAGGATCAAAGCATGGAACAGGAGGAAGACAGTGAAGTCAGAACTCCTACACCAAAAGCTTCAAAGAAAAATACAAGCTAGTTACAGGACATAGAGGACCTTAATAAGCATATAAGAGAAGTGGAGGAAAAATTGGGAAGAGAAATGAGAACAATGCAAGAAAATTATGAAATGAGAGTCAACAGCCTGACTGAGGAAAAATAGCACCTTAAGAAATAGACTAACTCAAATGTCAAAAGAGGCTCAAAAAGGCAATGAGGAAAAGAATGCCTTAAAAAGCTGAATTTGCCTGATGGAAAAAGAATCCCAAAAGCTCATTGAAGAGAATCATTCCTTCAGAATTAGACTGGAGCAAATGGAAGCTAATGACTTTATGAGAAATCAAGATGCTGTTAAACAGATCCAAACAAATGAAAGAATAGAAGGCAATGTGAAATATCTCATGGGAAAAACCACTGACCTGGAAAATAGATACAGGAGAGATATTTTAAAAATTATTTGGACTACTTAAAAGCCATGATCAAAGAAAGAACCTAGAAATCATCCTCCAAGAAATTCTCAAGGAAAACTGCCCTGATGTTTTAGAACCAGAGGGCAAAATAGAGGTTGAAAGAATCCACTGATCACCTCCTGAAAAAGATCCCAAAAAGAAAACTCCTAAGAATATTATAGCCAGGTTCTGAAATTCCCAGATCAAGGAGAGAATATTACAAGCAGCCAGGAAGAAACAATTTGAATATTGTGGAAACACAATCAGGATAACAAAGGATAGAGCAGCTTCTACACTGAGGGATTGAAGGGCTTGGAATATGATATTCCAGAGGTCAAAGGAGCTGGGATTAAAACCAAGAATCACCTACCCAGCAAAACTGAGTATCATGTTTCAGGGGGAAAATATGGTCAGTCAGTGGAATAGAGGACTTTCAAGCATTCTTGATGAAAAAAACAGAGTTGAATAGAAAATTTGACATTCAGATACAAGAAGCAAGAGAAGCATGAGAAGGTAAACAGGGAAAAGAAATCATAAGGAACTTATCAAAGTTGAACTATTAACATTCCTACATGGAAAAACAATAATTGTAACTGATGAAACTTTTCTCAGTATGAAAATAGCTGAAGGGAATATATATATACACACACACACATATATGTCTATATAGGTGGGTATATGGGCATATGAATACATATGTGAATGTGTGTATATATGTGTACAGGTTTACATAGATAGAGGGCACAGGACCAATTTAATAGGAAGGGATGATACTTAAAAGGTGAAATTAAGAGGTGAAAGAGGAATATAATGAGAGGATATGGGGAGAGACAGAATGGGGTAAACTATCTCACATAGAAGAGGCAAGGGAAAATGGTTACAATGGAGGGGAAGAATAGGAAGGCAAAAGGGAATGGGTCAACCTTATTCTCATTGAATTTGGCTTGGGGAGGGAATGAAATACACACTAAATAAGGTATCTCACCCTACAGGAGAGTAGGGGGGGGAAAAGGATGAGAGGGGGGATGATGGGAGGGCAGGCTAGGGGGATGGAAGTTGGAAGCACCCACTTTTGAAAAGGGACAGGATCAAAGTAGAGAATAGAACAAGTGGGAGGTAGGGTAGGAGGGAGGGAATTATAGTCAATCTTTTACAATATATCTACTATGGTAATGTTTTGTATTAGCTACACATGTACAACCTATACTGAATTTCTCATCTTCTCAGTAAGGGTGGGTGACAAGGGAGGAAGGGAATGAATCTGGAATTCAAAGTTTTAAAATCAAATGTTTTAATATATGTGTATATATATATACATATATATATACTATTATTAATACTATTTTACATGTAATTGGGAAATAAGATATAAAGGCACTGGGGCATTGAGATTCACCATGCCCTACTGGAAAAGTCTAAGGGGGTATGGGAGAATATATGGGAGAGAGCAGATTGTAGGAGGGGATATCCTATGGGAACGCTATTTTGGGGTGATGAGTAGGGGAAAAACTGAGAGAAAATTTATAACTCAAAATCCGGCAGAAATGAATGATGTAAACGAGGAGTTAATAAAGCATTTAAAAAAAAACAAATAATGTTTGCTGGTAGTTTCAGGTAGATGTTTCTTATCATTTGGGGGGAGGGGAAGGAATTTGTTTATACTTATGCTTTCAAGGCTTTTTTTTCCAAATAGGAATAAGTGTTGCATTTTGTCAAAAGTTTTTTCTGAATCTATTGATATAATCATATGATTTTTGTTACTTTTGATGTTAGCATAATCAATTATTTTAATAGTTTTGCTTATGTTAAACCATTCCTGCATTCCTTGTATAAATCCCACTTGGTCAAAATGTATAATCTTTGTGATATATGTAGTTGTAGTCTCCTAGCTAGTACTTTATTTAGGATTTTTGCATCTACATGCATTAATATGATTTGTCTATAATTTTCTTTCTCTGTTTTTGCTCTTTCTGGTTTAAGTATCAGCACCATATTTGTTTCATAAAAGGACTTCTTCTTTCCCTATTATTCCAAATAATTTATTTAATATCAGAATTAGTTAATCTTTAAATGTTTGGTAAAGTTCACTTGTAAATCCTTCTGGTCCTGTGTTTCCTTCTTAGGAAGCTCATTAATAGCCTGTTCAATTTCTCTTTCTAAGCTAGGTTTATTTCGATATTTCATTTCCTCTTCTGTTAATCTAGACAGTTTATATTTTTCTAAGTATTCTTCTACTTCACTTAAATTATTAAATTTGTTGGCATATAATCTGTCAAAATAACCCCTAATAATTACTTTGATTTCATCTTCATTAGAGGTATATTTACCCTTTTCACTTTTGATACTGGTGATTTGGTTTGCTTCTCTCTTTTTGAAAATTGTATTAAGCAATGATTTGTCTATTTTATTGAAATTTTTCATAAAACAAACTCCTAGTTTTATTTATTAATTCAATGGTTTTCTTACATTCAATTGTATTAATCTCACCTTTAATTTTAGGGTTTCTAATTTGGTGTTTCATTGAGAATTTAACATATGCTCTTTCTCTATTTTGTTTTTTTTTTTTACATTTCATACACAATTCATTGTTCTGCTCTTTCTCTATTTTATTGATACAACCATTTAGAGATACAAATTTTCCTCTGGTTGCTGCTTTTTCTGTATCCTATAAATTTTGGTGTATTGTGTCATAATTATCATTCTCTTTAATACAATTATTTATTGTTTCTATGACTTGTCTTTTAACCCATTTCTTTTTTTGAGGTTAGGTTAATTTCAATTAATTTTTAATCTGTGCTTCTATGGTCCCTTATGAAATATAATTTCATTGCATCATGATCTGAAAAGGATGCATTTAATATTTCTGCTTTTCTGCATTTGACCACGAAATTTTTATGCCCTTAATATGTGAGCAATTTTTGTAAAGGTACCATGTACTGCTGAGAAAAAGGTATATTCTTTCTATTCACATTGTTTTCTCCATTTATCCCTTGTATCTAGCTTATCTAAGATTCTATTCATCTCCTGGACTTCTTTCTTATTTTTTTTTGTTTGCTTAGATGTATCTAGTTCTGAGAAGGGAAGGTTAAAGTCCCCCCCTTATTATAATTTTGCTATACATTTCTACCTGTAATTCATTTGGCTTTTCCTTTAAAAAGTTGGATGCAATATCATTTGGTGCATATAAATTTTGTGTTGATATTATTTCACTATCTATGGTACCTTTTATCATAATGTAGTTTCCCCATTTATCATTTTTTTTTAAAGCAATTGGGGTTAAGTAAATTGCTCAAGGTTACACAGCCAGTTATTTCTGGGTGTGGTGCTAAGTATCTGAGCCTGGATTTGATCCCCAGGTCATTCTGACACCGGTGCTCTTACTCGCTGTGCTACCTGGCCACCCCCATTTATCACTTTTAATTACATCTATTTTAGCTTTAACTTTGTCTGAGATCATGGTTGCTACACATGGTTTTGTTTTTGTTTTCATGAGCTGAAGTATAATAAATTCTACTCTAGGCCTTTATTTTTAGTCTGTGTGTATCTCTCATTTTTAAATGTGCTTCTCATAAACAACATAGTGTCAGATTCAGGTTTTTAATCCATTCTACCATTCATTTCCATTTTATGGGTGAGTTCATCCCATTCACATTCAAAGTCATAATTATTAGTTGTATATTTTGCTTCATCATGTTTTTCTCACTGTTTATCCTCTTCCTCTCTTTTTACCCTCTCTGACTCTTTTTTACTTCTGACCACTACCCCCCTAATCCACACCCCTTCTAAGAACCCCTCCCTTATCCTATCCCTTCACCTTCCTATTTCTTTGTAACTTAATAGGATTTTTATACCCTTCTAGATGTTATTCCACTTTTGTCCCAGGTCTGATGAGAATGAGGTTCTTGAACTACCAGTCCTCCACCCTCCCCTGACCACCTCTGTAACAGTTCTTCCATTCGTATCTTTTTTTGTATGAGATAATTGCTCCATTGTACCTCTCCCTGCCTGATTTTTTAAATTATGCCATCGTACTCAATTCATCCCCAACCCTCTATCTATGTATGCTCTTTCAAACTACCCAAGAAGGGATAAAGAGTTACAGATAACATTTTCCCATTTAAGCAGTAAAAATTGTGCCTTATTAAATCCCTTATCCTTGGTCTTTCATGCTTACCTTCTTATGTTTCTCCTGATTCCTATAGGTCAAAGTTTCTGTTTACTTCTGGTCTTTTCCTCAAGAATATTTGAAACTTCTTTATTTCATTAGACAGCCATTTTTTCCTTGCAGAATTACACTCGGTTTTACTGGCTAAGTTATTCTGGGTTACAAACCCAACTCCTTTACTCTTCAGAATATCACATTCCATGTCCTTCAGTCTTTTATTTTAGAAGTTGCTGATCTTGTGTTATACTGAGCATAGCTCCACAGTATCTAAATTGTTTCTTTCTAATTGTTTGCTATATTTTCTCCTTGACCTGGGATCTTCAAAACTTAGCTATACTGTTCCTGTGATTTTTCATCTTGAAATCTCTTCCAGGTAGTAATAGGTGGGTTTTTTCAATTTATATTTTACCTTCTAGTTCTAAAATTTCAGGACAATTTTCCTTAATAATTTCTTGAAGTATAGGGTCTCGACTCTTTTTTTTTTTAAATAACTTTCAGGTAGTCCAACAATTTCATATTGTCTCTCTTCAATCTGTTTTCCAGGTGTAATGTAATGCCAAGCAAAGGCAACTTCCCAAGGTTCAAAATACCAGCATAGATGCTCTCCATTTTATCCAGTGAAAAATTAAGAACAGAGAAGATCAAAATATGACATCATTCAAAATACAGCATTTACTAAGTGTGATTCAATAATCTCCAAGTACTACCTGATTTAATCAAGTACCACCCCACCCCAGGACTTTATATTCTTTAATCAATCACAAAGTCCCTGTTCTAAATACTACTCCACCCCTAGGCTGTACCTTCATTTAGTCCATCACAAAGTCCCTCTTCTCAAATGGAGATTAGTTTCCAATCACAAGTAAAGTACATTCATTTGTTCAATCATAGAACACAAAAAGGTCAAAAGTTCCCCACCCCTGGATCACAATTGAATCTACCCCAGAGTTACAACAAGTTTAAGCACAGCACTTAATACACAAATGGAGGTCTTTTCTTCATCTTGATACAGGCAAGTTCTCAGCAATCTTTGTTCCTGGGGAGACAAAGCTTAGCAAGGCCACAAGATACATTGCCAGTCTCTTCATTAATTCATTCTCTGTCTGCAGAACAGTCCTAGGATCCCTGAAAACATTAGCAAAACCCTCTTCCAGGATTTCTGTAAACATACAACAAGAAAATCCTTCTTCAGGGCTTCTGGACCAACAGCAAGGTTCCAAGAATTCTGCGACAACAGCACTGTCCTTCACCAGTGGACAGTATTCACTCTCTGTCTGCAGAATAGTCTCAGGAGCTCTGAACCAACAGAAAGGTTCCCAGAATTCTGCAACAACAGGACTATCTTTCACCAGTGGACAAATCTGGCAAAACAACCTCAAAACAGACAAAGTACCAGCAAAACAGCCATGTCTCCTCAGTCCTTGGCAGCTCTGGGTGGCAGTTCTCAAAAGTCCTGGGCAATTCAAAGTGGCCCTTAGCAATCCTCTCTGTCTCTCTGCCTCCAAGGTGCTGCTTCCAAAAAGTTCTTCTGCTTCTCTCTTGTTTCTCTCCAAATCTGCGTCACCAGCTCCTCCCACTTCAGCCCTCTCTTTTCACGGCAACAAGTCCATCCCACAAGTGGGATTAACAAGCTCTGGGTTTTAACACCAAAAACCAAAAACCAAGCCAATACAGGGGAATCTTTAAACGCCATTACTATTACACCAGGTTAGTTGTTTTTGCAATAAGATAATTCACATTCTCTTCCATTTTTTTCATTCTTTTGATTTTGTTTTATAATTTTTTTAGTGTCTTATAAAGCAATCAGCTTCCCCTTACCCAATTCTAATTTTTAAGGAGTTATTTTCTTCCATAAGTTTTTCTAATTATTTTACTTTCTTTTCATAATTTCCTTGATTTTCTTGCATTAGTCATATTTTTTCCTTAATTTTTCCATTATCTCTCTTGATTTTTAAGTCCTTTTGAAGCTCTTCCAAGAACTATTTTTGACTTGTGACCATTTTATATGTTTCTTTGTAGCTTTAAAAGTAGCTATTTTGAGTTGACTGCTTTCTTTTGAAGGTTTGAACCCTTATCTTCTCTATAACCATAGTAGCTATTTTTTTTAGTGGTCTATTTCTTAACTGTTAACTTTATGTTAGAGTCAGATTGTAGTCCTGAGATACAGAAGATAATGTCTCAGGCTTCAGGTTTATTGTGCTATTTTTTCCTAAGCTGTATCTGGGGGCCTGATCTTAAGTTCTCCTCTCTACAATGACTAGGGCCCTCAACAACACTGTCACTGCAAATATACCCTGTGAATCATTCCAGCAGCTAGAAGCTTCAGCTGATGCCTCTGTACTGAAACCAAAATCAGGGACTTCACTCTCCTTCAAGTGACCATAGCCAGCATGGCACCTCCCTTCTTTGAGTGCATTCACCAGCAAGTACTCACTCCTCCTTGCCCACAGCTACAGGCTGAGTCCATGCATCCAGCACTGGTGGAGGCCCCTAAAATCTCTCCCCAATCACAGTGTGAAAGTCTGACCCCCACACTGTCCATGGGCAAAAATTCCTGAAGCTGAGACTTGCACTGATACAGTTGCCCAAGGCTTGTTGCTTGTTGATTCAGGGTATCTGCCCAAAGGCATCTGTACTTCAATGAGGCTAAACCACCATTCTGGGAGGTCGTGTCTTTCCTAACATCCTCCCAAATTGTCTTAGACTGGATAACTACTTTACACCAATTTTTAATTATTTCTGCCACTCTAAAGTTCGCTTTGAAGCATTACTTTAAATTATCCATGGGGTAATTTGGAAGAGTCAGATAATTCCTTGCTTTATTCTACATTTTCCCTAAATGGCTTTTTTCCCCTAAGAATTTAGCTATAAAAGGAGGAAAAATATAGAATGATAGCTAGAAGGGATGGCGGAGTCCAGTGATAAGTAGCCTCTTTTTAAAATTGGAACTATATAGGCATATTTGTAAGAAATATGGATGGAACCTGTATATATAAATAGAGGTTGAAGGAGAGAGAGAGAGAGAGAGAGAGAGAGAGAGAGAGAGAGAGAG
>NW_027185761.1:68949514-68996099 GCF_028583685.1 Petaurus breviceps papuanus | reverse complement strand
GAGAGAGAGAGAGAGAGAGAGAGAGAGAGAGAGAGAGATTGATTTCAAGGTCAGTTTGATGAAAGACACCTGGAAGATAAGATCAGGGGTTGGTCTTGGCAGGTCTTCATTATCAGAGACTAGGCAGAGGTATGGACCCTATGGTCTCAAGGCCACATATGGCCCTCTAGGTCCTCAAGTACAGGTCTTTGAATGAATACAAACTTCACAGAATGAAGTTTCTTCATAAAAGGATTCAGTCAAAGTGCTGCACTCCAAGACCTAGAAGGCCACATGTGGCCTTGACGCCAGAGGTTCCCCATCCCTGGACTAGGAGAAAAGAAGATAGAAGATAATGTAGAAGGGTTCTGAAGTATGGAGTAAGGAAGGAAAGAGTTCATAATGGATGGTTTTGACTGTAGGAGAAATAAGGAAGAAGTAGAGGAGGGATAAGAAGCCCTGATCAGAAAGAGGAATTTTAGATTTCCCCATCATGGAGTATGGCACATAGTAGGCACTTAATAAATGTTTATTGACTGCTGGATATATATTGGAGGTGGAACAGTTAGATGGATGAAGGTGAAATACTCTCAAAGAGAAAGGTCATGAGTAAGGTGGGGCTCCCCGGTAGCCTACAGCATCAAAATCTCTAGAAGGGGCTACTACCAAATTAGCAGAAGGTCTAAACCCCAAGGCAATAATCCTTGGAGGTTAAAAAGGTCTTTCTTATCCAAGGAACCAGAGAAGTCGAAGAGCCCGGAGTCTTCCAGACCTGGAGGTGCCTCCTGCAATGTCCATGTTCTAGTCATGCCATCACTGTGTTACTCCAGGCAAGTGACGTCACCTCTCTAAATCTGTTCACTTATCTGAAAAATGGCCACACCCCACTAATGTAAAAATGGTCCCCACCCAGTAGGAGGGGAGTTGTGGCTTGGGAACCATCACAGGCTCTTGGGCAATATCTTGTCATCAGAAGAGAGTAGCAGCTGATGCCACAGAGCCAGAAAACTCGGGCTCACAAGATTACCCGTAGAGAATAGTCAAGAAAGTGCTCCTTCCTCCCTGCCACTTTGCAGAGATGGGCGCCTCGAATGTGGAGCAGCGCGTAAATTGCCAGGCCGCTTGATGAGTTGCCTAATTTTGCGCAACTGTGTTCTCTCCCCTACTTTTCGTTTTTTTTCCTTTACAAATTTGTCATAAAGTATTGCTCATTATAAAGGGGCCAGAAAAGGGATATATGTATATATTTAAATGAAGGCAATAAAAAAAAGATAGCAATAAAAAATTTTAAAAGAAAAAACTGGGTTTGAATCCCAGTTGTGACACTTTCTATTTGTATGACTGTGGATGAGTTGTAGGTTACCAGGTTTATAGCTGGAAAAGACCAAAAGGCCACCAAGTCCAATCCTCTTATTGTAGAGATGAGGAGACTGAGGCCCAGGGAGATTGCCCAAGGTCACACAGGCAGGATATGGTACAGCTGGGATTCCAGTCTGCATGATCTGGCCACAAAGACCACACCTCCTCGACTGTGCCCCCAGCCCAGACCAACAGTAGTTCCACCTCACTGGGCCTCAGTTTCCTCATCATCTAGCTCCAAATCACGGATCCTATCAATGACTCTCCATCATTCCCCAGCAAGTGATAAATGGACACACCCGTGTGTCTAAACTAGGTCAGCATATGCCATCTACTGGGGAGATATTATGAAGCCGTTTTACTTGGGGAGAATATTGAAATGGCTGAATCAGTTCCTCAGTTGGTCAGATAAATGATTCTAGCCAGGCAGAAACAGCAAGCTGATGAATTGAAGCCCTGCTGAATAACAAGAATAATGGTGAAGACAGGGCCCTACTTCTAATATATCAGCTGTGTGACCCTGGGCAAAACGATCCACCTCTTGGTGTCTCAGGCAAATAAGGCATTTGAGATGTAGGATGGCCAACCATCTGCATTGAGAGAGAGAGGTTCCTCATGGGTGACTCCCTACACCAATGGAGTCACAGTCCAGACCAAAAAATTAACAACAGTAACAGCCATGAACATTTCTATAGCCCTGAAAAGCTTGCAAAGCATTTTATGTATAACTTCCCATTGGAGCTTCCCAGTAACACAAAAGTCAGGTACCATAGGCATTATTCATTTCCATGTTAGATTTGAAGCCACTGAGGCTCAGAATAGGTAAGTGATTTGCCAAGGACCCCACACCAAGCATGTGTCAGAGATGCTAAATCCCAAAGATGCTCTGATTTCTGTAAGGGAGTATTGGGAAGGCAGTCAAGGAAGCAATCTTTGGGATGGGTCTCTTTTACTAATTTAGGGTCAGAGTCAAAGATCATCAGTGCTAGAAGTCAACTTTAGAAACATTTACTCTAATCCAATCTCTTCATTTTATAGAGGAGAAAATTAAGGCATAGAAAGGGAAAGGACTTGACCAAGGTCACACAGCTAGCTCCCTAGCAGTTGGCAGATCAAAAAAATGCTGAGAAGCAATATCACCTCAAACATGTATTTACATCTTTCCTGAAGCAAATTGAATGAGAGGATTGAACTTTGGTGACCAATTGCACCAACCCAACTTTGTAAAGATTTCTTAAAGAAGGTTGTGTTTTGTGGGATGATTTTCACTTCAAATTTTGAGATATGGTCATGGAAGACTACAACAGTATTGTTGTGTAGGGCCAGCAGTGAGGAGAGGGCTTCTGCTCTCCCTTGTGTCCCTCTTTGAAGGTCTGTTACTCACCTTCTGCCTCCAGGTGCCTCCCAGACTCTGTCCTGCCCCTCTCTCCTTTTCTCTCCACACTCCAACTCCTGACTTCATCAGCCTGGGTTTAATGCTCACCTCTCCACTGATCACTCCCGCTTTTACGTTTATAATTCCCAGCAATTGTCCCATAAAACTAAGGCAGGAAAAGGTTGGTTTTTTTTCTGAGTTTGAGCAGACCGTTTCATTTTGTTTTGTTTTATTTTTGTTGATGTCACTGTTGCTTTCCCCCAAGAGGCTGTTGTTGCTGCAGGAGGAAGGTAAACCACATACTTCATTTCAGTAACACGTGTGGATGAAATGGAGTGACATCTGCTGGGAGCTCTGGGGAAGAAAAAGGAAGCCATTCACAAAGTTTCCGTGACCGCCTGTCCCTATCACTCCTGCCTGTCTTCATATCTACATCTTTTGGGCCACGTTAAAAGCAAGCTTCCAGTTATCTGCAGCAAGAGACCAGCATGCCTTGGGGAGAGAGAAGTGGGAGAGGGACAAGTATTTATACTACCAGGAGCCAAGCCTGGGCAAAGTGCTTTACAAATATTATCTCGTCTGCTCCTCAGAACAACTCAGAGAGATTAGTGCTGTTGTGATCCCCATTTTACCATCAGAGAAACTGAGGCAGGCAAAGGTTAAATGACTTGCCTAGCATCACACAGCTAGAAAGTGTTTGAGGCTGGATTTGAACTCCAATCTTCCTAACTCTGCAGCTCTAACTTAGCTGCCAAATTCAATTTACTCCTTCCAATTGCCACCCTGCCCAACTTCAGCGGGCAATAACATTGCAATGAATCCCAGAATGTTAGAGCAGGAAGGAACTTCAGGCTTTGCCTAACAGTCGTCCCTACATTTTAAAGATTAGGAATCTGGTGCCCAGATATGGGAAGGGATCTGTCAAGGCAACATAGCAAATTAGGGGGTGGCTAGGGAGCATAGTGAATACAGCACAGGCCATAGAGTCAGGAGGACATGAGTTCAAATCCTGTCTCAGACACTTGACACACCCTACTAGTTGTGTGACCTTGGGCAAGTCACTTAGCCCCAATTACCCTCCAAAAAGCAAAAAAAAGAGACAACAAACAAAAAAAAATAGCAAGTTGGTAATGAAGTGTCAGGAACAAGTCACATCATCATCTTTCCACAGTCCTTCAAGTGCTGAATTGGTAGGAAAACTCATGAAGACCATAGTTACCAGGCACTGGGAAGTGCCCAGGGGATGCTCTTTGAGACTGAAGACCTGGATGGCCTGAGGACTGGGTCTGTGCCTCCCCAACCCAGGGAACTAGAACATTCAGCTCAGATTGGATCTTCTGCAAGTGGCCTTTTCCCTCTGTCTTTCCAACTACAAATACCCTCCTTTTTCATTTGTCTCCCATGTCTTTTGTAGCTCTTCCCCATGAGAATGTGAGTTCTTTGAGGGAAGGGACTATGTTTCAGCTGTTCTGTTTTCCTAGAATTTAGCACAGTAAGTAAGCCCTAAATGTCTCTCTCCTGATTGGCTGCCTTTTCTTCACACTGCCAATGGACATCTGGGCTACAGATGCTGAGTGGGCTGGAATCACCCATGATGAGCAGGCGTGCACACAGGCAGGATAGCATCCCTTCACTTGGGCTACAGAGATAGTGGGAATTTGGGAGGTTTGGACTAAAATCTCTCTCATATTAGGTCCCCTATAAGATAGGGTTCTTTCTGTCATAAAAGGGGAAGATTAGACTTCTTGACTCTAAAAGCCAGAACTAGAAATGATGGGTCAAACTCTAGGGAGACAAATTTCAACTTCCCCAGAGGAAAAGCTCTCTTCAGAAGGGTGAGTTCCCCATCACTGGAATTCTTCAAGCAAAAGTCAGCAGCCTATTTGTCAGGAGAGTTGTTTGGGGGCTTCACGCTTCAGGTTGAGTAGGTTAGAACAGGTGACCACCTTCCCTTCCAGCTCCGAGGTTCTATGGGCAGGATGACCGTGGACCTGCCCAAGATGAAGGTGGTGGGGGAGCAGGGGGAGAGAATTGAAGTAAAAAAGACCTCAGTTCACATCTTGCCTTAGATCCTTAATCACTGTGTGACCTTGGGCATTCCACTCAGCCACTCTGTGCCTCTGTTTTCTCACCTGTAAAATGAGCGGTGGGATTTAATGACTCCTAAGGTCCCTTCCAACTCTCTATCTACAATTCTAAACAGGAGCTTTTGGTCAGTCCTGAAAATCAGACAAACCTAGAGAAGAAAAAAGAGACTTGGGGGATTTCTACCTTACATTTCTTCCTCCACAAAGTCCAAATCTACGTCTCCAAATAACAGCTCAATGGTCTTCAGGGCATGTTCTTTGGTAGATGATACATGTACCGCATTGTCCAAGATGTCCTTCCCAAAGAGGGCCCGGATGGACTCGGGGGCAACCTTTCTTGCTTCTTCTGGGTCTGTTGGGCCAACTAACTTTCTCCAGTCCTGCACTGCATTCTCCTTACTTATTATCATGCCCATGCAGGGACCCCTGCAAGTCAAAAGACCATCAAAGGATCACTGTCAGCTCTTGTCCTAATGGAACCCACATGACACGCCTCCCACAGTCATATATGTCAGGGGTGGGACTTGAACCCAGGCTTTCCTGACTGAGGACAGGTCTCTAGGTGCTGTAATACACCGCCTCTCCTCTGTTCAAATATGTACAATGTTCAAACTTAAAATATAAAGTTTGGACCATTGGCACTGACAAACAGCCAATGAAATCACATCTTATTTACATATTCCAAGTCAGAGATTATTTTGTTCATGATATTTAAAGGCTTTCTCCTTGTACTCCATTCTACTGGGGAACAAGCTCCCTTTAGTTCTCTGAAGTCAACTCCAATGACTCCCTCTCTGTCCTGCCTGTGATGGTCTTCGGGCACAGGTCTTGCCTGGGACTTGATCTTGCTACCTGGCCAATGGACTTCTCACAGTATGCTGAGTAGAGCTGCCTGAGTTTATGCCTCCACACTGTCCTCCTTCTTCCAAACCAGGACCAAATATTATTTTAAAGGCCCCAGTTCTTACTATGAATAGAAACAGAACATGGAAAAATTCCAAAGCTTTTTTGTCAACACAAAGTCTTTTTTCTCGGTCATGGATTTTTCCAATACATCAATTGGTTTTAGAAAAGAAAATAAGTCCTTACTCAGTCATGTGAAACACTAAGTCCTCAAAGAAATCTTGTTCTTCTAAAGCCGTATAGAGCTGCACGACCTTGTCTGCAGTTAACTGGATTTCCTTCATGTGGGACACGAAATAACCGCTTTCTTGAATCTTTCTTATGATACCACCTGGGTGGGAAAAGAGACATCTGTTTGGTTTTCTAACTGCTTTTATTTTCCTATAATTATTCAGATGGGCTTGAACTTGAGAGGAGGTGAGGAGTGTGATTCTTGACTTTACAAACTTTACAAAGTTTAAAATGCTATAAGCCTCTGATTGCATGACCCTTTGAGCTGCATCTTCAACCCCAGCCTCCCTCCAGAGCTCAGCCCTGAATGTCTCCCTGCCTACAAGATGGCGCGAGAGAGCAGGTGTGCCCAGAGTGAAGACTTGTTTCCCTGTTACAAGAGAGTAAAATGAACAAGGAACATCTCTGCACAGTCGCCCTTATCAGTGGGATGTCTTATTCCCAGATTAGATGAAATACAGAGGAGAGAAAGATGTGAAGGCTGGAACGAGAGGGAAGAAGACTTGGGCAAGGACAGTTAGGATAACATTCAAGACCCCCGAATTTGAAGATTAAAAAGTTATAGATGACTGAATATTGAAGGACCTCAGCAGTCATCTTGTCTCCCCCACAAATGGATAAGAATTGTCCCTTTGACATACATTATACCTCGTGGTACAGTGCGGATCCAGCTGGTAACTAATGCTATCCAGTTAGAGGCAGCCCACTACCTCCTAGAGCAACCCATTCCATTCGGATACCTTCGCTTATTAGGGCGCTTTTTCTCGGGTAGCTTTCTGCTGCTGGTTCTCCATCTTGGGCCAAATGACCACAGAATCGTGATTCCAGAACCACTGACCTTTCCTTTTCCACACAACAGCTCTTCACGTGGATTTGAAGTGGAAGGACCCCAAAACCAAATCCTATCTCTGCCACCTACTATCTGTGTGACCTTGGCCAGGTCAATGCCTCTCTGAGTCTCACATTTCCTCTCCTATAGAATGAGGGGGTTGGACTAGACGGTCTCTGAGGTCCCTACCCACTTTAAAATCTGTGATTCCATAAAGCACACAAACTCCATAAAATGCATGTTGTTCTCTCCTAATTCCTGTTACATCACAAGGACTGTTACCATGATAGCTGGATGCCTTTGAACATCCTGGGGCTTATCAATGTCCTTCCTAAAAGAAAGTGCCTGGAGCTGGGAGCACACTCACTGGACCCCAGGACTCAGAGGACAAAAGCCTGGGTATCTGTGCAGTCTCCACCACTCACACTCTGCAACACCAGTGCAAGTCTTGGAGACGTGAAGCCTGAACCACGCGGGTGTCAGAGTGGCCCCCGCTGAAGGGGCCTGAGAGGTGACATCAGGAGGGAATGGTGAGACTCTGACCCACGGGGGTTCAGGAGAGGCTGGAATCACACAGCCCAACCTCCTGGATGGAGAAGAGAGGAGATTTCCTGAGCAGTATCAAGTTGCTGGAGAAGTCCAGGAGGAGGCCTTTGAGAAACATACAGAGACAGAGATAGGGGAAGACTATATTAGAAACAGAGAGAGACAGACAGAAACAGAGAAAGATGGTGGGGGAGAAGGGAGAGGGAGGAGGGTCCCCTCCTCACACATTGTCCCAAGGACTTCACCCTGCCCCCTATCTTTAGGGGACCAGAACAAAGGAAAGACTCCCACTCACCCTAAAATAACCTGACTCCAACAAGACCTGCCCAGAAGTGGCTCTGATCACACATCCTCAACAAGATGCTCAGAGCAGTGACTGGAGGTGAGGTCCCTTATCCCTTCAAGGAGGTGTTAATGGGTATGGCCATTCAGTCAGTTTCCAGAGCAAAGGTGTTCTCTCTGTCTCTGTGTCTCTCTATCCTGTGTCTGTCTCTGTCTCTCTGTCTCTCTGCCTCTCTCTCTGTCTGTGTCTCTCTGTCTCTCTCTCTCTCTCTCTCTCTCTCTCTCTCTGTCTCTATGTCTCTCTTTCTCTCTTTGTCTCTCTCTATGTCTCTCTGTCTCTCTCTGTGTCTCTCACTGTCTCTGTCTCTCTGTCTCTGTCTTTCTGTGTCTCTCTGTTTCTCTCTGTCTCTGTGTCTCTCTGTCTCTCTTTCTCTGTCTCTGTCTCTCTATCTGTCTGTGTCTCTCTGTCTCTGTCTCTCTCTGTGTCTCTCTATGTCTCTCTCTGTCTTTCTCTGTGTCTGTTTCTGTCTCTGTCTCTGTCTCTCTCTGTCTCTCTCTCTTTCTCTGTCTCTCTCTGTCTCTCTGTGTCTCTCTGTCTCTCTCTTTGTCTCTCTCTCTCTGTCTCTCTCTGTCTCTCTCTCTCTGTCTTTCTGTGTCTCTCTGTTTCTCTCTGTCTCTCTATGTCTCCCTGTCTCTCTCTCTTTGTCTCTCTCTTTCTCTCTCTATGTCTCTCTCTGTCTCTCTTTGTCTCTCTTTCTCTCTCTATGTTTCTCTCTGTCTCTCTGTGTCTCTCTGTCTCTCTGTGTGTCTCTCTGTCTTTGTGTGTATCTCTATGTCTCTCTTTCTCTCTCTATGTCTCTCTCTGTCTCTGTGTCTCTCTGTGTCTCTGTCTCTCTTTGTCTCTCTCTCTTTCTCTCTGTCTCTCTCTCTGTGTCTCTCTGTCTCTCTGTATCTCTTTGTCTCTCTGTCTCTCTCTCTGTGTCTCTCTGTCTCTCTTTGTCTCTCTCTCTCTGTGTCTCTCTCTGTTTCTGTCTCTCTCTACAACTTTACTGAAGAAAAATTAATCAATTACTGGCAGAGCTTTTACTTGATTCATTGACAATACGGATCATTTATTCACTGCTCCATTAAGCAGTATATTAGAAGGCAGACTAACTAATCTCTCTAAGCCTTCTAACAAAATTCAAATGAAAATTAAATGCAATAAGTTCAAGACCCTATTTTGGAATACAAGAGGGGTTTGGCTTCCAACTTCCATTCTCTGTAGAACAAGAACAGGTCATTCCATTATGGATATGCCTAAAATACATTAAGTTTTCTGTTCTGCTGATACTATAAATTCAGTACCAGTTCTCTGAGCACATCAGTTATGACCATAAGGGATATCATGAAACCTCACATCTCTGCCAATGGAAGGCTTAAACAAGGTGGCTGCTGCTAGAGGACTGTGGCTGGAAGCCCCAAAGCCCCTCTCTCCACGTGGTGACTCCCCTACTCTCCCATGTGGTGACTCCCCCATTCTCCCATGTGGTGACTCCCCTACTCTGCATGTGGTGACTCCCCCATTCTCCCATGAGGTGACTCCCCCATTCTCCCATGAGGTGACTTCCCTACTCTCCATGTGGTGACTCCCTGGCCCTGAGCACCATTTCAGAAGGGGCTTCAGCAAGGCTCCCTTCACTCCCTTCTCAACCCACTCCCTAGACTTCTCTGCCTGCTCATGCAGCAGCCTTGCTCACACTGTCCCCCTACAAGCCCTACTTCCTGGTTCCCCCTTATGCATTGTCCTCCTCCATTAGAATAGAAGCTTCATGAAAGCAGGGACTGTCTTGTATTTATATCTCTAATATTTATCGTAATGCTGGACACATACCAAGTGCTTGATAAATGCCCTAGCTAACTATCAGACACGGTCTAGACTACTCCCTCTCATTTCAGAGTTGAGAGAACTGAGGCCTAGGGAGATTCACCAACAGTCAAACAGCTGGCACACCTAAGAGGTGGGTCTTGAACTCAGGTGGGATCCCCATCCACCCCTTATCCTCAGCCCAATAATTTCCATCTAAACACAGAAAACTTCGACCTCCCCTGGGTGTGTGTGTGTGGGGGGACTTCATAGCTTCTGTCCCTTGGGGGACATACATCAAAAGCATTTCTTAAAATGAAGTGTTGTTAGAACATGAAGCAATTTAAGGAGGGCGGGGCAGGGCCTTCATCTAATGAGGCCCACATCAGTAAAAGAGGATCAGAAACTCCAGTGAGCTTGACCCGTGGATGGAAACGCTCACCTCTCAGGTCTTGGAAGGCGTGAGGCTTGATCAGGGCCACCGTGTGCTCATAAGGGAAGCAGAAGCGAATTTCTTCTGTTGAGGCCTCTGGAGAATCCTTTCCATGCAGCTGGTTATACTGACAATTTTCTGGGCCAAGAATTTCCCGCAAACTGTTAAAAAGGAGAAAAGTCTTACAAGTCCAACTCTGTGAAGTCCCTTTAAGCACTGAGACCCTGACACTCTCTTTATAACCAGGCCTTGGGGCCAAAAACCTTCACTTTGGGTAAAATGAGCAGTGGAGTAAAGGAGATGAAATCAAAGAGGGACAACATCATGCCCTTGGGTTCAAAAACATCAGCTTCCCCAGTGGGGCCAGAGAGCCATTCATCTGAGAACCAACTGGGAGTGGATCTGGGTGGAGAGGGGGTCAGGCTACCTAGATCCGGCCCTGCTTAGCATGATCATTCCAGGATGATCATTGTCCAAAGGACAAATACTTCTCAAGGTCCTTTCTGTCGGCGTAGCTCAGGGCCAGGAATGAGAGACACAAAATGGGCCTCAGACACACTCCGCCACCTTGAGATGATTTCACATCTCTGGAGATGACATATTGCCAATTCTAAACATCGCTGGTATGGCTTGTTTTTATATCTCCTTCATTTCCGAGGTGAGAACCAATCCTCATAAAAGAATAATAAAGAATACGGAAATAGGGAGAAAATAAAAACAGGTCCGCAGAGCTGATCAATTCATCAACCAACGTCTAGCAGTCTATGCTACCTTCCCGACCCATCATCCCCCATCTCTGCAAAGACGAGAAGGACCAGTGGTGTTTTCCTCTGTCTTCTTTGAAGCCAAAGTGGAGCATTTCAATTACCCAGAATTCCATTCCCATTGTTATTGTTCCCCTTGGTGCTGTCCCCACCAATAGTCTAGAAAAGGGTGGAGATCTCTGCAGGGAAGTACCTGGTAGGGTTTTCAGCAGCAGCCGTTGGGCCCAGTATATATCTCCAGTAATGAGCAGCATTTACTCGTTCTAGACAAAGTGCCAGAACTGGAGCACTGCAAAAGAAAATGGAGGCGGGGACAGAGGGGAAGAGTTATATACTGAAAAGAAAATCCAACTCATAAAACTCATGTGCTAACCAACTGTACACGTGGGCTTCAGCATGGGAATGAAGGAAAGGAGGAAGAGGCAGGAGGGATACAGAGAGAAACAGAGACACAGAGAGAGACAGAGACACAGAGAGAGACAGAGACACAGAGATCACGTACCTGAAAGCCAAGAAGAATGGAGGCATCTGCCTCTGACACAGACCATCTGTGTGACCCTGGACAAGCCACTTCACTTCCCAATGACTGAAGCAACCCCGGGACCCTCAATTTCAGAGACAGTGCTGAACCCCAAGCCAAGACCCCATCACTATGCTTATTCATTCATTTATTCAATAAACATTGATCTTGTGCAAAGTACCAATGAGGCAATGGATGGGGGAGAGATAAAGATAGCCAAAACTCAGACTTCAAGGAACTTTGAACCCCTCTACATGTAGAAGCAATCCCATTCCATCCATCTGCTTCAGTAGATTCTCTCTCTCTCTGTTTCTCTCTCTTTCCCTCTCTCTCTCCTCTCTCTCTGTCTCTCCTCTCTCCCTCCTCTCTCTCTGTCTCTCTTTGTCTCTCTCTCTCTCTTCCCTACTCTCTCAATTATCTCCAGGAGCTCCCTATTTACCAACAGCTTTCCTGACACTATAGAAACCAAACAAAGGACCAGCTTCAGGAAGAAGGAAGGGAAGCCAGGAAGATGATTGCCTTAGTTCTCACAAGCAATGATCATGACCTAACTAGGAGTTTCTTTCCACCTGGATTCATAGGATCACATACAGATGTGATGGTAAAGATTGCAAATGTGGACTGCACTGTTGTCCTGCACCATGAAGCACAAGGGTTCATTGTGTTTGAATCACTCTGTGAGAAATGTTTGAGGAAAATAACTAGACTGAAGATAATGACTTGAATAGGAAGCCGAAAAGCCTGCTTTCATATATTTAGTGCAGCAAAAGTCTGAAGTTCACACCAGACCAAATAGCGATCCTGAAATCTAACAGAGACCTACAATGAGTGACTTCTTCCCCCAGAACTGCACCAAAAATCAGCAAGATTGTTACCCACATGCTGACAGGAGGTGACAGACATGAGGATCAGAGACAAGCATTTTAGGACATGACCAGCAGAGATTCATTTGCTTGTCTTTGATTATTATGAGGGTTGGGGGGTTTTGCTTTCTCCCTCTTTTTTTTTTTAGAAAGCAATCAAAGTTAAGCAACTTGCTCAAGGTTACATGGCCAGTTATTTCTGGGTGTGGTGCTAAGTATCTGAGCCCGGTTTGATCCCCAGGTCATCTCGACACTGGGGCCGGTGCTCTTACTCACTGAGCCACCTGGCCACCCCTGTCTTTTTTTTTAATTAGGGAGGTGCTAAGAGAAAGAGATTCTCAATAGTGAAGACAAAAAACTAAGTCATTCTAACATTTTTTATGCTCAGAAGGAAATTCTGAAGGAAGCATGCACAAGAAAGTTTTAGAAGTAATGTGTAAAAATTGTTTTATATCTATACATATATATACACACAGACAGATACCCATGCACACATAGATACATACATACATAGTTTACACAAACAGTGTGAAAGGGAAGTTCATGTCAATGCAGAATCTTCTTTTTGTGTTCTGCCCTGTGTGCGTGTGTGAAAAACACTCTTTTCTTGGCATTTAATTTCAGAATTTTAAGAATATATATTACCCCCAAAATGCCCACAGAGGCTCCTTTGCAGGCTTTGTCCAGTTGGGTTCCATTGAAGATGGAATTTCCCAAAGACATCGCTGTGTCCACTGAGCCATGGGCAGCTTACTATCTCCTCCCACCCTGTGGCATCTTGTCCTCTTTGGGTCACTTTTATGTTAAAAACAGGGTTTTGCGCTGCTTCCTTCTTCCTTGAGATCAGCATTCTGTCCCAGTTTGTAACTTTGCCTGCATCTGAAGCTAGAGACAACTCCTCACTTAGACGTCTCTGGACAAGGTAGAGAAGCCATCAGTGTATGGAAGAAATCCTGAGCTCTACGACTTAGCAGGGTCACTATGGCAGCCTGGAAGAACACCTTCATGCAATCACACGACTGCATAAACTTTTCATCCCAATAGAACTGACCCTACACGCTACTCAGAAGTCCTTCCCCCTGCCCCCCCACCCGCTTTTGACCGTTCTAACAGTCTTTTCTGTTTAAATAAGGATGGAGATAGAATCTATATTAAACTGAACTCTCAGAGGACCACAGTCCCTCCCCCAGTTCAAATTGGCACCTTCTTGGAACCTTAGTTTGGTGCATTGCCCAGAATGTGGAGAGGCTCTGTGATCTGCCCAGGGTTACGCAGGCAGGGGCCCAGAGGTAGGGTTTGAGATCAGTTCTTTACAAAGGTAAAATACCCTTTATTTTTAAAAATATAGCTAACAAATTTTGATCATAGGCCAATATTTCTAAATTTTTCTGAATATAATACCTGAGTTTCATTGCATTCTTCTGTGTAATTTGCAGTTCAATGGTATTGAATTAACTATCAATCATTATATCAGACATTTGTATTCCTCTTTACAACTTAGAAAGCATTTTATATTCATTATCTCCCACGATCCCAGATAAATCTTATTAGATAAGTACTAAAGACATTATTATTCCCATTTTAGAGATAAGAAAATGGAGGCTCAAAAAGGTTACATGACTCATCTATGGTCACACAACCCAGAAGTGTCAGAGACAGGATTCTAATCCAGTTCTTACCCTTCTCCCCCTCCAGGGCCTTACCTCCCGCAGTATGTCACTTCTTAGAAAGGGCCACCCTATGTCTTGCAGTTAAGAAATAGCATGCTAAACTCACCATATTCAGAGGGTTGCAGGCTCCAAATGTGGTTGTTCCCCAGGATTTGGGAGCAAGACTAGAAAGCATGACCCTTTGAAACTGAAGCTAGCACAAATCAGCATAAATGAATGCAATTCCCAATGTGAATTTCAGGTCAGAGAAAAGGAAGGTTCGATCTTATCCCTGACACTTATTAGTTGTCTGGCTTCATAGACATAGGACTTTATCGATCATGGTGTCCAGTCCCTTTATGGCACAGATGGAGAATCTGTTAAAGCCCAGAGAGGTTAGGTGGCTCTCTCAGGGCACACAGCTGCTAAGCAGCTGAGTCAGGTCTTCCTGACTTCAAATACAGCCACACTGCTGCTCAGGTTTAACCTCCCTTAATCTCAGTTTTCTCATTTGTCAAATGGAAACAATAGTGCTTGCAATAAACTCATCCCTCCCTCTCAGGGTTATTTATATAAACGCATTGTTGTAACTCTCTGGAGAAATCAAAAGACAACCAGGGTCTTGTGGATTAGACAAAGCACTTCCCGGAGACCTTTCCCACCCTGGAATGACATTTCTCAGGGATGCCAATGACTCCCTCAAAGCACCTGCTCATGTGTTCTATCAGAGCTGGGAAATAGTCTCGATATTTGTAGTGATCGTAGAACGTTTTGGCTTCCTCCTCCGTCAAGGACAAGTCTTTCTTCATTTTTATGACAAAGCCTTCCTTCTGAAGGAGCTCTAGGACGTCCTCTTAAGAAGAGAAAGAAAATTGTCAGCTCTCTGCGGCCAACTGCTCAGGGGCTCAGGGGTGGGCAGCCCCACAGTGGGAGGCCCAGTTCTCACAGACTAAAAGGCACCAGTTGGCCAAACAAGTCTTACTGGTGTTCCCTAGGGGCACCCAGTAAACTGGACGTCTTTGGTTAGGGAAAGCTCCTCTGACCTCAAGCCACAGGACCCTTCGGAGGGTCCTCCACTAACACCTAGCACCTTTCAGTTCAATCCAACAAGCATTCTTTGACTGTCTGTCATGGGGCGGGCACTGTGCTACAGAGGCAAAGACAAAACCAAAATCAGTCCTGCCCTCAAGGAGCTTGTATTTCTTGTCTTAACTCACTTTTAAATTTCTTCAATTTTTCAGTGTTTTTTTCTCTCCCTCCCAGTCTATTCCCCACAGAATGATTTTTTACAAAACACAAAACCCTCTCAATAAATACACAGAAAAAGCTTCCATGCTACGCTAAATGTGCCCAGATAATGTGACTGGTGGTATGGACTAAGTGCTAGAGTTCTGCCCGTCCACGCCCTACCTCCTGCTTTCTGCAAGCTTCAGAGACAGAGTAGCTATCATGTAATTGAACAGCTAACTAATTAATTAACCAGCTAGAGGGGTGCAGTAATGTGTATATACATACATTCCCCACCAGGTGGCGCTAGCCAACAACACATTTGAATGGATTTTGCTAATGTTGCAATATCCTTCACTGTTCCCAGATGGCAGTCTGACAACCCGCGAGGAATCCACTTTGCGTGGTCTGTTCACGTACAGAGGGATGCCAGAGAATATACCCAGAAATGACCAAAAATCAGATGAGCTTTCATTTCCACTCTCAAGCTCCTGAACTCTTCTGAGCCACAACTGACTGGCCTCAAGGAGAGAAGGAAGAAGTATAAACAGCGTGTATCAAGAAAGGAATCTTGGAAGAGGCGGCGTTTCATCTGAGATTTCCAGAGCTAGAAGTGAGGATGCAAAGTCTTGCACGCATAGCCGAGCGTCTGTATGCGAAGACAAAACGGTGAGAGGTGCCATGCGTGGGGGACAGCAAATAGTCCACCCTGAAGGGAATTGAGAGAATGGAAAGGAAAAGACTATGAAATCAGTCTGGAAAAACAGGTTGGAATCAAATAACTTTAAGAGGCTTATAATGAAGATAGAAGGGCACCTAACAGAATTGCATATGACCCAAAGCCATTCCCCAATTAATAAGGGCTCGAGGGATATGAACAAAGTAAGCAAAGAAGTGGTGAAAAGTATTAACAACTTTATGAGAAAATGCCCTGAGAGAAATTCAGAGTCTAACAACTCTGAGATTTCATTTCACGCCTAGAAAACTGGCAAAGACGACAGAAGATGAGAATACAGGCACATTAATGCACTGTTGGGAGAATTGTGATTTGGTGCACTTTGAATGAAATGAAAGCACTTTGAATTTTTACTAAGAAAGTGACTCAGATGTCCATACCATTGGGCTAGAATTCCACTGCTAAGTATATACCCCCCAAGAACTCAAAAACAAAAAGGAAATTCCCCTCCCATAAACACCCCAATATGTATGGCTGTACTTTTTTGTAATGTCAAAAACTGGAAACAAAATGGGTGCCCATCGATTGGCCTGAATAATAGATGATGGCTGTGCTGTACGAAATGATGACTCCAGACAGGAGGGAAAGACTTGGAGGAATTCATTCAGAGCAAAGAGAGCAGAACTGGAACAATTTATACAATGACTGCAGCAATGAAAGTGGAAAGGCCAATAACAAAATCAGAACTGAATTCTGTCTGATTGTAACGAGCGAGCTTGGACCCCAAAGATAAGGAACTTCCTCCCGCTCCTTCGCAAACGTCAAAGACTGTAGATGTGGAATACCATGTACATGGTCAGACTTCTGTGATACAGTGGCTACTTTTGCTGACTTGTTTCTTTTTTCTCCTTTCAAATCCTGCTATAAGATTATATGAAGACAAAAGATATCGATAAAAATTTATTTTTAATCAAAGATCGGTTGGAGATAGACTGTGAAGAGCTTAAATACCAAATAGAGATTTTATTTTCTTCTCAATGTCATAGGAAATCATTAAAGATGCTTGAGCAGGAAAGTAATGTGGTCCGACTTGTGCCTTAGGAATGTCAATTTAACAGGGCCCGAAGGATGGACTGGAGCAAGGAGAGACTGCAGCCAGTCTCTGAGGAAGCCCAGGAGATGAGGGGCTAGTCATGTAAATGGAGGAGAGGAGAGGATGTGATATAGAGAGAGGAGGTAGGATTGATAGGACTTGGCAAAAGATTGGCTGTAGGGCACGAGGGTGGGGGAAGAGCTGGGTGATGGAGATGATGGTGGTGCACTCAACAGAAATAGGGAAATTAGAGGTCTGTGGGGTGTTAGGGGAAAGAAGATGATTGTTGAACTTTGGACATGTTGAGTTAGAGGTTTATGGGACATTCAGGTGGAGAAATGAAGCAGGTGATGCAGAAGTGTAGCTCAAGAAAGAGAATAGGGCTGGATATGTAGATTTGGGTGTCATCTACATAGACCTGAACCCCTGGAAGCTAAGGAGACCAGCAAGAGAATGAATGAATGAATGAATGAATGAATGAATGAATGAATGAAAAGGCATTAAGTACTTTCCCCGTGCAAAGCATTGGAGATATAAATACAAGACAAACTTCTGCTCTCAAGGAGTGAAACTTCTAATGGGGGTGGGGAGGAGATATCACACACACAAAACACAGTTGTAACTGCAAGGCATATGGAAAGGTCCCATGGCCCTTAGAGTGCAGTAGCAAAGCAGGTGGGTCTACTTCTTTAATGTCATTTCCAGTGATAAAATTACATTACATTGGTTTCTAATTTTGAGTCATTTGATAGTGCCAGGGACTGGATTGTGAGAACTTTCTTTTCTGGGTTCTCTGTTACCATGGCTGTAGCATTCACAGGAACACTTAGTTGGCAGGCTGCATTTGCCCAGGAGCTGGTGGTCTGAGGCCACTGCTACCCCCAAGGCCTCAAGTTCAGTATGCCAGGATATGTTCACTGGAGTCTGAGGGGAGATTGTGGTTGAGGAAGTGGTGATGGTTTGCTTTGCCTGGCACTTGCTATCTCCTCAGGGTGCCTGGCACAGACAGGGCATAAACTTTCTGGTCTCATCTACCAATCCTCTAGGGACAATACGACTTATCTGACTCTCATGCCAATCCCACTGCAGACTCACTTTCCCCTCAGCTGCTTTTTGCCACTATTCGAGGTAATACTGTTTATAAGTTTCCATTCTCCTTGGTATTCTTGTAAATAAGATTATACATTTGCCCAATGTTGTTCTGGGAGGCCAGTGTCTCTGAAAAAAGAGTGGTTTCTTGTCAAGTTTTCTGGCCTCCTTTGATCCCGTTGGTGTGGTAACTTCTTTACATGAAGATGTAGGCTGGCTGTAGCTTTGTGCTGACTAAGTACAGATTTTAGTTGCTAGACTCTCAAAGGATCGAAAATTTAACCAAAGGCCATCTGGGTTTCAAACATTCCTTCACTGATTGCTAATTCTTTTGAAGCAGAGGATGCAGAGAGGCTCAGATACATCATCTCTGCCTGCAGCCAGCCCTGCTGGGGCACTAGCATCTCCCAGACCTAGAATGCATGGAATAGTGGATGTTACCTGAGCTCCAAACAACCAGGGTGCCTCTGGATCTAAGCCCCCAGCCTTGTTTGGCCAGCTCAGGATGGGACTGTGGTGGCCTCACACTGAGTTTCCTTATCTTTATTCTTTATGAATTTAATCTTTGATTCTCTGACTACACACAAATGGCTGACTATCCATAATGATTCCCACATCAGGAAGTTTTCCATTGAGGCAATTTTATTTTGTCAGTGATTTGCTCTGGGTTCACCATATGCAGAGGCTTCTGGCTCCTCTCTGGAAGAAAGCACTGATACTGCACAATCCTGAGTTTTCTAAGTGGAGTCAAACTTTTATCACCTTTCATTGCTAGACTCCGAACCACTGTGTCCAACATGTCTATCACCCCCGGTGCCCTTCAGACTAGCCATTGAAATCCCCCATTATCGGGCTATATGTTAACTTGGCTGAGAGGATTTTATCTAGTGCCCTCATTGATTTCTCTCCTTACTCATCCTCAGCAACAGAGTGGTTCATAAACTGCAACGATCTTTTTTCTAGAAAAAAAATTTGTTTTGCTCTCTTATTGTTATAACACCTAATTTCCCCACACAGACATCCTTCTGGCTCCTCTGCTTGGGGAGTCACCCCTTATAAAGGAAAAAAAAGAATAAAAATGAGTAAATAAAGGAAAAATTCCACAAAACCAATCAACACACCCATCAAAGCCAACAGGACAGAGACCGAGATTCCCTTTCTTTTCTGCTGGCGCCCTCCCTCCCAAATGACTCTGTATTTATTTGCACTTATGCTCCTTATATTCATTTTCTTTTACATGCCCCCAGGGCAGCAAAATGATGCAGTGGGTACTGCACTGGCCTTGGAGTCAAGAACACTCATCTTCATGAATTCAAATCTGGTCTCAGGGGTGGGTAGGTAGCACAGCGAGTAAGAGCACCGGCCCCAGTGTCAGTATGACCTGGGGATCAAATCCGGGCTCAGATACTTAGCACCACACCCAGAAATAACTGGCCATGTAACCATGAGCGAGTTACTTAACCCCAATTGCTTAAAAAAAAAAAATCTGGTCTCAGACACTTCCTAGCTGTGTGACCCTGGGCAAGTCATTTAACCTTGTTTGCCTCCATTTCCTCATCTGTAAAAATGATCTGGGGAAGAAAACGGCAAATCACTCCAGTGTCTTTGCCAAGAAAACCCAAGTGTGATCACAGAGTCAGACACGACTGAAATGACCCAACAGCACAGGCCGTTATTGTCTCCCCATTAGAACACCAGCTCCTTTTGAGTAGGGATTATCTTCATCTATTGTATTTGTATCTCTAGAGCCTCACACAGTGCTTGTCACATAGCAGCTCCTTAATAAATGCATGTTGACAGATTGATTTGACTATTTTCTGACATGGTAGGCATTGCAAGGAAAGAGAAGAAAGTGGAATCAGCATTGCTGATTGCTACTGGACTTTCAGTGACACCAACGTTGCCCACTTCTTTATATGCCTCCCTGAGGAGAGTCCAGGAACCTTCTTTGAATTTAGCTGCCGTGTCTCAATGTCTCCTGGTTCTACTTCCAGTGGGAAGGCCATTCACACAGGGACTGACCCATACAACTTCTCAGGGGTGGAAGGGACTTCTGATTCAGGCTGGTACAACCCCAACTTGATCACGAATTCCCTCAATGATTTCTCCAGTCCACTGATCACTGGGGGAAAGGAAGGGCTCACATTAAGATCACCTACAGTTAATGGAAGGCTGATGATATACAACCTGAGAACAGCATGATTCGGAGCATGTTCTGTTCCATCATCCAGCACTCAGCCCTATCTCTTTAGAAGTGAATGAGTTTGGAATTCAAAACTTCAAAAAATGTTAAGATTGTTTTAACATTTAATTGGGGGGGAACAAAATACTATATATAAAAAGGAAATGAATGGAAAACACATTTGCCTTTGAGGGGGGGGGGGTTGTCCTTGCCAATATTCAGTACCTTGTGGATGGAGCCTTTCCAGCCTCACAGCCTTTCAGAGCGCAGGATTGCCACCCACGCACCATGGTGAGGCAGCTATGCAGCTTAACCAGGTCATTTTCTCATTTCCTTTCAATGTGGGGCTAAGAATTTTTTTGCAAGTATCATCCCAAAGACAATTGTACCCAATAGTAAGTGGTATCACTTACCAACATTTCCCTGTAAGACATCAGGTCTGATTATGGCCAGTGTCCTTTCAACAAGCAGTTCGAGATTTTTTGTTTTAGCAAAATCTGGAAAAAATAGAATGAGATGCCTCCTTGCCTTTTGGGGAATGTCTACAAGGTCGCAGACCTGTAACAGCTGTCGCTTTTCCAACAGCTCTCGTAGGCTGTGAAAGTGAAAAAAATTATCACAGATTAATTTGAATTCAACTATCATATACCATCTAGACCAATATTTAGGATTTGGTGAATAGCATTAGTAATTTCCATACAGACAGTATATTAAGATTCCCAACCAGCTTTTCTTCTGTCACTCTGAGCAATGACCTTTCACCTTGCCTGGAGTCAGCCCACTATCCCACATGCCAGTCATTTCTAGACCCTACCACCTATATTGTGGCCATCTCCCTCCTCTCCTCACCAGAACCAAGAGGTAATCCCATGGCACAGTGTGACTGAACACATCACATACCAAGTATTTAATCTGGAGTTAGAGTACAGACCTTAGCTCACATTTAGCCTCAGACATGCATTAGCTGTGTAAATTCTGTTTGCCTCACTTTCCCCAACTGTAAACAGCACCTCCCTCCTGGGGCTGTTGTGAGCATCAAATGAGATGATGTGTATAAGTTACTTAGCACAATGCCTGACACACAATAGGTGTTTCCTAAATGTTTGTTTCCTTTCTTCCCACCCCTGGAACCCTGGACAATGATAGGTGAGCTTCTGCCTTCTCTCGTCTGGAAGCAGGCCACCATGCCACTTCCCAGGCATGTTCCAACCATGCCCCATTCCCTGCTGCAACACCAGCTTCCTTACCGGTTGTCTTCCCCTGCTAGAATAAAAGCCCTCTCAGAGCAGAGACAACATGCCTGCCTGTATTCCCAACAACAGCACATAATAAATGCTCAACAGGTCCCTTTTCATTCATTAATTCATTCATTCACCATCCGGGGTTAAGCATGAGGCATCCACTGGCTGAGTGATGCGAATGTCTCTCATGGAGTGTATTTCCACTGGGCTCTGTGCATCCAAGGCCATTTCTGATAGGAATGTTGGCTTTACCATGGTGGCGGTTCTATTTGAACAAACCACAGCCTCTCTGGGGGATTCCCCATCCATGTGAATGGCCACATAGCAGCAGTTTCCCATTGAGGGCTGAGTTGAGCATGTGCAGGAATACCTTACATCCACATCTCCACCACCAGTCAGCTGTTCCCTTTAAAGGTTTCTCCTCTGAACACCCCAAGAGCCCTGTGAGGTAGGCACTCGAGACCCAGAGAGGTTAAGGGGCTTGCCCATGGTTACAGAGTCTGAATTGGGATTCAGAACTTGGTCTTCCCAACTCCAAGCTCAGCACCCTTTCCCTACACCCATGGGATTTCTCACCTGCTGGCTCTTGATTACATTCAGCTGTTGACACTGGAAACTTGAGCCTATTCTTAAATCTCAAGCTCATAGGGAGATGGTCACTGGGGCAGCTCTCTTTTTTCTGAGCTTTGGGTGGAAGAACTAGGGTTGCCCCAGGAGAGAGGCAGCCAGAGTCTCTGGAATAGTTGGGCCAAGTGAAGTCAACAGAGATTAAGTGACTTGTCCAAGACTATGTTTATTGTCTGTGACTGGATTTGAACTCAAGTTTGCCTGCCTCTAGACTTAGTGCTCTATCCATTGTGCCACCTAACTGCCATAAAGGATCAATATAATTTTTCTCCCCTTTCCAGTGAGTCCCCAGTGACTTATAAAACCCTCTACACTCATAACATCACTCTCTGGATTGGGTTCCCCTCAGTAGAAACATAGTAGTGGGGTTTCCTCACATCTGGGTGAACACTGGTTTTACTCTAGGGTCCCACTTAGCCCTAAAGGCTTAGACTCTCCCAGGAAGGAAATGAATCTGGGACTGCTAGAGATCCAGCCCCTCACAGAACAGCAAGTCTACCTTCCCCAGGGTCCCCCAGATTCTTATCATCACCCAATGAATCAGACTTCTCAGAAAGCATAGGCACTAGGGGGCTTACAGAGACAACTCCTTCGCCATTAGCCATGCACTGTCCAAATACCTCATAGTCACTACTACTAGAGAACAAAGTTCAGGCTTTTGGCTCTCCTTCTGGGGCCAATCTGCATGAGCCCCCTTCTCCCCCAGAAGGCGGCACTACCAAGGGACTCGTCTTTCGCCCTCTAAGAGACTAGGTCCCAGAGCTCCGGAATCTGAGGTTACTAGAGAGGCAACCTCCTTTCCATTATACCTGAACCATCCAAATAATTCAGTTAATAAAGATGGGATTTCTTGTTTGGGGCTTGAGGAGGGGGGTTTTCTTTTCTCCTCCAATTGTGATTCAATCCCTTGTTGCTTCTCCAGGGCCTGGGTCATAATTCTCTTCTCCCTCAAAAGTTAATACTCCTCCCCCCACCTTTCTCTTTAGAAGACTGTCCCTAAGCTCTCTAAGGACTTGTACAATGTCCAGAAACCATACTTACACACACACACACACACGCACACACACATACACACACACGCACACACACACCCCAGTCTGAGCATGTGGTTTCATCCTTGCTTGAAGTCACATGATTGAAAGGCTCCATCAGTGTCTTTCAGTGTTATTAATGGCATCCCACCCCAGATAGAAATGAGCATGCACTGGTTCTTAACTCTTCTACCCTCTGTTCTGTGCTCAAATCTCTCAAGGTTTCTGAGATAAGAACCCACTCAAATCTCATGGCTCCCTTTTAAGAGCAAAGCAAGACCATGACAACCATCCCTCATTGTGGAGACTCAAAACTCTTAACTAATGAGACATGAATAGATGTGCTCACAGTCTCCACGGGGTCACAGATCTCCTTTTGCCCTCATTAAGTTGATCAGCGAACTCCTCTGACCAGTTTTCTATGCTTCCACGTTATTTCAGCTCATCCCTTACGAAAAGGAAAACTCATTTATATTTGTCATTAGCAAGCTCTCCAGGGCCAGGAAAAGAAGAGAAAGGGAAGGAGAGTCTGAGCTCCCAGAAGAGCCAAATTCTCACATGGCTAGAGCATAGCTCAATCTAGATTGGCTCCTCACCTTTACCCCTTAACCCATCCTGAATGAGATTAGAAAGATGTCATCCTCTCAGGCCCATCACCCTCTGGGCTCCTCTCAAGCTCCTTGAATATATCAGTCTTCAGAGTGAGAGTAAGGCTTGAGTTTGCCCATGTTTAACCCAAGTTTTTGTGACTTCATCATCATGAGGAGGAGGCTACATGGAAGGAGGGGGCATTGCTCTAAGTTCTACCTGTTGGGCTTCTCCTCTTCTTCCTCTTTTGGTTCCTCTGGCTGACCTTCTTTCTCCTCTGGGTGACCTTCTTTCTCCTCTGGGTGACCTTCTTTCTCCTCTGGGTGACCTTCTTTCTCCTCTGGGTGACCTTCTTTTTCTTCTGGCTGATCCTTTTTTTCTTCTTCTTCACCTTCTTTTACTGGGGATCCCAGGGAAATGCCCAGAATATAACTTGGGTTACTTGTTGTATAAAAGACAAACTCTTCAAAATCAAACTACAAAGAAATAAAATCTGTTATTTATTACAGAAGAGCTACTTCATACAGTCATCAGAAATTAAATTATCCTATGACAGTTAATTTCACAAGGTAAAAAATATTTGCCATGTGATGATATTTTGCTAGGAAATGCCAAGGCTGCAAATGTTAAATGTCTCCTAACAAGATGGGAAAGCTTGTGAAATGTAGGACCATATAGTTGGAAGGGACCTTGGAAATAAGTTAGTTCAAACCCTTCATTTTGCAGGTAAGTAAAGAGAGGCCTAGAAATTAGAAGTAATTGACCCAATGTCACATAGTCACTCTGTCAAAATCAAGACTAAAATCTCTGAGCCACTATTCTTCCCATTATCCATCTTGCCTCGATTATGTTTCCCCTATGATAGGAAGAGACATGAATTCTGAAGAAGATAGTGGAGGTCCATACAAGGAGTCAACTGAAGGAATCAATATGTAGCCTGAAGAAGTGAAAACTTGGGCGGAGGGGGTAGCATGATGTCTGTCTTCAAGAATTGGAAAGAATGGCACAGAGAAGAATTATTAAATTTATTCTGTTTGGTCAAAGAGGGCAGTACTAGGAGAAATGTGGAAAAGCGTTAACACATCAGATTTTGGCCTCACTATCCAGAAAAAAAAAATTCCTGAAAATGAGAGCTGATCAAAAGCAGAATCGCTCCCTCTGAAGGTGATAGGCTCCCCTTCTCTGGAGGTCATGAAGCAGATGTTGGATGACTATTTGGCAAGGATATTGTAGGGGGAATTGCTGTATACAAATGGGTTAGATGATGTGACCTCTGAGGTCCTTTCCAACTTCTGCCTTGGGCAATTCTGAGACATGCTTAATGAGTTCAGGAATAGAATGGAGAAGGAAAAAGATCCCATGTAGTAAAAGATATATCAATAACTCAGAAGAAGTCAATAATGGAAGGTTTATCACATATGAGAATAACAAAAAGCTGAGAGGGAAGAAATCATACATTGGACAAAGGTTTGAGACCCATTTGAGACCTCATTGGATGATAGAAACATGGGCTGAAAGAAGTTAGATGAAATTTAATAAAAAAAAAAAATAAATGTAAATTTCTGTTCATGGGCTCAAAAAATCAATTATGTAAGTACAAAATGAGTGAAGCATGAATGAACAATATTTCATGTGAAAATAGACTCAAATTTGTGTGGATTACAAGTTCACTAAGAGTTAGTGATGCCATACAATAGCCAGAGAAGCTAGGGCAATGTTGGGCAGCATTAACAAAAGCATGGGCACAAGAATGAGAAAGGGCTTAGTCCCACCATGTTCTGCCTCAGTAAGATAACACCTGGAGTATCATATTCAGCTCTAAGTGCCATATTTCAGGAAAAATATGGAAAAACTGGAGCATACCCAGCAAAAGGGGAGGAGGGTGATGAAGGAGAAGAGACCTCACAAGATCATTGAGAGACCTTGCCCACTACTGAGAGAAATACAGTATGTATATGGATAAGTCAATACAGGGTGATTTGAGAAGACATCTCTAATAACTGGAGATCATAGAAGAGGCTGCACCTATGCAAAGCTGAAAATAAAGATAAGTGTATTTGAGAAGTGGAGAGGAGGAGGGAGGACATCACAGGAATGAGCGACAGTCGGTGCCAAGGAAAGGACATGTTGCATCAAATAGATGCATGAAAGGGATATGACACGATATAAAACTGGACTGAGTTTGGAATCAGATTGTGAAGGCTTTTAAATGTCAGGCTGAGAAGTTTGCATCATATGCTAGAGGTAATAGGGAGCCACGGAAGGTTTTTAACAGAGAAGTAACATGACCAGAGCTGTGTCTTAGGAAAAATGATTTTGCCAGCTTTGTATCAGCTTCATGGATTAGAGAGGAGAAAGACTAGAATAAGAAAAAGTAGTTAGGAGGCTATTAAAGTAGTACGAGAGACGTGGTGAGGACCTCAGCTAGGATAGTGGATGTAGAAATAGAGAAATGGGGACAAAAGCTAAAGAGTTGATAGAAGTAGAATCAGCAAGACTTGGCAACTGACTGGATTCAGGGAGTGAGGAAGAAGGGTGAGATGGGTATGACAAAGTTACTAGCCTGGGTGATGGGGTGAATAGTGATGCCCTCAGAAAAAATCGAAATTTCTATCTGAAAGGCAGGGGGTTATTGTCCTACGATCACATGATCCCTGTCCTCCAACTCCAGTAGATTTAATAACAAGAGAAAATGAGTTGATAGTACAGACAGTTAATAGTCACTTGAGACCGAAAGCAGCTTCAAGGAATGTGGTGCCCGATACCAAAGAGAGACTAATGTGGATTAAAGAAAGAATGGGCAATTGAGCATGCAGCCACAGAGAGGACTTCACAAAAGGGATTTGTAGTACAGTATATTTGAGTTACCTTGGCCACGTGTGTTCTGTCAGTGTTCTATGCCCCCTCCTCCCATGGACACTGTGTGTGTTTCTGGGAGATTGCACCCAAGGCTTACAAGGGGAATGTTTTATAGCTACTGCTCTGACTATGCTGTTTTAATAAATGTCTTTGTTTTGAGTCAATTGTGTCTACTAGTTGACTTTTATGGAGAAGCACGTTGGTAGAGGCCCATGAATTATAGTCTTAGGAGGGAAGACTCAATTAATATACCTTTGAATCTGGGAGGAGTAGCTACCCTCTCTAAAAGTAGCCAGAAGAGATGCTACATGTCGTAATACGCGGTTTCTCTAAGACAAATATCAAGAATATTTAGATCCCACTACATTTGACAAAGAATTATTTCCCTAGACTTTTCTTACCCTATCGGAATTCTCATGATAAAAATCTCGAACTTGTTCATCATCTAAAAACCTCTGCTCCTCTGCTACTATGAGAACACCAAAATCCGCGATCTCCAGTTATAGATCCATGGTAGGTTTCAGAAGCATTGTTGGGCAAAAGAGAAAAGAAATCACTCAGGTTACTTTCCAGTGTTTAACAAGATTGGAGTAGATTTTCATTTCCTATTAAAAACTACACCTCTTAAGCTGCTTTAAATATACAAATAGGGAGACCTTTCTTTGTGCCCTGTTCCTTTGAGCTTTCAAAAGCATTCTTCAGAGGTATAGAGAGATGTGTCACATTGACCCTGAAAGCTGAAATGCTGACAAGAGATTATCAACCTCTTAGGAGGTCGATTTACATGTTACTCTTTTAAGCGGGTTGCTTGGAATGTCTGGGCACATTTTCCCATAGAAATAATGTTATAAACAATGTTCAGATTCCCAGAGCAGGTGATGAACACTAATTTTTTTATTTTTTTGCTTTTTAGAGGGCAATTGGGGTTAAGTGACTTGCCCAAGGTCACACAGCTAGTTTTGTGTTAAGTGTCTGAGGTCGTATTTGAACCTAGGTCCTCCTGACTCCAGGGCTCTACTCACCGCACCACCTAGCCTCCCCGACAAATACTTATTTAATGCACAAAGTAGCTGAAACCCCATACATTGAAAGAGAAAAGTCATAGAAAACGAGATGGCCTCTAAGGTCCATTTTAGCCCTGGATTTATGATCCTATGAGTGATCTTGGTTGAGTTACTTAATGCCCCTTAGTCTCAGTTTCTTTGTCTATCTGTAAAATGGGGTGGTTAGACTTAGTGAGCCCTAAGGTCCCAATCTCCTCACTCACCTCGCTACCCTTTGTGGCACCAAGTCCATCTCATACTTTGGGTCTATGATCGTTATAAAATATTACCTCTGTCACCAAGACAGCTGGCTGGATTTGCTGCCAGGCAAGCCTTTTCCTACTGCTCACTGTTCTCACTGACCTGAATTTCCCATGTATGAGGTGGCTCAAAGCCCTAGGTACATATGATTAAGAAAGGCAGAAATGTGGAACCAAGAACTCAAGGACCCAGCTGCCCCTCCTTAAGGTTTGACAAGTTTGCCCTTCCCCCTCAAGTCATGCAGAGCACCGCACCATCCAGGCCCAGAGCTTTGGGCAATTTCTTTGATCCTGGTTCAGAGATCAGGAACATAACAGGTTGTCCCTTAGACTTCAGGCCACACGTTTCAATCTCTTTATCATGATCTCAGTGGTTCCTGACAGTGTTTGTCTGTGCGTCTGTGTGTCTCTTCTGATTTGTCTCTGTATCTATCCATCCCTTTCTCCATGCTTTTTCTGTTTCTAGTTGGTACATAACAGATATCCCTGGCCAGAATCTCTGCCTTTCTGGATTAAGTCACCTGCTCTACCTTTGACTCAGTGGAGACCAACCTGACCACTAGAACTCCAGTATCACAAAGATGTGTTCATGACTCCTTTGCTGAACCTGGCTCTCTCTCACAACCCTCACTTTTCCTGGAGTGGGACTTCCTCTCCAACTGGCGACTTGTTCTAATGATGGCTCTGCACATCCACTGGCTTGTTAAAGACACATATAGCCTATCTATGAAAGACTTTTTCTTTCTCCCTTCCTCCCTCCATCCCTCTCCTTTTCCTTCATCCTTCCTTCCTCATTTCCTTCCTTGCCTCCTTTTGTCCTTCCTTCCTTCCCTCAGTTTCCTTTCCTCTCTGACTCTTTCCTCCTCCTTTTACTTCCTCATTTCCCTCCCTCAATCTTCCTTTCCTGTGACTCTTTCCTCTACTCTTCTCATTTTTTTCTTTCAACTATCTTTCCTTCTTCTCCTCCTCCCTCACTCCTATCCTTCCTGCCCTCTCTTCCTTTCTTCCTTTCCTTTGACTCTTCCAAAGACAAAAATAAGCTGAACAGCGAGGTATAAGCAAAGACTAAAAGAATGCTAACCTAGGCTCCAGAAGACTGTCTAAGTGAAATTTACCTTCTGGTCCTGGAGGCATTTCTCCCCCTTAAGTGGATCAGTAAGGAAAGTCTTGCCCTTCTGACATTCATATGAACTTGACTGTGGGGTTTTTGTTTTTGTTTTTAAAATATTACTCACCATTTGTCTAATTTCTTCTACTCTTTCCTCTTCCACAGCACTTGGTCTTATTACCAATACATTGTATGTATCCTCTAGGACAAAAATAAATTGGTTTTTCTTACAAAATAACAAATGAGGGGGGTTTGTACTAAAATGTAAAGTCCTAACCTCTAATTAACCCACGACTTAGCCACCTTTGTATTGATTGTACCACTTTAATAAGGTATTCTTACCTCCCCTCGTCTTGGTAGTATTGAAGTTGACCTCCAATGTCTTTGAGCTATGTGAATGTGAGGAAATTATAAAATACCCCCCCCAATCTTTCTAACCACTTTCTAGCCCGCACAGCAGTGATACTCAAGTGAGTCACAGGAGAGAGGTGACAACACTTGGTCAGGATCCTTGACACACAACTTTGGTTCACAGGAGTCACATGGAACGGACTGAAGAGGCAGCTTGCTACTGTGGCTGGAGTTGTCCCTTCCTCCTCGATTACAGCCAGAAAGACCTTATCTTGGATCTTTCCCGGGTCATTTACTATGTCACCCTGGGCAAGTCACTTCACCCCAGTCGACTTCGGTTTCCTCACCTGTAAAATGGGAGTAATAGCACCTTCTAGTATTGCTGGGGGATCAGCAAAGTTTATGGATGTGTATATGTTACTCTGCAAACTCTGAAGCACTGTATAAATGGTGATTGTTATTAGAGAGTCTTAGCTGACTCTTCGTTGACAGAACCAGAGATATTTTCTCAAGATATTTTCTCAAAATCTTTCTGCATTGGAGCAGAAAGAAAAGCAGCCTTAAATCACAGGCTAATAAGATGATTCATTCAGAGCTGGAAGAGACCACAGACGTCCAATCCTCTCGTTTTTGAGATGAGGAAACAGAGACTTTGAGAGCTTGAATAACTTGCCAAAGGTCATGCAGGTGGTAAGTGGCAAGTCACAGAACTAGGACACCAAAAGTGGTTTGTTGTTGACTCTGGAAGTAGTAGGGGACACTGACTCTGGTCTGCTGGACTCTTGATTCTTGACCATTCTGTTTCCTTCTGATTAGGTGTAAGAGAACAGCTTCCTTATCCTTCTCCCATCCTCTCCTTTCATTCTCACTTTCTGCCTTTCTCTCTCTCATCTCAAAGCTGTCTCTCAGTCTCTCCTTTTGTCATTATGTCTGTGTGCCTATCAGTCTGCCTCTGTCCCTGCCTCTCTCTCTGTCTGTCTGTCTGTCTGTCTCTCTCTCTGTCTCTGTCTCTGTCTCTCTCTGTCTTTCACATTCACACACACACACACACACACACACACACACACACACACCCAACTTGGGAAGTTCTCCTGGCCTTGTGTCCAAGGAGGGTATTCATCTATCACAATCTCTTTCAAGAAATAATTACTATAAATGTGCATATTAGATCTTTAGAATTCTTCATTAAAGATTCTACTTTCATTGCATAAAAGTCACATGTGCCTTTCGGACACTGGTTCTGCCCTTGGATATTTCCCCTAGTATAGCCCCTGTGTTTAGCAATTGCTTTTGGTGCCCATTGTCGCTTGCTCGCTGTTTTTTGGTCAACAATACATAATAGCTTCGCTTCCCCCCCCACTAACCCACATGAAGAAATTGTATATTTATTTACATC
The DNA here is from genome assembly GCF_028583685.1 of Petaurus breviceps papuanus. Taxonomy (NCBI): domain Eukaryota; kingdom Metazoa; phylum Chordata; class Mammalia; order Diprotodontia; family Petauridae; genus Petaurus; species Petaurus breviceps. The sequence goes on along the minus strand of NW_027185761.1, from coordinate 68,965,662 downwards.
GGGTGTTCAACGTCCAACGCCTAGAAGATTCTGACAGATTTACCGTGTGAACAGGTTAAGAAAACAGTGGTACAGGATGCCAGCAATGTTTTCTTCAATGTCTCCTCCTCTCCCAATAGGCTCAATAACCCATTTCTACTCCTCAAAAGGTTTTCTGCCCAACTTCAAAGAGACATCACTGACCTTGCATATATCCAGAAAGCTCACAACCATTAGGGTAGGTAAGGCCTCCAACGTGGCCTTACATGCAGTAAGAACTTAAGAGTGCTGTGTTGAAGGGTTAAATTGAAATCCCTGTGAAACTGCCTCCTCCATTGCCAGGAGGTAGTCCTTCAGGGGAGGATATGCTCTGGCAGATTTTGCCAGGATGCTGCGAATGGGCAATGACATCTAAATAAGCCGCTGAGGCAAGCTTGGAGAGTCTCCCCTGTCCTCCTCCTGACCCCAGCCACCCAGAATGCTGGCCCAAGGATAACCAAATGCTTCCTGTATTTGTCTTGCATTTCCCAGGAGTTTGGGAAGATTATCTCCTAAGACTTAGAGGACTCGTTAGGAGTCTGTGGATGGAGTGGCCCACACACAAGCAATCATGGGTCTTTAAGAATAAGAGCCAGAGCAATTACAAAGCTCTTTAACATTTACAAAGTGCTCCATGTAGATTATTTCCGTTGAACTTCGTGACAGCCTTTGTGAGGGGGTTCTACCGATTTTTACCTCTGTCTCACAGAGGAAGAAACTGACACTCAAAGGGATTCAGTGACTTGTCCTTAGTGACAAAGCTAATTAAATGTCCAAGGAGGGATCTAGACTCGGGTCTTCTTCAATCTAATTCCAGCACTCCATCTACTATCCACCATGTGACTCTCTTCTTTAGAAATACTAAAGAAGAAGATACACTACTGGGAGACCCAAGTCACAGAAGATCAAGATGACCTGTTGACTTAGACCTATAGTTCACTTGGCCACATCCAGGGACAGTTTATGGGAAAGCCAATACTGGATTAGTCCTCTTTTCCAGTCTTCTCAAAGGTTAGTCATATGCTTTAAATATTCCTAAATTCCCTTCCATAATCTCTTACATATTTACCATTCATCAATTTTTAAGCCTATGATGAACTTATTCATACTTATATATTATTGTCATTTGTCATCATTTCATTGGTGGAGATCTGTAGGGAAACAGCACTAGGAAAGTTTTGAGGGGTTTTTGAGAGGGGAGCACTTTGTAATTGTGGCAAGTTGGCATCATCAAGTAAACAGTGGTGTCTTTGTTAGAGTGTCATGGTTTGAACAACTAGATTTGCCTTGCGTGTTTTTAACTGAGTCAAAGAGGACGTAACAGTTCTCACACTCAATTATGGTTTTACTATAAAAGTAGAAAATGACAGTTCATTATTATGTTTTAAAGGGCGATAGATAATTGGAGTAAGATTTAAAGAAATACAAACTAGGTACAACTAGGTTCCTTTTCCATGTTTCTTTAATTTCATCATTGCTGAGTCTGATGCTGTTCTATATTTGGCTTAAGCAGAACATAGCTATTCACCCCTACTTAACTTATTCCCAAATTGTCTGCAATATGTTCAGAGTTCTGGAATCTCTGAAGAGGTTTGACCAACTTTCAAAACCTTTCAGTCTTTAGATTCACCTTCCAATCATACTAACTAAAGAGCTTACTTTTCTCTGGCTTCTTCATTTCATATAGTTTAGTACTTAATCTCTTCCTAGCTTTTACCCAGCTTCCAACATTCTTTGAGTTTTATTTCTTCAGAGCTGCCCCTATCTGCTCTGCCAGACACTACCTCATTTAGTTGTTGAAGAAACTCCCCATAGATTTTAACTCCCTTCTCTTCAAGGGTTTTCCTTGCCAATCCACACAGCTTGGAATAATCCAGAAGCAGGAAAAGCTAATGACCACCCTATTTCCAAACAGGAGCACTGAATTTCTGCAACCATCTTCTTCATTTCAAAAAATACTCTATAGCTACTGGAGCAGATCTCTGAACTTTATGTGTGAGCTTTACTGATTAATTTTTCTTTGCAGTAATCCTTCTCCCATTAGAAATCACCTAAAACAAGATCAGATCTCTGTCTCTGGTTTTAAAATATCTGTCTCTATTCCCAGGAAGTCATAAAAAAAACTTTTAGCTAGAACAGAACAAGGTTAGAATAGTGATGTAAAGTTATTTTTACATCTAAAGCTCCTCTACTTTAATCCTTTTAAAACCATGGTAATATTTGAGCAGCCCCTAGTCATCCCAGGACCAATGGAAAGACACATGACTAACTTGAAAAGGCTGCAATACATTATCAAGTGTGACGGGGCTTTGGCACATGCCCAGAGCATCTGAAATGGAGGCAGCCATATGGCAGATGCCAGGGCTCCGATTCTGGGAGAGGACATCCTGTGCTGGCCTACTGCATGGCTGGGAGTAGCCTCTTACCAGTCAGGGCTGACTTCATCTTTAAATCTACCTGACTGAGACCCAGTCTCCCTCTTTTTCTAGTGACATCCAGAGGTGAAGGACTCGTTCACTCACAGTGGGGGTACTTGGGAATAAGCTCAGCATGGAAGGTCTCCCCTCCCCCCGCCCTGAGGACGTGTGGCCCTGAACTCTCCTCTGGAGTCTCAGGAATTTCTATCTTGTTTTGTTTCTTCTTTTCAGTTCCAGTTATGGAGACTGGAATCCTCTGAACTGGGAACTCTGGCCATGATAATCTTAGAGTTTACCCCACACCAGGATTCCAGCCCAGTAGAGAAGGCCTAGGAAGCCAGACTCTTGGGTTTACTGTCCCTGTGTCTGAAGCTCCTGGGCTGGGGATTCCACTCCCCCTCCCTAAAACTTAAAAAGTCAAGTAAAACAAGACAAAAGCTCCAACCTCGTTTCCTGGGGCGACAGAACTCAAGGGGAAGGTGACCCTTCCCAACCAGCTTCCAGCCTGCGAGTGAATGAGTCCTTCACGCCTGATGCCACCAGAAAGAGAACTAAAGGAAGGCCCCAAAACCTTCAGCAGATCCTCAGTGGAAGATCTTAGGAAGGACATGGACAAGAGTCACACAGGATTGGGAATCATCCGTGAGTTACAGCCTGTATCACTGGAGGGAGGGCTCATATATAAAAGATCTTAAGTTGGTCAAAGGTCAAATAAAGACAAAACTCACTCCGGGATTGTAAAAGCTCTTAAAGGCAAAGAGTTCCATGGCATTTTTAGCCCAACAGTCAATTCACACTAAGTTCAACTGCACAGACCCAAAAAGAGAAGGAAAATAAGTATTTATCTACTATGTGCCAAGTATGGTGTACTTTATACATTTTATCTCTTTTGGATCCAAGTTTCCCCATTAGTTTTTACCCTAAAATTAAGTAAAGGGGACGATGGATTTCTCATTTGGGCAATTTAAATGTGAATAAATGGTCCAAGCACCCATAGAAAATTGTCATTGCTCTCATGCTGCCTCTCTCTTTAAGAAACACTGAAGAACAAAGAGAAGATCAAAGATCTTAACCTTTTAAAGATGGTGACTCTAGACCTTTGAATTTTTTCAGAATTTCATAAGCCATGCTGCTAGAATCACGAGCTGAAGAGACGCTGTGTTTTGCGGTTCACAATAGTCAATGCATCCATCATCTGGGCAGTGAGCGATCTATCGATGGCCAATCCCCATCCATAAAGAGAGAGACCCTCACACCACAGATTCCAGAGGCCACTAGGACCATACCAGGAGCCTCTTCAAATGGGTCAGACCTGCCAGAATTTGGACTCTGCTTGTATGCCCCTCCAGAACCAAGAAGAACTTCCATGCCACGAGGAAGACTTTTGTGGGTGGGAGAATCACACGATTACACTGAAGAGCCATTAACTGCTTTAGAGATTCCCATTTAATGTATATAATTAGTACTTGCCCACAGGTACTTCGGGAGTTTCAACCACGTCTTCGCCTTCATCTGAATCCACCAGTACTAATTCAGGAAGCTACGGGAGAAGTGAGGAAACAGAAGTAGAGGACAATGACTGATTTGTTGATCAACAATTAAAAAAAAAAACCTGAGCTACTAGAATAAAGAAAATAATACATATGATGACTATAGCAACTTAACCTAAACAATTTTAATTATTCCCCAGAACCTTGTGTAATTATAATGGCCAAAATTGTTCTAAGACGAAATCTGAGAAAATGCACCTCATTTCATGTCATTGTAGAAATGGGGGACTACAGGGTGGAGATGTTGCATGCACTATCAGACACAGCCCATGTGATGGTTCATTTTAATTGACTTGTTTTTTCCTCTTCCTTTTCTAAGTTGTCTTACAAGGAACAAGGTGCTGGGGAGGGGAAGAATGAAGGAGGGACCAAATGTGAGTGTGGAATGAAAGGTTAATAAGCATTTACAAAGGGCCTACTATGTCCTGAGCACTGTGCTAAGCACTGAGGATACAAGTATAATGGGACTCAGGCTTGTGCCCAGATAGTGTAAGATGGAGGTACCCATGGCAAGGGCTGCTCCAGGGACCATTGGGACAAATGTAAGCATCAGCAAAGGCTCCCCCCATGGACTGTGACTTCAACCTAAGGGCCTCTCTGTCAGGTGATTTCCTGGGCTGAAGGCCCCATTGACTCACACCAGGGTCACCGTGCACTAAGCTGCGTGGGGAGAGGCCCTCTGTTCTTCCTTTGGGCCCTATGGTCCTGAGAAGTGGGCTTAGGGCGTGACCACATTTTCTGTGTCCCTTTCAGTTCTAAGTGTGTGAAAATAATACCCTCAATGGAAAACAATCATGTCTCTGAATGCTAGACCTGAAGAAGCAGCAGAGGGAGCAAGAAAGTGATCACAGGGTGATATCAACTGGAAAAAGACAAGGGAAACTTACAGCACAAAGTGACTGAGTTACAGGAAGGAATGGCAGTTTTTTAATATAAGAATCATCTGGCTTGTAGAAGAAAATATGACCTGAAATGAATTTGATCAGTCCAGTTGGGGAAAATATACCATAATATCTCCTAGAAACAAGTCCATATTGCAAATCACCAGAATGTATAGGATACCAAGCAGGATGAACCCACATTCAGCATGACAATTACATGAAGATGATTGTTTCCAAGGTGGAAGATATTGCATATCAAAAAGTCCTCATTCTAATTACCCCAGAATTTTTCTGAGCACAATAAAAAAGTAGGAATATGACCTACAAAGAGATATATGGTTACATCCCCAAAGTGACTCCCCAGCAAAGTTAAACTTTCTTTTAGGGTTTTTGTCAGTCTTAAAGATACCAGTAGCAAAGAGCTATGACTAGTAAATCTTGTACTTGAGTGAGCGGTAGAGTTGTCAATGGGATGGTCAGTGGACAGAGGAAGAAAACCTGGAGATACCAGATTTACCAGTTCCTCAGGAGGGAGCAAGCAACAATTCATCTATAGTCATCAAATTCCTTCAGAAATGTTAATAGTCTGTTTCATTAACTTTTCTTTTATCTGCTTTCCATTTCTCATCGTCTGTGTGCTGTTTGAATAGAATAGGTTGGATCTGCCTCAAGGAAGTGCCATATCTCCTCATTCATTCTTCTGATTTAATATATTTTTATCTTTTCACTGTTGTGTTTTGGTCAGACCAGACATAGATGCTAATTTGGAAACATCTCACCAATATAAGTAACCAATTATTTCCCTTCTATTAAGATGTCATAAATCTCTTGTATTCTGTGATATTGTTGGCTTCTCATCATGTCCAACATCTCTCAGCTCTGTGAAGAAAGCACTCATGAATGGTGACTGAGGGGTTGGTACTGGCCACAAGTCTTTCACCCATCTTGATTTTTTGCTCCTGAACCTTCTCTTGCCACATATCTTTGCCACTTTCCCCTATGCCTACTTTTACATTTGCCACCACATGTAAAAGTATATGCTGATTTAATTTGGATACTTTTATAAGGTCTTCATAGGATTTCTCTACGTCTTCCATCCTCAAAAAAAAAAATAGTATAAAAGCTTCAGTGACCTCAGCTGGTCTGTTTGACATTATCTATCATAAGCACTGTAATAAAAGATGATAATTGTAAAGATGTCAATTGAGGCCCAAAGTGAAGAAAGCCTCCTTAATAATGGGACCAGGCTTATGTGAAATGGATCACCTGGACAGGAGTGGGCTCCCCCTCACTTAGAGAAGAGTAGAAATTTAAAACTTCAGACTGTAGCAAGGTGAAGGCATCAAAACCATAGCTGAAGCTCCATTGTTGCATGCTGATAGGGAGGGGAAAGACAAGGGAGAAGCACCAGCTGTTGGAGCGTGAATGGAACAAGAAGACACGAAGGCTGTTCCTCTAGAGATTTTTGCAAGGATCCTTGTAATTGCATGTTCTGTGTCTGGCAATGTCTGGCATACAGTCAGAACTTAGTAAATGCCTTTTCTACATTTCCTCATTTGTTCATTCATTTCCTGTTAATGTTGCTAAAGGGTCTTTGAACTTGCTTCCTTTACATAAAAATTTTGTCCCTACCTGCAACATTTTAAACGTGGATTCTAAGCCAGAAATGATTCCCTAGCTTATTCACGAAAATGTATAAAATCTACCCGGTCTTATCTACACCTCAGGACTCTCTGATATTGCAGGTGTGCACAGAGCACAGCCAGATATAGGCCCATGAACACCCAGGAGGTCACTCTATTGGTCCAGGACACCTATTTCTCAAGTCTTTTCCAACACTGAAATTAAAAGAAGATCTCAATATGGGCAGGATTCTGTTACTCCAGTCATAGGTCGACATGCTGGTCATTACACAAAATGGGGGCAGCCAAGGTGGTACAGTGGATAGAGCACCAAGCCTGAAGTCAGAAAGGCCCGGGTTCAAATCCAGACTTAGACATTTACTAACCAGGTGACCCTGGGCAAGTGACCTAACATCTGTTTGCCTCAGTTTCCTCATCTGCAAAATGAGGATAATAATAACAACTTCCTACCAGGGCTGTTGTGAGGATCAAAAGAGATCATGATTAGCACAGGACCTGGTACATAGTAAGCACTCTAGAAATATCAGTTTATTATTATTGCAAATAGATTTGGCTTTGGATTCAGAGGAACTGGGGTTAAATATTGGCTCTGCCCCCTAGCTACCTATAGAACCTGGAGCATGTCACTTAAATTTAGTTTCCTCATCTGTAAAATGAAGGAGTGGGACTAATTGGCTTCTAAGCTACCTTCCAGCCCTGGATCTCTGACTCTATGATCTCATATCTAGTATACAAGGAGTTAAGTTAATGTTTCTAAAGTCTATAAACTGCAAACTCTTTTCTGCCACTCTGAACCTGTCCCTCCCTGAAGGAGCAGAAAAGAGTCAGACAGGAGTGAGGGAACTCTGCATTTATGATTCATGGATCTCCGTGATCTAATAATTCATCACTGAGTGGCCAGCCAACTGGTGATAAGGTTCTTGGAAGCCAACTATCCAAGCCCTTAGAGCCCAGCCACAGTCTGTCACTGAGACTTTCCTCAAAGCTTTTCCAACTTGGGAGAACCTGCCTGAGCTGGTACTGTTTGGGCAGAGTCTTTGAAAATCCTGCCTCCCCTCCACACAATGTGTGTTACCAGGGGAAGACTTTGGTGTTACTGTGTAAAGTAACATAAATGTGACATCCCCTTCTCCTCAAGTAACAAATTATTTACTCTTTGATGCAATGGTTTTGTTCAACTGTAGATTAAATGTTAGATAAATGTTACTAATCATGAATTATGGACAAAAAGAAGCTATGGGGAAGACTTTGGGAGAAGGCATATATCCAGAATGAGAAATGGGCAGCCAGTGTAGCTGTAACTAAGGTAGAGTGACCAAAGCTTTGTCCCCAGCTGACAAATTTAGGGGGATACCAGCAGTACTCGTGTCCCCTCAGCAATGTAGAAACAACAGAACATGGGACCTAGTTAGAGAGAATAATGATTTAAAATAGGAAGCTGCCAGATGGAGTGAGCTCCTCCCCTATGTGACTGCTTCTTTTCCTTCCCCAAGATGGTCTCCATCTCCCATCTGCCACCACTGAAGACACATCACTTGCCCCAGGAACAGTTTGGAGAACTTCAGAGCAAATGTCCTTAGGCAGGGTTATGAGTTCTTGTGCCCCATGCTCTATTAGAAAACCAAGAGCAAATTTCCAGTGCATTGGAGCAGTCCCTTAAGGAGGACTTATGGGAAACACAGAAAGAATGGTCCAGGTTAGGAGCATATCACCTTTGTTTCCTGCTAGCATCTGCCCTGTCGAGGTTACCTTGGGTCTGTTTTATGTGTCTTGTTTATACCCACAAACGTGAATGTTGTCTCCCCTGTTAGAATGTAAACCCCTTATGGACAGGTACTGTTTAATTCTTGTATGTGTATCCTCTGTGCCTGGAACACAAAAGGTCTCTATTAACTGATTGCTGAGTGATAGACTATGTTAGCAGAGAGTGTCCACATTGGTATCTTGATATCTCATAGTCTCAAAAGGTCACAAGTAGAAAGCAAGTTGTTTCTGTAAATTACCACTGGGCGGGCCATTTCTCCTGCTAAAATTTTCTTTTCATCTTCTATTAGCTGAATCACTTTAGCATTTAACAGTGGTGCATTTGCACCTCTAACCATTGATATGATTTTGCCATTCTGAAACACAAGAGGAAAAAGAAAATCTTATTGTCAGTGTAATTTCATGACCAGTTTTTCAACTGTAATTCTCTTTTAGCAAAATCTGTTTTTCATGACTACAATTTGTTGTTTTAGAGTAAGTTATTAGATTATGATCACTAATGAAACATAACCCACCCCTCTCAGCAGAGACATAGGAGATCACTACAGCAAAATGCTCACAGATTCATCACTGTGTGAGCTGGTTTTCCTTAAATGTCTCTCATTGCTAACAAGAGAGCATTCAATTTAAAGATCAGAAGAGAATCTTTTTAAAACTAACTGTGGTATAAAACCAAAAGATATTAATGAAATCCACTTTGACAAAATCAAAGCTAGCTTTCAATAATACTCCTTGGAGCAGACCCTCAATGCCATAATGCCTTTCCCCCTTTATCTCCCCATACACACAATGTAAATACCTTTCTAGATGCCTCAGCTCAGAGTTTTAGTCCAGTTTGGAATACTGGATGAATCTTCCCTCCAATTCAAAAAACTATCAATAAAATACTAACTATGTGCAAGATACAGATCTAGGTGCTAGAAATAGAATGTCAAAAACAAAATCATCCCCACCACAAAGGAGTTTCCACCTATTAGGAGGGGGTAAAGAACGACACCAAGTACAAAGATAGTTAAACAGAAGGTTATAATCTGAGATTACACTAAGGACTGATGTCCGGGGTGGGGTGGGGGGGGGGGAATCCACAGGGAGAAAATAGAATAACTTCACTAAGGAGATGGAATCTAATTTAAGTTCGAAAGTGGTACCTAAACTGAGCTTTCAAAGAAAACAGGTGAAATTGAGGAGGGAATGAATACATTCTCGTGTGTACTACAAGTCGAGTTCAGCCAATGTCTTGTAGGCAATGGCCCAGAATATGGTTGAGGGAGAACAGGACCAAATTCAGCTTGAGGCAGGTGGGAGCAGTGGAGACCAAGACTGCCAAACTCATGGCGGCTGCTCCCCCTGCCTCTTGCTTCATGCGGCTTCTCTCCCCCACTCTTGGGTGTTCTCAGCCTCCTTTCCCACAGGTCCTAGGAGTCTGTTAAAGTTCAGCCCCAACAGACTGGACCAGGACAAAGGACACAGGCAGGGAAAGCTCCTCAGGGGGGAAGGAAGAGGGATGCTAAGGACATTTCTGCCTGGTCAACAGGCATTCACAGTGTCCTCTGCAATGACAAGCCAGCACTGCAGCAGAAAAAAAAGTGATGGGTTCCCCCAGCTATATTCACTATATGAATTAACTTAACTATGTTTATGAAGCAGAGGTTGCTAAAATCCAACTCCTAATATCCTGGAATTCCTTGACTTTTTTAAGAATCTCAGTAGAGGATGAAGGGGGCCACAAAGGGAAGAGCCAAGTATGAATCTGTGATTATGAACCCAGATTCCCGAGAGGGTGGCAGAGCCCTCAGCTGAAATAGGGAAGTTTGGAAGAATGGGACAAAGTTCAGAATCTCAGGGAATGGCAGACTTGGCTAAGCTGTTGCATTTTCTCCGGCCTAGTGTCCCCAGAAGCATTATTTCACCAGGAAATATCTCTAATTTTCCTGAGAAAATAAAATTATTTCCCATGAGACCCCTTTCTCTTCTCACTTTCTCTTCATCTCAAACCCCCTTGACCTGATTCTCTCTTCCTTTACTCAATCTCTAAACAATAAGGTCTCCCTACTTCCCACTAAGGCCAACTTGCCTCTGATCTCCATTCTGTCTCATCTTCTCTAACAAATTTCTCTCCCTATCATCACCCCTTCCCCAATCTTCAAATGCTCCCTATTTACTGACTCCTTGTCTTCTACCTTCAATTAGGGCCAGGTCTTCCTAGCCTTAAAAACAAACAAAATGAAAACCCTTCACTACATCCTACCATCGTAAGGCAATAGTCTCATATCTCACCTTCCTTTCTCAGCCAAATTCCCAGAAAAAGCTTTTGACAATAAACTGCCACCACTTCCTCTCCTCTCACTCCCTCTTGGTCCTCTGGCCTCTATTCTCTGAACTGAAACTTCTCTCCCCAAGGCTGACAAGCACCTTTATTGCCACGCTTTGCGGCCCTCGGCTTTCTTGGCCTCATTTCTGACTGTGACACCTTGTCCTCTGAGCTTTCAGGATGGATGAGCCAGCCAAGTCTGTCAGACCGATCACAGCATCTCCGTGTCCTTGGCAGGCTTGTCCTCCATATCCCGCCTTAGAATTGGGAGTGTTCCCCAAGGCTCTGTCCTAGATCCTCCTCTCTCACCTTATTGGTCCCCACGTCTTTAATTATCATCCTTATCTAGATTACTTAAGATTTACATATCCATCCTCAATTTCTCCTCTAAGCTACACTCCCACAATGGCAGCTGCCTATTGGATATTTCAAAGTAGATGTTCCAAAGTCATCACAAACTCAAAACACAACTGATTATTCCCCCCATCAAAACCTGCCAATATTCCAACTTCTCCCATTCCTACTGAAGGTGCCACAGTCCTCATAGGATCCAAGGATCACAACTTCACCGTTACCCAAGATTCTTTACTCTGCTTCACCCCACAGAGCCAGTCAGTTTCCAAACCTTGACATTTCTACTCCTGTCTCTTTTATCCTTCTATGGCTGTCCTCTTACACAATCAAACCACTACCTTGGTTTGTGTTCTCATCCCCTCTCATCTACACTATTGCAAAAGCCCTTCAATTGCTCTCCCTGCCTTAAGCCTCTGGTTCCCAATGCATCCTCCACACAGCAGCCATAGAGCCTTGTCCTGAGTGCACACCTGATCATATCACTCCCTTACTCAATAAACTCCAGGAGAAAAATAACAAGTCTCTGTTTTACTTTTAAAACCCTCCATATCTTCTCAGGCTCATTATACATGACTTCCCTTCCCACTTCCTATAACCCATCCATAATCACTGGCTCTCTTTTCCCCTCTAGCAGCACTCCATTCTCCACCTGTGTGCCCTGGTCTTGGCCATCTCCCATGCCTAGAATGCATTTCCTCCTCACCTCTGACTCATAGGACCTTTGTTCTGTTTCCAAACCATGTCACATACATTCTGACCATCTTTCTCATCCCTCTGCGGCCAAAACCCAGACCCTATTTCTGGGGCTTTGAGAGATGAGACATTACATTCTACTCCCCAGAACCAGGCTAACACACCACTTCCTGACCATTCCCAACCACAGCCACTGCACTCTGGCTGCCCCCTTTCTAGTTCATCTTTATGTCTTGTCTCCCCCCCGCCCCAACCTTAGAATGGAAGCTCTTTGAAGGCAGAGCCTGGTCTGCTTGCTTTTTTATTCATTCAAACTCACAGAATCTCTCTTCCTTTAAGATTCATCTTAAGCACCAGCTCAGCATGAAGCCTTTCTTGATCCAGCCCCCAGCTACTAGTCCCTTCCCTTTCAAATTACTTTGCTGTTGTTGTTTTTTTTTTTGTTTTATTTTTTTGTTTTTGCTTTTTGGAGGGCAATTGGGGTTAAGTGACTTGCCCAAGGTCACATGGCTAGTTTTGTGTTAAGTATCTGAGGCTGGATTTGAACTTGGGTACACCTGACTCCAGGGTCAGTGCTCTACTTACTGTGCCACCTAGCCACCCCCAAACTACTTTGTATTTAACTAGTTTGCATTTATTTCCATTTATTCATTTTCTATCAATGCTATATGTAATTGTGTGTGCACTACTGTGTCCCCCATTTGAATGTCATTTCTCGTGAGCAGGAATCGTTTCATTCTGTATTTCCATCTCCAGTGCCCAGCCCAGTGCCTGACCCAGAGCAAAGACATCTGGTTGGTTAGCACCAAATAAGAAGCATTCTGGATTTTGATGGAAAATTTTGGCCCCAAAGGAGAGAAGAAAAAACCCTGCCTCTTTCTGTTCTGTACAGTGGGGGCTGCAGGTTGAAAGCACGTCATACACCGTCCAGCTCAGGGGATCTGTTGGTAAGCTCTGCTGAACTGCTTCCCCTCCTCCTTTTTTATTCTTAGCTGTCTGAGATGGCTCAGTGGCTGGTAGAGGGGGAAGAGGTCTATGCAGCAGTGAAGATGACATGAAAGGAGGGCTCCAATAATGATTTTCTTTAATGACGCATTCTGGAAACATTTATGACCTTGTTCCTCACTTTTATCATCCTGTGTCTGTTTGTGAGGCTTCCTATAATCCGGCTGTACCAGATCTGTGCACACTTTCCCTCTGGGATTGCCAGTAATTTGCCCTGAGCTCTAGACAAACCAGCTGTGTCACAACTGACCTCACTGTCATATTCTACACCACAGAAATTACAGGGAAACTGACGCCAACTCAACATAGGGGGGAATTCCTCACAAGTAGAAGGTTTCCAAAAGTGGAACAGCTGCCCACAGTGGTGTGGAGTTCCCCAGCATGGCAAGACATCAAGCATGGAAGACAGGTGGATGGTTACTTGCTAGGGAGGTTTTAGAAGGGATTCCATTCAACTGCTTGGTTCCTGTGATTCCCACCAATTTCTAGCATGGCAGGATTCTATGAAATGTTTATTGAGCACCCAAGTACTGGTAGGGCACTGCACGTTGGGCAGAGACACACATGTTCTCTGGTCTCAAGGAGGAGACATTGTGCTGGGCAGAACACAGACAATCCTCAGCATCAGTGAATTTGGCCATCGTCTTTGGGGCTACGTTTCAAATTTCTACTGCAAGGTTGAACTAGATAAGACAACAGTCCACACAAGAGTGATACTTACAAGACTAAAGAGGAAAACAGGCTCACATTTATCTCTAAATGGCTGCAGGGTCACCAGATTGTCTGCTTCCGCCTGAAATCAAAGCAAACATCTTATATGTTCACAGGCCAGTGTATACACATCAGGTTCAAAACTGTATAAAATCCATTTCTGTGTTCATTTAAAACAGTGAAGAGCACCCAACTTGCCACTAGTGGACTTTACAATTCTGAGGAAATCAGGTAGCACCTGTGGGCCTCAGTTTCCTCATCTGCAAAATGAGAATAATAGAATAACCAGGGTTATTTTGTGGAACAAATGAGATAAATCATGGACATATGTAGATAGAGATATAGTCTGTATAGCTACGTCACTTTGTAACCATAAAGTGACATATATACATATAAATGTACATGTATATTTATATACATATAAACATATATATTCAGACAACCTATCACCTATGTGTATTGGGGTGCCCTGTTACATATAATTACTTATGTGCATGTGTGTGTATTATATATTATCATGGATACATACATAGCAACTCTATATACATACATATATTTCCTTAAAGGAATTGATTTCCTTAAGGCCATAATTATATGTGTTTGCTCCCATAAATAGAGACAGAGAGAGTTCGAGATAGGCTGTCCAAATATAAGTAATACAAGTGAACAGTTGAATGTGTGTGTGTGTTTGACTTGACTGCCACATAGACTGAGATCAGAGTCCAACATACAGATACATAGGAATCAATAGATATGTAGTTGGTCTTTAGGATCACTTCCAACTCCAACTCTCCAAACCTCTGACCTTTCATTTCATTGATGGGGGGCAGGGGGGGTAATTCCTGATGTGGAAATTCCCTCCTTTAATGAGGGTCAACACCTGGTCTGTAAATTACAACCTCAGAAAGTCACCTGGGGCACTGAACGGTGACTTATCCTTTGTCATATAAACAGTAAGTGTTCTAGGCAGGACTTGACCCCAACCCTTCTTGATTCCAAAGCCTCCTTGGTCACCTCACGATGCCTCTTCCTTTGCATGTAGCAAGTGTTCAGTGGATAAAATGAGGTGGGTGTTATCAGTCTTTCTAGTTGGTTAGTTAGCAAGAGAGAGAAAGAGACAGAGACAGAGAGATGGATATATGAACAATCCCTTCCACACCGTCTCCAGAGTTAATATGTAGCAAAAGTAAGTGGTCTTGAAGAGTTGCGGCCATGATGGTCATGAGAAGCCTCCCCAGATCTCACCAGGCTGGGCCTCAGGAAACATACACTTGAACCATCTCTTTCCTTTCCTCATGGTAGAGTTTGCCATAGCTGAAGCTCTGCAGGCATTATTTTTTCAGAACCCAAGAATTTGAGGGTTGGAACAAAGACCAAGCTTCATGTTGAGTGGAACTGTAGCAGCAAGCACCCCAGCGTCCCCAGGGTTGCTGCCACCACAGGTTCTTGGATCTGCTTTGATAAAGGAAAGCAACTCAAAATGGGTTAACAAGCTTACTTTAATCAGTCAAACATATGTATCGTTTACCTAGTTCAGGGGAAAAAGGTCAGCACCCCGAACTTCAGAATATACAGACAGAATTATCAAGACAGAGAAACAGATGAAGTAGACAGTTTCCAAACTGTCCAACCATTACATCCATACCAAATCAACATCCGGATTTCAACATCTGGGTTTTTCAAAGTCGAGGGGGGGCTCTCAACAATGGCTTCCCAGAATCCAGATCACAGAACACTTCTCAAAGTGGGCCCCCAAAACAAAGCTACACATCAGGGCTTATATATCCTTCTCCTGGCTCAGAGAATGTAACAACCTTATTGACTCACTGGCCAATCAAGAAGTATCTACTGAAAAACTAACCTCCCACCCCAGGCTCCAGGTGCACTTTAGCCTAGGGGCAGGGAAGATCTTTAAAATTTACATTCCCATTACAGGAACTGATCATAGGACTTCTTGAGCAAAAAAACAAACAAATGAACACATCTTATCATGCAGGGAAGATACAAAAGGCATGCACATACTCACTGCCACCCACAGTATTCCCAAATTTGATCTAACCTGGAGGAAATGAGTTTTTATATGGAAATTCTCCCCAGAAGGCATAGCTCAAATTCTAGCTTGCCTCATGGTTCTCTATCTTTCTATGCTGGGAAAAGACTACGATTCCTAGAGTCCTTAGCTTTTTTTTTTTTTTTTTGCTTTTTGGAGGGCGGTTGGGGTTAAGTGACTTGCCCAAGGTCACACAGCTAGTTTTGGTGTTGAATGTCTGAGGCCGGATTTGAACTCAGGTCCTCCTGACTCCAGGGCTGGTGCTCTACTCACTGAGCCACCTCGCCACCCCAGTCCTTAGCTATTTAGCTCTCTGTGCTGGGCAGCCAACCCAAGCCTTTCTCTGAATGACTGTTAAGGTAGAATTCCTTTTGACTTACTGGCTGCACTCATGGCTGTGCATCAGCAGGGCCACCTTAGGTTGTGCAGCTCCCAGGAGATGGTTTTTGCAAGGGCCCTCTCTATATAAGTAATACTATTTTTCAAGTATGGCACAATATCCATGGGTCCATGGGAGACATGCTAATTTATTAATAAAGACTTAAAATAATTAGCTTACAACATTCATCTTTTCATAACTTTTATGATTCAAAACAATGACTGTACAAAACAGAAATAACTATCTAAATTTAGATGAGTATTGCAGACCACAAACCACTGTCTGGGATAAATCATGACCACCAAAGACTAAGGGATATCCCTACACACACACACACACACACACACACACACACACACACACACACACACA
>NW_027185761.1:68939048-68949504 GCF_028583685.1 Petaurus breviceps papuanus | reverse complement strand
ACACACACACACACACACACACACACACACACACACACACACACACATACACACACACTCACATATACACACATACACACTCACGCACAGACTCACACACACATGCACACACACACACACATCTTCCAGGCTATTCCCAACATTCCTCTTGAGATATTCTGGGGAGATGGCTTATACCCTGAAGCCTCACGTCACTCCTGTCTGCAGGCCTTCAACCTGCCCCAAATGTCCATAGCTTCATTTTCAGAAAGTGTTTTCCAGCAGCACTGATAACTGAGACTCAGAAGTTAGAGTACATTAAACAACCGGCTAATACACAGTCCAAGAAAAACTGAAAATATTGTCCTTTTGTGATTGCTAGTGTGTGTCAAAAAATAAAGCATAGTGAATAAACATTTTATTATAGAACAGCATTCTATTTGGGGACATTTTGCAAGAAGACCCTATATAGAAGGCCTTAACAATGATGTTCATTTTCACAAAATAGAAAATTTTAAAGAACATTCTTATTTTTTATTATTATTTGTTGTACTGATAATATAAGCAAACCAGAAAATGGAATACCATCTACATTTCATAATGCCCTGCTTTTTCGAAACCTCAGATACAATAATCTTTCTTGAAATTAAAATTATTTTTACTTAACATACAAATGTAAGAAAATTATAACTTAAGAAAATGAAATTTTCTTCTGTTTCAAAAATTGAAATGTTTCAATTTTTGATAGAAACTTTTTCTTTTTGCTTTTAGAGGGGAAGGCAGGGCAATTGGGATTAAGTGACTTGCCCAAGGTCACACAGCTAGTTTTGTGTTAAGTGTCTGAGGCCAGATTTGTACTCAGGTCCGCCTGACTCCAGGACTGGTGCTCTATTCACTGCACCACCCAGCCGCCCCTGATAGAAACTTTTGACAATATTTAATGTTAAAAATTATACTACACCTGGAGGGAGGAGGGTATAATGTAATGCCAAGCAAAGGCAACTTCCCAAGGTTCAAAATACCAGCATAGGTGCTCTCCATTTTATTCAGTGAAAAATTAAGAACAGAGAAGATCAAAATATGACATCATTCAAAATACAGCATTTACCAAGTATGATTCAATAATCTCCAAGTACTACCCCCAAGTGTGATTTAATCAAGTGCTACCCTGCCCCAGGACATTACATTCATTTAATCAATTACAAAGTCCCTCTTCTAAATACTACTCTACCCCTAGGCTGCACATTCATTTAGTCCATCACAAAGCCCCTCTTCTCACATGGAGATTAGTTTCCAAACATAAGTAAAGTACATTCACTTGTTCAACCATAGAACACAAAAAGGTCAAGAGTTCCCCACCCCTGGATCACAATTGAATCTACCCCAGAGTTACATCAAGTTTAAGCACAGCACTTAATACCCAAATGGAGGTCTTTTCTTCATCTTGACAAGAGGCAAGTTCTCAACAATATTTTTTCCTGGGGAGACAAAGCTTAGCGAGGCCACAAGATACATTGCCAGTCTCTTCATTAATTCATCCTCTGTCTGCAGAACAGTCTTAGGATCCCTGAAAACATTAGCAAAACCCTCTTTCAGGATTTCTGTAAACATACAACAAGAAAATCCTTCTTCAGGGCTTCTGAACCAACAGCAAGGTTCCAAGAATTCTGCAACAACAGCACTGTCCTTCACCAGTTGACAGTATTCACTCTCTGTCTGCAGAACAGTCTCAGGAGCTCTGAATCAACAGCAAGGTTCCAAAACCTCTGCAACAACAGGACTGTCCTTCACCAGTGGACAAATCTGGCAAAACAACATCAAAACAGACAAAGTACCAGCATAACAGCTATGTCTCCTCAGTCCTTAGCAGCTCTGGGTGGCAGTTCTCAAAAGTCCTGGGCAATTCAAAGTGGCCCTCAGCAATCCTCTCTGTCTCTCTCTGCCTCCAAGATGCTGCTTCCAAAAAGTTCTTCTGCCTCTCTCTTTTCTTGTGTCTCTCTAAATTTACGTCACCAGCTCCTCCCAGGTCAGCCCTCTCTTTTCACATGAACAAGTCCATCTCACAAGTGGGATTCACAAGCTCTGGGTTTTAACACAATCAAACCAAAAACCAAGCCAATACAGGGGAATCTTTAAATTACATTACTATTACAGAGGGTTGCACTATTATTTATGCCAGCTTAAATAAACACAAATCTGAAAATCAGAAATGAAATAGTTCAGTCTCTACACAAACAACCCAAGCTCCAGCTGAGCATCACATGACAAAAGACACTCTGTGCATAATATGATGAGCGGGGTGCATGCACACTTTGATAGGGACCTGCCATCAATCTGCCCCTTGGGGTTAAAAAAGGAAAACTGTTTTATTTAAGTGTTTTGCAGTTACAGTCATAATATGAATGACTATTATGTTTCTTAATAATAAATGTAAATGAATTGTGGAGCATTTCATGAACCATTTCCAATTTAGGTAGCCCCCAGAATCTTCAAGCCGTGGGTACAGAACATATTAGCAATTTCTAAGAAGTACATACAGGACATCAAAAACCATTTAGTGCACAGAACATGGAGAGGATGCCGCTAACATCAGCATTTAAAGGTAGTAGCATTCTTCAACTTTCATGTGCCACATAACATCCATCTCCTTTCTCTGGGTCTTTGCCTAGGGCTAGGCTGTCTGGCCTCTATACAACTCAGCTGAAATACTCCCTCCTTCAAGAGGCCATCCCTGATTCCCCTGGCTGTGAGCCCCACTCCAAATCACTACCTTTATCTTGCATGTAATCTATATATTTACTCCTCTGTGAATATGTTGCTTCCCCTAGTAAAATACACATTCCCTGAGGATGGGGACTGTCTAATTGTGTATAGTGTCTGCAGAACCTAGCACCTGACAGGACAGGTGTTGAATCAGGCTTTGTGATTAGACACTGACATTATGGTCCCTGCTCTTGTGGAGGGCACAAGTTATGATGTACACTATGACACAGGGGAGGTCACGGGGCAAAGTCAGGAGAGAAAGAGTTCGAGGAAAACGTAGCTAGGAAAGAACTAAGAGCTAGGAGGGTGAAGAGAGGGGGCCCCCAAATGGCCAGGCTCAAGATGAAGAGGGAGCTCATTCTAGGCTTGAGGGGCAGACCCCACAAATCCACAGAGACGAAAGAGAGCAGAGTTTGGAGAAGAGCTCCTAGTCTTGGCTGGCTACAACATTACTGGACAAAACTGAGTCATGCAAACAAAATGTTACGGCAGTATATACAATGTCAAATCAAGTATGAAATGAAGTAACTCCACCAAAAAAAGCTGAAAGTTTACCTGTCCGGACAGAAACAAGGTTTTCCTTTTCAAATAATAAAACATGTCTAGTCACGCTATTTCATTAGAAAAAATGTTAATATTTTAGTGAGAACAAAAAGGGTTTGTACCATTAATAACAAATATTTTAAATTGTATATTTCATCTCTATCTCCTCTTTAATGTCTGTTTTTCATAATGTAACACGTTAGCACAGGAGTACACACAATAATTTATAAGTAAATATGATTTTTTACTGATGACATGATCTGTCAAAAGAGTTCGGAGAATGCTGGCCTAGGGCACTGAGAGCTTAAGGGACGACTTGTCCATGGGCACCCAGCTCTCCTGGGACAGGAGCCAAGCTGCCCCCTCCCCAGCTTCTCCTTACACTGCCTCTAGTAATACACACACACACACACACACACACACACACACACACACACAGCAATAGAGACTGTGTTTCCAAATCCCTATTTACCATTAAAGAAGTTTCAAAGAGCATTATTGAGATGCCCCACTAGAAGGCACAATGGGGAGAGCCTTTTGAACTTGGAGTCAGAAAGACCGAAGACTGAATCCTCCTTCAGACGCTGGAAGGTTTTGTGACCCTGGGCAGACCACATAACCTTTATGATCCTCAGTTTCCTCTCTGGTAAATGGGGCATAAGAATAACATCTGTATCCCCATGATGCTCAGGGGAGAGAATGAGAATAAATTCAGTCCAGCCTGGCCTAAAGATCCCACATCATATTTCTTTTTAGCTACAATGAGTGGGGTCCTCTGAAGTCCAGTGTCCCTTGAGACATGGGAACCAGGATAGGTCCCCATTTCTTGCTTTTCCTGGGTCTAAGGGTGATTGCTGTTGTTCAGTCATGTCCCAGTCTTCATGACCGCATGGACCACATCATGCCACTACTGTCCATGGGGTTTTCTTGGCGGAGATACTGGAGGAATTTGTCATTTCCTTCTCTAATAGACTGAGGCAAAGAGAGGTTAAGTGACTTGCCCAGGGTCATAGATGCAGTTAAGTGTCTGAGGTCAAATTTGAACTCAGGTCTTTCTGATTCCAGACCCAATGCTCTCTCCACTGAGTCTCCTAGCTGCCTCCTAAGAGGGATACAGTGCATTAATCACTCTACAATTCTCTGCCTCCTCTTCTGAAGGAAAGCATTCATCAGTTCCAGCTACATCACAAAGGGTTACCTCAAGCCAAGAAGAGCCACCCAAATGGGACTTCAGTGAAAATCCCTACAAATATGATCCCTTCTCTTTTACAGATGAAGAAGCATGTGCTCAAAAAGATGAAGACCTCACCCAAGTTAAAGCGGTTGGTCTTTGGCCAACATGTACCAGGAAGGAGAAAGAGAAAGAGCCACATCAGATGTGGAGGAAAGTGTGCTTCAGTAAATCTTCCTGCGACTGCAGGGCCCTCCAGAAGGCTGGCCTGGAGGCCATCCAGAATCCCTCCTGAGGCCATCCACAATACCTCCTGAGGCCATCCACAATCCCTCCTGAGGCCATCCAGAATCCCGCCCTAGCCATCCAGAATCCCAAGGCCATCCAGAATCCCTCCTGAGGCCATCCACAATCCCTCCTGAGGCCATCCACAATCCCAAGGCCATCCAGAATCGCTCCTGAGGCCATCCACAATCCCTCCCAATCCTGTGTCTGGGGCTACAGAAATGATCCTCACCACAACAAAATGCAGAATTTCCTCTTCATTGGAAAACTCATTTTTCAGTTTCCGGAACAAAGTCTGCGTTGCTTTGCAAGGCCCGCACCAAGCTTGATAGACGTCGATGACTAGAGCATAGATGTGTTTAGGGAGGATTAGACAACAACCTGTGATATCTGCAGAGGCACCCTCCCAATCTGGGCTGAAGGGCAGGGTGGGCCTCCTGACTGGCCCACATCGTTACTAAATGACTGAGGATCTGGGAACACGAACAGGGGCTCCCAGAGAATGACTGGACCCAAATCTAGTCACTACAGGGGTAGCAATCTCTGGGATACCTGTGAGGCCTTTGTTCTGCAGCATTTCTTCCCACAGAGTTTCATTATTGATGACTGCCTACAACAGGGAAAGGACTGTGTCACGACCCAGCAGTTAAGCTAACAATGGACCCAGCCTCCAAATGTCACAGTTCATGACACATACCTGTAACTGGACTTCTTTCTTCTTGCCTGCCATTTACCTGCTGAATGAATGAAAAGAGAAAAAGAAAACACACTAAAAAGAAAGAGGGAGGAATGGCCACAAAGGGTTGTATGCATCTAAGGGCTTGTTAGCCCAAACTGACCCGGGAGGGCACTGAAGTCGGTGGAAGCATGTTTGTCACACTAGTCTTTCTTGACCAATGGGACTGCTCTGCCCCATGCCATTATTTAGGCGTCATTGGTGTGTGAATCTCAGCCTGTAGATGGGAAGCAGAGCTGAGCCTTGCTTTCTCTTCCTCTTCTCTTTTTGACTGAGAAGATCTAGCAGATGAAGAAGTTATAAACACACCCACCTGCCCTAGGGGCATACCCTCCCCTCTCTGCCTGCAGACAGTGCTCACTGTTACTGCTGGATGGACTGAACAGTGCACGGCCCCATTGTGAATGGGCCCTTGTGGCAGGATGTCTCCAGGAGGGTATCTTAGGGCTCTGGACTTGGTTTGTCAAAAACTTGGTTAGAGATTAGATGGCCTGCTCAGCAAATGGGCAGATAGGAGGGCCAGCATTGGCTAATACAGTCAGGATCCCAAAGGCTAGAACATGGGGCTGAATGTACTAAGATGGAATTCAATAAAGGTAAATGTGAAGTCACAGAATCTGAGAGTTGGAAAGGAATTCAGTGAAACCCACACAAGAAGGAATCACCAACACAACAGCCCCAACTGGCATCTGTCAAGCATTGGCTTGACCTCCAAGAAGGATGCTTAGGGAAGTTTTGCTTTGGTTTTTCTCCCCTGATGTCAGGAATTGGTCCCTTTGCAATACCCTGTGCTTCTGATTCTGCTCTTTGGGGCCACACAAATTAGACATTTATAAAGCACTTAGCACAGAGCATGATACATAGAAGGGATTTTATAAATATAGTTATTATTATTATAAAGCATAGTGCTAATTCCTCTCCTACATGACAGCCCTTTAAATACCTTGACATGACTTTATGGACCTTGCCCCACCGTATCCTTTTACACAGGTTAAACATGCCCACTTCTTTCCAATGATCTTTACTATCCTGGTTTAGCAGCGTCCTTAAATCGTGCTGCCCAAAACAGGAGACAGTTCTCCTAACGAGGTCTGGCATAGGCAGAATCAAAGGTATTCTCAGCTCCCACTTCCTGGAATCTCCGCCCCTCCTATTACAGCCCAAGGTGGCATTGAAGTTTTTGGCAGCCATATCTTGCTGCTGACCCACATTGAGTTTTCTGTCCACCAAAACCACCAGATAGCTTTCTGAGCATGTCCATGTCTATTCATACCTTTCCCATCTTTGGATTTTTTTGTACCCAAGGGCAAGACTTCATATTTACCTGTATCGAATTCCATCTTAGTACATTCAGTCCCACATTCTAGCCTTTGGGATCCTGACTCTATTAGTCAATGTAACTAACCCTCCTGTGTGTCATCTGCCCATTTGCTGAGCAGGCCATCTATATGTCTTTGACAAACCGAGTCCAGAGCCCTAAGGTACTCTTCTGGAGACATCCTCCCACAAGGGCACTGAAGCATTTACAATGGCTCTCTGAATCCAGTCATCCAACCAGTTCGGAATACATCTACCAACTGTCTCCCCAAGTATGCAATGTGATACTTTAGCAAAAAGCTGGACTAAAATTGTTGCCCTGATCCACTAGTTCAGTGACTCTGTCAACAAAGGAAATGAGGTTAGTCTGACTCCATTAGACCTTGAGAAAGCCAGCCTGGCTCTTTAGAGTCACTGCTTCCCTTTCCAGGGAATGGTTCACCAAATCATCTTTTTAATGAGTTAAATTTTCCTAGGAATCAAAGTTCAAGTCACCAGTCTACAGTGGACAGACTTTGTCCTTTATTTTTCAGTCAGAACTTTTGCCCTTCTCTAATCATGTAGCACCCCTACTATTTTCCATGGTCTTTCCAACTGACCAGGGCTCTGCCATCATAGCTGCCAATTCTTCCAGAAACTTAGCCATGGGGTTTCAATCCATCAATTGTAGCTCTGGTCTCTTTTACTATTTCCTTATTTATCTTGGATACCAACTCCCTGTGAATCATTTTCTGTCCCTCCCAATCCAAAAGTTATTCTCTTTGGTAGAGAAAACAGAAACACAATGGGAATTGGGCAGCTTTACTTCCTCTCTCTTCTTGGTTACCAATCATCATTCCATCTTCCCCAAGCACAGTTCTCACACTTTTTTCAGATCCTTTCTGTCTCCCAATATAACCAAAAAATAAAACCTTTGTGATTTTCTTAGCATCGAGGTATCCATTATAGTTTCTGAAAGCTGCTGATGTAGCTTCCATTTAAGGGAACTTCTTTCCTAAGTAGGTAAAATGTCCATATTAAGAATCATTGATTGAGATTGCTTGTCTTCTTGGGGAAGAGGGAGAGGAGGGAGAGAGAAAAAATTGGAACTCAAAATACTATTTAAAAAATGGAATGTTGAAAACTTTAAAAATAAAATGCTATTTATAAAACAATAAAAATGATATATCACACCTGAAAACCAAAATGAAATGTTCTCCAAATTAAAAAAATAAGTCATTGATTGTAATGCTTCTTGTGTGCCCGCATGATAAAGTGTTCAATTGGCTTTGAAGCATGGCTGCTCTTAATCTCATAATTTTCATGCTAAAAAATTCCACAAATTTCCTCCTTTGCAAGAAGCACCCCTGGGCTTCCCCTCCCCTACTCTGAGATGGTGATCAATTCTTCCAATGTCATTCATTCTCAGGCTAATTGTTGCCATAAGCTCATAGATCTAGAGTTGTAAGAGACCTCAAGGTCTAATCCATTCTAATCCATCATTTCACAGACCAGGAAACTGGGGCCCCATGAGATTGTGTCTTGCCCACTGTCACAGATAGTAAATGACAGACATAAGATCTGAACCAGGGTCCTTTTGACTACCATGATGGATAGACTTCCCAGCCTGAGATGCAGCTAAGAGTCACCCAAGGTGACTGAATGAGTGTTACTCTTAAACTACTTATGAGAAACCACCCATCATATACCTCCCCCCTCCTACCCCAATAAAAACTGTAGGTATTTAAGGCTGAAGAACCAGCCATGCCTGAAGAAAATATTGACCATGTGCATCCATGTTTATCCAGGGTCTCTTGACCCCTCAGACCTTCAAGACCAATTTTTTTAAAACAATAACTGAGAGTTTCCTGATAAGTGACATCAGGATCAGAGCCTTTTCTCTCCATAAAGGGGGTGGACCTAGCCAGGACCAGAGGCAATCAGGAAGTCAGGCTACTGAGAACAAACAATTCTGTCTTGTGTTCTGTCATTTGTAAGAATTGCTCATTTGATCCTTGGTTAAGTTTGCACAAAACAGTCCTGCTCTCTCTCCTGGTAACTTAGAAATGTTGGAGGTCCTCAGAAGCACTTCCCCGATTTCCCAGATCTGACCAGTTCAGGTATACTCCATGTCTAAAATTATATAACTGGCATGTTCAAACAGTAAATAGACATTTCTTCATAGCGTTTGTGCTAATGAGACCAGAGCAAATAGCGAGTCTGAAGGAACATGTCTGTATTCCTTCCCACTAAATTTAGTGACCACTGTTTTGGACTTGGAATGAGGAAATGTGAGGTTCAAGTACTGCTTCTGACACTATCTCAGCCTTGGTTTCCTTGGTTTCAACCGGAAAATAGCCAACCCCGCAATACCTGTCTACCAGAGTGATTCTGAAGCTCCCATGAAATAATACAATACATTCTAAGCATTATAGAGGGTCATGAATGGGAACTGAGAATGGATTGTCCAGAGAAGCAATTGTCGGTTTCTTCTCATGTACAAAGTGAGGCTGGCCTCAGAGTAAGGAAGCCTTCGATCTACACCGGCCGCATGAACTCTAGTGTTTTGTGTAGTCAACTGATCGTTGAAGGATTAAGAACCGTCAGGACCAAAGACAATCAGGCTGTTCACAGAACCGCCAGAAATCCTCAGGTCCCAGGCACCGGAAAGCAGAAAGCTCCACGAGAGGTTTCGGCTGTCCCCGCCACCGAGACTTAAGAACCGGGGACTATCACCGTACCGACGCACCCGGCCGCTTGAGGTCCGAGGACCCGGGTTCAAGTCTCTTTGGTGGCATTAAGGCTCTAACTAATGGACACCCCCCCCCCCCCCCCACCCTTTTCCTCCCCGCGTCGATCCCTTGTATTTTCCCTCCTATGTTCCTTTGGTAATACCTGAGGAGACACACAGCAGTGTGTTGGGAGAATTACAGGACAGATGGAGAGAGGGAGAAAGTTGGCGCACGGATGGAAGCAGGACAAGCGACTGGATGGACTGGGGGCAGGGTGGCCTCTGTCACTGAGCCCTCAGGAGACACAGCACGAAAGCTCGGGGACGCCGCCCAACCCCCGGCGCTCTCGAGCTGCAGCCAACCACCGTCACCGGGGCCTGGGGTGCGGGCGCTCGGCGCCCTGCGCCGCAGAACCCCCTGCCCGACGCCCCGGGGCGCGCCGCTGTTCGGCAGCTGGCAGCCCTAGAAAGGATTCAGAGCCCCCGCTCCACTTCTCGGGGAGCCCCACCAGTCTGGTTCTGGAGTGAGCGCAGCCCCCCAGCCTGGATGCCTCCCTTCGCCTTTCCTTCCGCTGTGGGAATCACGCTGCACCCCAAGCGAGGCGCGTTTTTGCGGTTCTGTCGCTTTTCAGTGTGCCCGACTCGGAGCACTGGGGGTACGTGCAGCATTGCACAACCTGCGCCCTCTCCAGCGTTCCTGTCCCTGAGCTCCTTCCTCTTCCCAGAATTCTCTGGGCCAGTCAAACTGGCCCAGCGGCCGCCTTCTGCCTGGACCCTCCACCTCCTCTCTCTGGGCCTCTCCCTGACTGCCCCACCACACCTCCCATGCCTCACATGCGCTCCCCTTAACCTCCACCCTTTAGGATCCCTGGCTTCCTGTGGGTCAGTCAACAGACAATTATTAAACACCTACTGTGTGCCAGGCATGATGCTAAGCCCTAGGGATACAACA
>NW_027185761.1:68916460-68939038 GCF_028583685.1 Petaurus breviceps papuanus | reverse complement strand
ACTTGGACCCTAACGAGAGACAACCTGCAAACACCCACAAGCCAGCTCCAGGCAGGATCAATCGAAAATAATCACCGGAGGGAAGGCACTGGAATTGAGAGGGAGTGGGGAGGCTTCCTGCATGGAAGCTGGGAGGCAGAGAGGAGGAGGAGGGAGAGCATCGCAGGCAGGAGGGACCAGTCATGGAAAAGGACCCGACCCAAGAGATGGAAGGTCTCACAGAACCATGAGGAGGCGATGTCACTGGGCCAAAGTGTACCTGGCTGAGAGGAAGGTGTAAGCAGACGGGAAAGGAGGATGCTGGGTCATGGAGGACTTTGAATGTTAAGCAGAGGATTTTGTATGTGATCCTGGAGATGATAGGGAGCAACTGAAATTTACCGAGGGGAAGAGAGAGTGGCATGGTGGGTCCTGGGCTTCAGGAAAATCTCAGTGGCTGAATGGAGGATGGGTTGGAGTGGGGAGAGACAGGAGGCCCGCAGACCCACATCCAAGCTATTTCAGTAATCCCAGCATAAAATGATGTGGGCCTGCACCACTGTGTCAGAGAAGAGAAGGGGGGTATATGGGAGGGATGCTGCAAAGGTGAAATTTACAGGCCTTGGCAACACCATATGGGGGGGGGGGGGTAGTGAGATACAGCTAGGAGTCCAGCTTGACACATGGCTTTAAGTGTGGGGATCTGGGAGGATGGCATTGCCCTCTACAGGAAGAGGAAAGGGCTGGGAGGAAGGTTTAGGGGGAAAGTTCTGTTTTAGACGTGTTGAGTTCAAGACATCTACTGGACATCCACTAAGATTCAGCTCAGGCACCAAGTGCTATGTGAAGCCTGGCATGGTCCCCAAGCCAAGTCACTGGAGCCTTCCCTTCTAAAGCCACCTTCCTTCTATTCTGTATTTATCCTGCATGTACCAATTCTGTGTATGTTATCTCCCCTGTTCGAAAGTGAGCTCCTTGAGGGCAGGGTCTGTCTCTGCTTTTCCTTTGTACCACCATTACTTAGCATAGAGCCTGGTGCATGGTAAGCACACTAATAAACATTATACCAATTGATTCCTTAAAGTTTGTTGAGGAATATCACTGGTGTTTCAACAAGCAATGATTTCATGTGGGAAAATTGAGATGCTAATCCACTGTTGGTAGAACTGTAAACTGACCCAGCCATTTTGGAGACCATTTTGGAATTATGCCCAAAGGGTTGTTAAAGTGCCTGTACCCTCTAACCCAGAAATGCCCCTATTAGATATGTTTCCCAAGGTGATCAGAGAAAAATGGAAGGAACCTGTTCTCAAAGAACCTGTTCTAAAATATTGATACTAGCTCTCTGTGATGGCAAAGAACTGGAAATTGAGGGGATGCCCATCAACTGGGGAATGGCTAAATAAGTTGTGATAAATGATTGTATTGAAATACCACTGTGCTGTAGGAAATGACAAACAGGTTGATTTTAGAAAAAAAACATGGAAAGACTAGTATGAAATAAAGAAGAGTGAAATTAGCAGAACCAAGAGAATGCAGCATACAGTAAGAGCAATTTTGCTCAAAGAGTAACTGTAAACAACTAAGCTATTCTGGGTATTATAAGTACTCAAATCAACTGCAAAGGACCTATGAAAGAAGATGCTATCCACCTCCAGAGAAAGAATGGATAAACAGAAGTGTGTATAGCATGATTTTATATGTGTGTATACATACACACACACACACACATATATATATATATGTATATAGAGAGAGACATCTGTGTCAAATGGTGGCCTTCCCTAATGCAGGGGGCAGGGAGACAGTTCAGAACTTAAATGTAACAAAATAATTGATTTAAAAACTAGCATTGAATTAAACCTACAGATTAATTGGGGTAGTAATGTAGAAATCACTTCCTCTTGGGCAGCCTGTTTGTCACCTCTTGATTTCACAAGGTTACCAACAGGCCATGTTTAGGGATCACTGTTAGCTGGAAACCAGGCACTGGATGCCCATTCTCAAGTTGTCCTGGGGAAGCACATATCCTTCCTGCCATGTACGTGGCATGGAAGTGGGGTAGGGGAAGAGGACTGGGTATGTATTGGAGAGGAGGGCTAGAGATATCCTTTCCCACTTTGGTGAAAATCCAAAGGAAACCTGATATTAGCTGTGTCCCAACAAAGAGGCCACCTATAAAAGAGACAAGAAGCTATTTCTCCTCGTTGTTTAGGGCCCACAGAGACAGAGGCTCTCCCTGAATCTGTTGTCAACTCTTTTTGATGGACTCCCCAGTTAAAGGGGCCATGTGATGATCATCCAGAAGAGGCTGGTTGTATATGTCCCTTAGGACACATCATATGTGCCTACCCATGGTGAAGAAGCATGTATCCCTAGCTCCATGAGAGGTGGGGTCCTCCTGGTCACTCTTGTTAGATAAAAAACTTCTGAAAGGAAGCAACCAGCACACTGGGCATCCTCTGAGGAGGTTCCATGGAAGAACGTGGGCGAGAATCACATGGGATGAGAAGGGCGGGGCCAGCAATCTTGATTTCTTCCCCCAGACTCTCAGCCTGCCAGATACTCACCCAGCAAGAAGCACCAAGGGACCTACCACAACGCTCATTGTCCATTTGCCATTGCACCCTGGATGGGTGTCCATTCTTGACTGGATGGTAGACCTACTCCCCAATGCCCACCTCTGCCTAAAGTGATCCAGAGCTCACTCCAGCTCTCAGGTTCACCTCCCTTCCCATTAGATTGGAGCCTGATGCCCTGCTATTGCTCCCCAAGCTGTCGCACGTACTCTCTGGCTGTGACTTCCAGACCGCTCTCCGTTGGCCCTTCTATCTTCGATGAAAGTGCAACCTCCTTCATTTGCTCGCACATAATTCCACTGTGAGCTCCTTGAGAGAGAGGACTAAGTTTACCTTTCTCCATATCCCCAACACTTAGCACAGCCCTGGGCACAGAAAGGTGCTTAATAAGTGCTTTTCCATTCCATTTATAGAAGTAGGACTTTTCTGTCATTTCCTTGTCAATCAGACCCTCTGAGCCATTTATTCATTCAGATGTTCCTTCCTTCTCCTAGCCTCTGGTTTATCTAAAGTGAGAATTGAAATACGTAGTTCAATTTTCTCCTCTTCAATCCCCCTCCATGGCTACTAAATTGATTTCTTGAACTCACTAGTCATTCTAAGTCCTCGCTTCCTTCAAAGCTCAGTTCAGGGCCCACCTCCTTTCCTGAGGACTTTGCTGATCCACTTATTTGCTAGTGCTTCACACACACCCACCCCAAAAAAAAACAAACCTGATATTTGTTTTGTACATTTTGCAAGCATACATGCAGTCTCCCAGAGAGAGTGTAAGTTCCTTGGGGCGCCGGGACTGTGTCATTTTAGTCTCCATATTCTCAGAACCTAGAACAGGGCCTGACACACAGTTGGTTGGTGGGTTATTGTGCCTCATTCTCTAAGAGGACCAAAATGACATCATTATGTGGGAGTCAAGACACACTGTGCCCTGCCATGGCTGATCAGACCAATGTCCACTCAGAAGGCTCTGCCACAGGTGAGTCACAAATAGTCCATACGAACATTTGGAGTGGAAGATGTCTCCAGATGTGCACATCTCACTCTTCTTTTGAGCTATTGCAATTCTGCTTCCCTCACAGATCACAGCTCCTGCTTTGGTGCAGGCACTCGATGCTGGACAGTCCTGTGCCAGTGTCTCCCATGTCATACAATCAATTCCAAAGTTTTTCAGAGAGACCTTGCATTGCATCTTCTGACCTCCATGTGACTGCTTGCCTTGTGTGAGTCCTCCATAAAACAGTCTTGGAGGCATATATTTGGCATGCAAATAATGTGCCAGTCCATCAGAGTTGCATTCTGCCAGAAAGTTTGAAGGCTTGGCAGTTTAGCTTGAGAAAAGACCTCTGTGCCCAGTACCTTATCTTGCCAGATCTTTAGAATCTTCCTAAGACAATTCCAATGGAAGTGGTTCAGTTTCCTGGCACAGCACTGGTATGCTGCCCAGATTTCATAGGCATACAACAATGAGGTCAGCACAATGGCTCTATAGACCTTCATTTTAGTGAATACCTCTTCTCTCCCATACTTTACTTCAGAGATTCCCAAACACTAAGCTCCCTCTGGCAATGCATGCATCAACCTCATTATCGATGTGTACATTCCTGGAAAGTATACTACCAAGGTAAGTGAACTTATCCACAGCAATCAAAATGTCTCCATTTGCTGTAAACAATGGTTCCATATGTGGGTGGTGTGGTGCTGGCTAGTAGAAAACCTGTGCTTTCTTGGTGTTAATTGTTAGGCCAATATTAGCACAAGCAGCAGAAAATTGATCGCATTTTGTTGCGTCTCAACCTCAGAGGCTGCTGTGAGTGAACAATCATCTGTGAACAAAATATCATGCACCAGCTCTCCTTCCACTTGAGTCTTGGCTTGTAGCCTTTTCAATTTGATTTACCGTCAGTGCCATTTTTGTCCTTATTGAAGGCATCTGACCACATTGCTGAAGACATCATGCTAAAAAGCATGGGAGAAAGCACACAGCCTTGCTTCACTCCATTCGTGACTGGGAAGCATGAGAGCATCACCCCTTATCCAGAACCAGTGCAAGCATGCCATCATGAAACTGACATACAATACTGGTAAACTTCTCTGGGCAACCAAATTCTGGCATAATTTTCCACAAGCCCTCATGACTGACAGTATCAAAGGCCTTGGTCAGATTGACAAATGTTATATACAGAATTCTGTTCTCCTGGAGTTATCAGGCAGCAAACACCATATCAACTATTCCTTGGCCCTTTCTGAAACCACACTGACTCTGAGGTAGATGACCATCTTTTGGATGAAAGATTATACTATTAAAGAAGACTTTGGCAAGAAACTTGCCAGCTGGGGCAGCTAGGCAGCACAGTGAGTAACAGTGCCAGCTCCGGAGTCAGGAGGACCCGGGATCGGTTCTGGCCTCAGATATTTAACACACACACACACACACACACACACAAAACTGGCCGTGTAACCTTGGGCAAGTTACTTAACCCCAATTGCTTTCAAAAAAAAAAAAAGAATCTTACCAGCAATGACTAAGAGAAAGAACCCCCCCCACACACACACACACACCCCTGTGATTGTCACAGGGCAATCTATTTCTTTTATATTTATAGAGATGGACAGTGGAGGCATCCTTGAACTCCAACATCCTCTTGCCATATAACCCAGAAAATTTCAATCAGCTTTTGTATGAGCTATGAGCTCCCTGCCTTGTTAATCTCAGCTGAAATATAATCAGCACCAGGTGCTTTGTCATGCAAGATTTTCCTAATGGCATTCAAAACTACTTTAGTTGGAAGTTTGGTTAGAGAGGGATTGACTTCAACTTGAGATATATACAATAGCTTCAGCATTAATTGATGACAGTCCATTGATAACACTCTAGAAATGCCAGGATAATGTCTTTATCACTAATCAGTGTGGTTCCATCAGCACTGACTAGTTGAGATGTACCATAGGTCTTTGTTCCACAAATAGCAGTCAGGGCATCATAAAAGTGCTTTGAATTGTTATTCTCAGCATAAAACTGAATTTTATCTGCCTTCTTACTGAACCGAGAATCCCACACCTCTCTAAACTTCACTTGTACTTTACTTTTGATGGAATTAAACATGTTTTTTAGAGACAAATGAACTATCCTGCTGGTAAACTTTGTGAAGTTCTCATTTTTTCATTTAGCACCTTCTGAATTTCCCCATCATTTTTGTGAAACCAGTCCTGGTGTTTTTGAGTGTCTTGACCCCAATGAGTAAATGTGGTGCTGTATACCAAACCTGGAAAACTGCTCACTCCTTTTCTTCTCCACTATTGCCAACAGTGTGTTGGCTTATCTTTCTCTCCAAGTTAGCAATGAATTGTTACCACTTGGAGAAGCACTTTAATCTGTTAATGTGAAGTCTTCTGATAGTCATCTTGACTTGGGCCACCACTTTTGTTGAATGGGAGTATTTAGCTTGGAGAGGATAAGTCTGTGATTAGCCCAGCATTCTGCTCCACACATCACCTTTGTCACTCTCACATCCTGTCTGTCTCTTCTCCTTAAAATGACATTAGGTAGGCCATAATTCTGGATGACTTTAATGCAAGAATAGGCAGACTCCCAGACATATCAGAGAGTCCTTGGGAGGAATGGAGTGGGAAACAACACTAGCAATGGTCACTTAATACTGAAGACATGTGCATCTCATGACCTCGTTACCAACACTGTTTTCCATTTACCTAAATGCAGTAAAACTTTATGTAGGCATCCTCACAGCAAACATTGACACTTAATAGATTTTGTCATTTTAATGTGAAGAAAGAATGACACTAAACACCCATTTTCAGCAAGTTACTCAAGGTAATCCCCCAGAATAAAATCAAAGGAGCTAAAATATGCTAGGACTGCTCTCTAATGGGTTATGGCATTCCATTGCTCTGCCATAAAATTCCACTGTCATGGAGAAGGAAAGAAATCCTCTCCCACACAACTCCTTGCACCTTCCATACTCTGAAATATGTACCAGGGAAAAGACAAAGGGGAATTCTTCCTCAACTGTGAGGGTCTTCCTTCAGAACTGACTCTCTTTTCAAACCCTAGAGATTACTCATCTCCAAACCTATCCTTGCTTTTTAAGGCCACTACAGGTGTGACTGAGCTTGTAACTATCAAGTTGGTGGAAGAATTTCTTCACACTTCCTGGAGAAATAAAGAAATGAAAGCAATCCACACATACTTGACACTAGCCAATCAAAGTCTGAAAGGGGCACACCTTTTACTATCTGTGACTAGGTCACTGAATGGCAGTCACTCAAGGTTCAAAGCACTTTATAAATATTTAACAAATCATTCCAAATATTGTACCCTCGATACTTTGCAAATAAGACATTCAAGATGATGATTTAATATCTGAAATAAAGCTTCAAATGGGCTTTGCCCCCCACACCCTTACACTAGAAACTGGGTTGGTGCTATGGGTGTGTGTTGGAGTATTTCAATGCATAAAGAAAGAGGGGAGGAATGGGCAGTGTAAATTAAAAATAAAAACAAAACAAAACCAAAGTGGTAATTGAACTATTCTGGAAACTGGGTTTAGAAACTTGGACAAATACCTGATTTGTTTGTTAAGAACTAGGTGTGTTTGTAAATTGTGCCTAGGGTTGTTTGTGGATGTCAGCAGGAGTGATTGTGTACATGCAAGACTGGGGCTGGACTAACCAAAAGGAAACAAGGTAGATCTTACATTCTACTGATAGAACAAAAAGTCATAGCTTAGTATGACAGAGGAAAAATAACATTTAACAATGGTGACTTTTAACATTAATGAACTGAATTCACCTATGAAAAGAAAATAAGCTATAGAACAAATAAACTACAATGACCCAAGGAACATACCTAAAAAAGAAAGATACTTACAGGTTTTCAATGTTGTGGGTGGAAAGAAGAAAGGAACTCATCTATCACTTTACTGCAACCAGCTCAAATGTCTGCCTGGTCCTGGCTTAGGAGCTTCACCTACTTACTCAAGGACAGCTGTTATCTATTGTTTCTGTTGCTGCTGCCACCATAGCAAAATATTGTGGTTCTTTTGGAATAAGACCACCCTACCCAACTGTTCTGGTCAACATGTTTCTCTACCTAGTTGTGTTCAAATTTGGAGGCAATGAAAGTTACAAGCCTCTAAGAGGGGAAAAGGCCTCAGGCTTTCATCTCCACACCTGGTCACCATGAAGAGACCTGTGAGCACATGATGTGACTGTTGCTTTTGTTGCTGTTAGACTATTCTTTCTTGAATTTAGGTGAAGGAGTATTGGGGACAGCTAAAATCTTTGTAAATTTCAAAAGATCAAATGTCTGAAAAACGAAGTCCTTGTGGGTTTTGTCAATAGCCCAGATGGGAAGGACCAAAGTACTGAGAGACAACTTTGACTCAATTTCAATAAAGGGTAGCCTAGAGAGAGTGACATAGTATCATTAACTATGGTTCATTTGGGGACTTCTTTATATTTGAGTCCACTCTCCCCAGGGACCAAGATGATATAGGGGAGATTATACTCCACAATGTTAAGGAGAAATATTTGTTCTTTTCTTCTTGATCTACCTTCACAGTAAATATCCCTTTGTAAAAGATAATTGATGTTAATTGGTTAAATGAAACTAGGGTGCTAATCATTAGTGGATAAAACACTGTACATAAGAATGGGTCCTTGACTCTCAGGGGTACCCCCATAGAACCCTAAAATGGGAAACTGAGTTATACTCTGGAATCCAATGTGGGTGTATGTGTGTGTGTGCGTGGTGGGGGGAGAGGGAGGGAGAGTGCAAATGCTCAGTTTCTTGTTAAAATTCAAATATGGACAGTATGTTTATAAAAATTGATCACATTCTAGGTCCTAAAGAACTTAAAAATTAATCAGGAAGAATTTAAGATTTCACTATGTGTCAGCTGCTGAAAGTACAAAGAAAAACCAAAAACATGTAAATAACTATATAAATGCTATATTTATAAGATCTGATACATGGGCTCTCTCTTCTCTTCTCCCCAACATGTCAAAAGCACTATATATAACCTTTCCTCTCTGTCTTCTCTATCCTCCTTGTCAAGACCCACTCCTCTCCTCAGGACCCTGTTCTCATTCCCTCCATCTCCTCTAAAGACTTGCCTCAGTAATCACCATTTTCTCCTTCATCTTCAGTCTCTGCCTTTCCTTGTTCTTTTCATGTTGTTTTCATATTAGTTCAAGTCTTCCCCATGGGAAAATTAAGTTTTGACTTGATTCCCCTATTCCCTCAAGTGATTGATCTATTTTTTTCTCCCTTTCCCAGACAAATTCCTAGAAATAATCTCTGTAAGAACATCACAAGAGGGATAAATTTCAGACTAATTAAGGGTCATTAAAAAAGCTAAGGCTGATGAAAGTTTATTGAGAAGCTATGGTGGGCAACGAGGTAATGCCATAGTGCATGGAGTGCCAGGCTTGGAGTCATCTTCCTGAGTTAAAATCTGGCCTCGGATAATTCTTAGTTGTGTGACCCTTCAAGGCACTTCACCCTGTTTACCTCAGTTTCCTCATCTGTAAAATGAGCTAGAGAAGGAAATGATGAACCACTCCAGTATCTTTACCTAGAAATCCCCACAATGGTATCCTGGAGAGTGGGACATGACTGAAATAACTGAACAAAATTTCTAGATTTATCCTTCATCATTTCTCCCTGTGCTTCTCCTTCATCCCCTCCCATGCTTGCTACCCTGATTTAACTTTCTGGTATTTTTTGAAAATTGGTTTCTTAAAACATTATGGAATTTATAAAGATCAACAAACATGAACATTCCTATATATAAAGAAGAACATGAACATTCGATTGTACATGAAAGTGAATACTATTTATAGCTTGGGTTTTCTGAAGTGTTTATTAAATTTAACATGATAGTACCCACATGGCTTCCTTCTGTGAAACTTCCCTTACAAAACAGTTTGGTGTGTGTGCTCTGGCCATGCTCTTCCAGGGCCAGACTGCTGTAACACATTTCTAGGGCAAATAGATATCTTGAGAGATTGAGGGTGGAGAGGGAAGAGGAAGTTCTCTATTGTCATAAGCTTGAATACTCTTCAGCCCCATAGTTTCTACATAGCAGTGATCCCATCGTATTCATGTCGAAAGTCAGAACTCTGCCAGATGAGTCCTTAGATAAGCTTCCATCAAGTGGGTACACTGAAGGAAATCCTAAAGATTGCTCCTTGCTCCTTGGGGCATTGATGCTGTACTGGCTGAGAAACATGGGCTTGATCCAGACTCCTAGATTCCTGTGGCTTGCTCTCTTCAAAACGCCCAAGGTCAGAGACTCCACTCCCTTCACCAGAAACCAGGATCAAAAGTATCACTGAAGTCCGCAAGACGAAAACAAGGCAAAGCCAGTAGTTAAAGGGGACAGGTCTTTTTGAATGTGTCCACAACTAATCAAAAATGCCCCTTCCTCAACATGTGAATAGCCAACTGAAACTAGGTCCAGAATGTCTACTCATGATCCACTGTCTGTCTCTCAAAGGCACTTTTCTTACATCATCACAATTCTTCTGGAAGCAGATCCTAGCATTCTCCACCTGGAGACACCATGTGAAGCATACACCACACCCTCATTACTAATGGAGAAAAAAAAAAGAGAAAATAAAAAACAGACCACACCTGCCTGCCAGCGCACGCGATGTGCCAGGGCCGTTGTTTCCCACCTCATTGATGACAGCAAGGAGGCCGTTTCCTCCCTTCTTCTCTAGCACCAAGGCTAGTTATTAATGTTTCAGAGCCTAGGGTGTGCTAGTGAAGACGTAGGAAGTGGAGACATTGACAAGAGTCCACATCGCTCCATCAAGATTCAGTCCTGTGGTACTAACCTCTTTCCCACTTTTGTATGAGTTTACTGAATTCTCAGAGGAATGCTTTAGATGTAGGTGACCTAGATATTGGGAAAAACCCTTTTGTGGGAGTAATAATTTTTACAATGTAATAGTAAATTACATTGTAGTGCCTTAAAGTTTGCAAAGCACTTCACAAAGAGTATCTCATTTGATTCTTATAACAACCTTGAGAGATAGGTGCTATTATTATCCCATTTTTCAAATGAGGAAACTGAGGCTAACAGAGATTAAGTGACTTGCCTAGGGTCACACAGCTAGGAAGTGTCTAAGGTTGGATTTGAACTCAGATCTCCCTGACATTAGATACAGTGTTATATCCACTATGGTGCCACCTAGATGATCACAGGATCATTGATATAAGGCTAAAAGGAACTTAAAGATTATTGAGGTTAAGGGGCAGCTAGGTGGCACAGTGAATAGAGCACTGACCCTGGAGTCCAGAGGACTTGAGTTCAAATTCAGCCTCAGACACTTAACACAAAAATTAGCCATGTGACCTTGGGCAAGTCACTTAACCTGAATTGCATTATCTTCCCCCTTCAAAAAACAAACGAAAAAAAGATTATTGAGGCTACTGCCTCATTTTTTCAGATAAGGCTGCTGAGCTCCACAGAGATGAGATGCCTTGCTCAGGTAGCAAGGAACAGAACTGTGACTTGAACCCAGATCCTCTGACCTCAAATTCAAAGCTATTTCTACTAGACTTGACAGATTTTCATGATTTTATTTGCAGAAAATATGGAGAGATGTGGACTATGCAGTGGTTTTAAACTCAAATAGAAATGAATCCTTGCAGGCCTCATATGGATCTAGGAAATCACCAATTAACAATGCTGCATTGTATTTTCTTTATTTCTTTTAACATTTCCTAATTACATTTAAATGTAGAGGGGAAGAGCACTTTGCTGGCTGTTTGTGGTCTGCTAGCCCAGAGTTAGATGCCTCAGGCTTGACAATAATACTGTCAGATGGTTTGGGGATTGGTTGAATGACAGAGCCCAAAGATTCTTCATTAATGGTTTGATGTTGATCTGACAGGAGCCCTACACTGGCTACTGTTTCACATTTTTATCAGTAACTTGGATGAAGCAATCGATTTCCATCTTATCAAATTTTCAGATGACACAAAGCTGGGAGGGAGGGAGAGTCCACACAATGGAGGGCAGAGTCAGAATCCAAAAAGATCTTGACAGATACTTTGGGTCAAATCAAATAAGATAAAATGTTGGTGAGATGAGCCAAGACCTGCCTGATTCAGACATTGCCTATACTAGCCTATAAAATGATTAAGGAAACCCATGAGAAAGTATAGCAAGAGAAATCTGTCACCCTAGAACAGCAAAAAAGGCCGAGAAATCCATAGACAGTAGAAGAAGGAGCCTTGCCACCAGTACAACTGTCAAACATGGGACACATGTGGCCTGCAAGACTGTATTGCAGACGGCAAGAACTTAGGACTCCCCTGAGAAAGGTCCAGGGTCATGGGAAAGGTCCAACATGGAGTCCTTGAAAGACACAAACCAGTGCAGTGTCAACTAGTACTGAGCTCAGAACA
Source organism: Petaurus breviceps papuanus (assembly GCF_028583685.1). Classification (NCBI taxonomy): domain Eukaryota; kingdom Metazoa; phylum Chordata; class Mammalia; order Diprotodontia; family Petauridae; genus Petaurus; species Petaurus breviceps. Next base: position 68,927,044 of record NW_027185761.1, on the reverse strand, counting down.
GTTCAGGCTCTGAGTCCCCAAACACTCTAGCCTGAGATAGCAGAGAAGGCCCTAAAGACCCAGTACCCTGATCATCCAAGAATGATCTGACCCAGGAGGTGACCAAAGGTACAAGAACTCAGGGGACTCAGAGCAAGACTATGTAGGACTTATCACTCCAACCAAAAGTGCAGCAAGGGTCGGAGCTTAGTCTTGGCACAGAATTCCAATGTGGGAACAAATCTAAAGAGATGAATAAATTAAAGAGAATACCAACTAGTATGAAAAATTATTGCAAACCAAACACTAACAATTGTAAACAGAAACAAGAGATCATATAAATATGTAGAAGAAATGAAGCAAAAGACTAAAAAAACATTTTAAGCTTTTGAGGAAAGAAATGCAAGATTAAATAATTTAGAAAAAAAAAAGTGTACACCTTACCCATGTAATGGAATCCCTGAAAACTAGAATACATTGAACAGAAATTTTTTAAATGAGACAGCAAGAAATATTAGAACAAAATCAAATGATTGAAAAAAATGAAGAAAATGTAAGATATCTAAAGCAATTGACACAAAAAACAAGCCAAGAAAAAAAAATAATTTAAAATTCATTAGTCTCCCTGAACAGTATTTTTTAAGGTCTGAACACTTTATTTCAAGAATTCGTAAATGAAAATAACCTCAATTTATTAAGACCAAAGGGGGAAGTAAAATAGAAAGAATCCACTAATCCACTACTCCTCTCAAAAAGAACAAAAAAAGAAAGGAAGACAGAAAGACAAAAAGGGTCAAGAATGTCATAGTCAAAATCTAGAGTTCCTTCATTAAAAAATTATATGTATATGTATGTATGTATGTATGTGTGTGTGTCTGTGTCTGTGTGTCTGTGTGTGTGTATTGAAGGCATCCTGAAAGAAAGCATCCAAATACCAAGGCTCTAGTTAGGATCACACAAGACCTGACAACTTCTACTAAACACAAAAGAAAATCTTGGGAAAGAATATTTCAGCAGACAAAAAACACAGGCTTGCAAACAACAATAACTTGCCCCAAATAAAATCCTAGAGGAGGAAAATGAGTTCTTCAGTGGAATAGGATACCTCCAAGTATTTCTGCTGAAAATGTCAGAGCTGAGTAGGAACTCTGAAATACCAACATGAGTCCAGAGAAACTGAGAAAAGTGAATTTATTTGAGCAATTGGAAAGAACTGAAGGAGGATCTAATGTTAATATTCTAATGGTACAGGAAAAAAGTATACCTTTAGAACCTTAATTTCTTCAAAGTGTATTGAGGGACTTACATAAAAAAGAGAGATCCTGGGGAGAGACAGGTTCTGTTCTGAGGGTCTGAAGCAGGTGGGGAGGGAAGAGAAGGGAGCATAACAGAATGAATGTATTCATGTAGGAAGGCAAAAGAAAGGGTGGAATATACTATTTCTTATAATTAGGGTAGAGGAAAATATACTAACACAGGGGAAGGGTATAGGGATGGGCATTAGAAAAGCCTCACTCTTATGGGCAAAAGAGTGTTGAACACACTGAGTTCAGTGAAAAAAGCAAGCAAATGGGGATGGGGAAGATAATGTGGAGAGGGAACAGAGACACGCAGAGCCATCTTCTTTGAGTGGAGAGTAAAAGGAAGGTAGGAAGAAAAGAACCAAAATCTAAGTGGGTGCTTTCCATTGCCGCAGCTGAACAAATTGTGGCAATGGAATCATATTGTGCCATAAGAAATAACGAGAACAAAGAATTCTGGGTCATATGAATTGACAAAGTGAAGGGAGCAGAAACAGGAAGATAATTTATACCAGGACAATACCATGAAAAAAAAACCAACTAGAAAGACCAAAGGACTCTGATCAAAGCAATGACTATCAATGTCTCCAAAGAACCTCTGATGAAGTATGTCCCCATCTTCTGAAAGGAACATATCGGATGTATGAAAAGTGCAAAGACTACACTGTTTGACTTATTTGTCTCGAAGTCTTCTTCCTCTCTCAGTTAATTGGCCAAAGGGGGAGGGAGTGATTAACAACAGTGATGGGTGAAAAAGAGGACTGCTGAAAGATTTTTAAATGCACAGAAGAGAATAGAAAGACTTTCAGAAGGAAACAGACAAGCTAGAGTTTTGAAATTAACATGTGGTATCTATTATGCACCTTTTGAAAAAGCAAGTCTTGTGAGATGGAGATTCATTGTTTCATGTAGAATCGTCTTTTGTCTTCTGCTGCATGGATGAACATGCTTCTTTTTTTGGTGCTTAATTTTAGAATTTAAAAAGAAATTTGAAAAAGAATGTAATTAGATAAATGTAAATTCTTAAACTCAGGTTCCAAAGACTGACTTCACAAGAACAAGATGGGGAGACAATCCTTTGACAAAAATATGGAAATTGTAGTGAATTGCAAGCAAGCTCATTATGAGTCAGTCACATGAAGAGGGAGCCAAAGAATGTTATTTCTCTTTTTCAAAATTTCCATATTAGTCATTTTGTGAAGTAAGACATAGACTGAAAAAAACAAAAAACAAAAAAATTAAGAAAGTGAAAAATAGTATGCTTTGATCTGCAGACTCCACCAGTTCTTTCTCTGGAGGGGGATAGCATTTTTCATCATGAGTTCTTTGGAATTGTCTTGGATCATTGTATTGCTGAAATGGCTAAGTCATTCATGGTCTATCATTGTCCTGTATTGCTGTTACTGTGTACAGTGTTCTCCTGATTCTGCCCACTTCACTTTGTATTAGTTCATGTAAGTCTTTCCAGGATTTTCTGAAATCAGCCTTCTCATCATTTCTTAAGCACAATAGTATTCCATCAGAATCATAGACCACAGCTTGTTCAGCCATTTCCCAACTGCTGGACATCCCCTCAATTTCCAATTCTTTGTCACTACAAAAAGAGCTGCTAGAAATATGTTTGTTTTAATAGGTCCTCCCCCCCCCTTTTTTTAAATCTCTTTGGGATACAGAAATGTGATTTCTTTTTTGAAAAAAAAAAAAAAGACTATGAAAGGCCTAGCTCTCAGGAACAAGCAGATGAGAGTCTCACTGTAGTGTCCCCTGGCCAGACCACATTTAGATTTTATCACATTCAGACTCGGTTCTGGGTACGTTAGGAAGGATGCTAATCTGGAAAGTAACCAGAAGAGGGCGCTCAGAGTGAGATGAGCTCTGACCTCGTGCCATTTGAGGATGGAGGGCAGAAACAGAAAGCTTCTCCTGGAGACAGGATGATTTAGGAGGTGATGTTATGACTATTTTTGAGTATTGGGAGAGCTGCCATTCTGAAGAGGGAGTCCACTTGTTCTGTTTGGCCCCAGACAGAAGAATCAAGAGCAATGGTGCATGTTGCTGAAAGGCTAACTCAGGCTCGGCATCAGGAAACAAGGTGGTAAGAATGGGAGCACCCCCCCCCCAAGGGGCTCAGCCTGTCTCAAAGGAACCTGATTGCAGGACTGCCAACAAAGATGCGGTCACCACTTTGGGGCCATATTGTAGGGGCGAGTGGGTTGGACTTCTGGAAGCTTCCAATTACATTTAGCTATACTGTGTAAGAGCAGTCTCCATGGGGGAAGGGGACTGACCCCCTCATAAGGACTATTGGCAACAGGCACTGGGTGATCACATGTTAAGAATGCTATAGGATATGAGATGGACCATATAGCTGCTGAGGTCCTTCCAACTCTGTGGTTCTGCTCCTGCCTCAGTCTTACTTTGACCCTGTTCCAGACCAGATCATAGAGTGAAGAAAGTTAAGGGAGGTGGCTAGTGGGTACTGGACGTCAAGTCTGGAAAATATGTATTTAAATCCCATTTCAGACACCTATAAATTGGGCTTCCTGGGGCAAATCACTTGAACTCTCTGAGCCTCAGTTCCTTCATTTGTAAAATGGAATAGCAATTGCATCTACCTCCCAGGACTGTTGTGAGAACCAAATAAGATACTGTATGTGCAGTTCTTTGCAAGTTACAATGCTATATAAATGCCAGCTATTATTAAGAGTATTGACTGGGGGGGGCGCGGCAATTTATATCAAATATCTCTGATAAGGGTATCTAAGATATACTGACAACTAATAGAAATAGATAAGACTGGAAGCCATTCCCCCAATCGATATAGAGCCAAAGAATATGAACAAACTTCATTAAAGATTTGCAAACTATTATGAAAGAATGCTTCAGATTGATAACATGAGAAAGGCAAATCACAATTCTGAAGTTTTACCTCAAGCCCAGCAAATTGTGAAATTTGACAAAAGATGGTTGGACGGAGTATAAAAAGCTAGACACACTCATGCATTGTTGGTGGAGCTATGAATTAGTATAACCATTCTGGAAAGTAATTTGGAATAATGCCAATAAAGGCTAAACTGTTCATACCCTATGATGTAGACATTCCACTGTTAAGCAGATAGGCAGACAGACAGATAAATTAGATAGATATAGAATACTTATCAAGCACTTACTATATGCCAGATACTATGCTAAGCAGATATAGACTTAGATAGTTAGATATGTGTACACACACGCATACATGTATGTATGTGTGTGCATACATACACAAAAGTCATTCACAAAAAGATTCCACATACACCAAAATCATGATAATAAAACTTTTTGTGGTAGCAAAGAACTGGAAACAAAGTAAATGCCCATTGTTATGGAAGTCAAACCATGGAATGTGAATGCAATGGTTTATTTCTCTTTGGTAAGAGTCAGCTCTAAGGGGAACTTGGACAGTGTCTTCATATGGAAGATGCTAGAGAGCTGCTTCTGGGAGAAGAATGTAAGGAAAGTGCCTTGGAGAGACCAGAGCTTCTGTGCACCTGCAGTAGTTAACCACATGGTAAAGGAAAGGCTTTCTGATTATCTTTGGAGATATCCAAAAAGGCCTGTCAACTTTGTCTACTTCTTTGCAAATGAGGTCTTCACCCCATTGTTTTTAACTATACCCTAGTGGTGTGATAGAGAGTCTGCTGGAAGAAGAAGGGCCAAAAGAATTTCTTTCCCCATAGGCTATCAGACCCTCAAGAAATAGGCCTGCATATATGGTTAAAAGATATGAGTAGGCAGTTTTTGAAGGAAGAAATCAAAGCTATATAAAGTCATGTGAAAAATGTTCTAAATCAGTGTTGATTAGAGAAATGCACATTCAAACAACTTTCAGATACCATCTCACACCAATCAGGTTGACTAAAATGATAGAAGGAAAAAATGACAAATGTCAAAGGGGGTGTGAAAAAATTGGGACACTAATATGCTGTTGGTGGAACTGTGAACTGACCCAACCATTTTGGAGAGCAATCTGGAATGATGTCTAAAGAGTTCTAAAATTCTATATGCCCTTTGACACAGCAATACCACAATTAGGTCTATTTCCTAAGGTGATGGAAGGGAAAAGGAAAAGAACCTATATGTTCTAAACTGTTGATAGCAGCTCTCTTTTTGGTAGCAAAGAACTAGACTTTCAGGGGATACTCATCAATTGGGGAATGGCTAAGTCAATTGCAGTAGGTGTTTGTGATGGAATACCACTGTGCTTTAAGAAATGATGAGCAGGTTGATTTTAGGAAAACATGGAAAGATTTGTACCACATAATGAAGAGTGAAATTAGCAGAACCAAGAGAATGTTGTATACAGAGTATTGTTAAATAATCAAGCTATTCTGAGTAATATGAATATTCAAATAAAGCTCGAAAGACTTATGAAGGAAAATGCCATCCACCTCTGGAGAAAGAACTGGTACATGGAATGATGGATTATATAGTTGTGTGTGTGTGTGTATGCGCACGCATATGCATATTTGTGAAATGTTGGCCTTTCCTAGTGATGGGTTGGGGAAAAAGGGAGGGAGACAACTAGGAACTCAAATATAACAAAAAATAAAGAGAGAAAGGAATGTTTAAAGAATGTAAAAAAGAAAGAAAGAAACTTACATAAATGGATACAAAATGAAATCCTCAGTGCCAGGAAAACAATATATACAATCACCACAACAATGTGTATGGAAAGAACAATAACCACAAAGCAATTGAAACATGAATGTCGCAAAGTCATAAAGAACCAGCTTGGCCCCCAAGAAGGAAGGCCTAGGAGAAAACATGTCTAAGTGCCCCCCCTTGGTGGGAGTGGTGGGAAAATGAATGCAAAACATTGCCTAAAACATCAGATTTTTTCTTAATGTTTTGATTGCTTTTTTGGAAAATTTTTTTTTTAATTCTTTTAGCAAGCAAAAAAAAATTAAATTAAAAAGGGGGTAGCTAGGTTGTGCAGTGAATAGAGTATTGGACCTGGAATCAGGAGGACCTGAGTTCAAATCCAGCCTCAGACACTTAACACTTACTAGCCATGTGACCTTGGGCAAGTCACTTAACCCCAACTGCCCTTGCCCTGCTTTCCCCCCTCCAAAAAGCAAAAATAAAATAAAAATAAATTCTTTGTTTTAAAAAGTATCTCTGGAAGTGGGGAGGGAGAGAACACAGGGAAATATAGGTGATGTTAGAACAAAAGCTAGCCATAAAATGATTTTTTCAGATTTTCACCTGTGGAATCTCTTGTTGGTTAGAAGCCATGTGGGGCTGGGTGAGGATGCCAGGGGCCAGAATCAAAATTGTCACTAAACGAAGCCTTCTGATGAGAAGCAGGAGAACATTGTTACCAGGAATGAAGGATCCATGTCTCATCCTCCAAACAGTCACAAATTGGCTCTGGCTGAAGTTTGATCTAATTCTCAAGAATTCCCAGGAGACCCAAGAAAGCCATGGTGTTCTGCCTGGTTTAGCCCCTCTAACCCCAGGCCAGCTGTTTACCATTTTTCATTGAGTTTGCAGCTGTGCCTGCTGCAGAAATCTGCTCAGTGCTCTGGGAAATGACGAGCTGTAACTCCAAGTTCTCCCAATCCCACCCATGTTCCTACAGGATCATCAAAGCCAAGCCATTCATGTGAGGCAGACAGGCAGAAGCGTGGCCCTCAACCCTGATCAGGTTTTTAGCTGCTCTCAACTGCTTGGGTTGCCTCATAGCCCAGTATGAGGGCAGAGACAGCCCAAGGTTCTGGGCTGGAGCATCTGGCATCAGGACAGGAAGATGCATAAGTGAGCCAAACTATCTGACTGGCTTTGTGAGTCCACACTGGTGTTCTCCTTTCTTATGTGGGGCCCCAGTGTGAGTGTCCTACTGTGCGCAGTGCTATGAGCCCGTGGCTGTCTTCAGGCCCTGCACACATCACTGGGTTGGGCAGCGATGACACCTTGTGGCATAGTCAGTGACTCTTCTGTCCCTGTCAATGCCTTGGAGCCCCACCCACTTCTCCTGGGTTTGTCTCAGGCAGATAGACCTCAGAAGTCCTAGATCACGGGCCCTGTTGCATCTGTGCTAGAATCTCCTCCTTCCCCCACTCCCAGCTGGGAATAGTGAGTCAGCTTTGGGCGCCACCATTTTTAAAAGCCTTGAAATTGTTCCTAACGATGTGGTGGTCGGTGCCAACTGCTTGTGTCTCCAAGGAGCTGTTGCTGAGCTGGACGCTCTCAGTCCCCGAGATGCACCAGCACCTCAGGGATGAGATCTATCACTCTGAATAACAGAATGAGGTTAACAGTGGGCTAAGGGGGCTGACAGGCCCCAGCTGAGGCCATCCACCAAAGATGAATGTCCAAAACTGAATGCATTGGACCAGAAGAAATCAAACCCCATTTAACAACAGCTAATATTGTCAGAGTGCCTTCTATGTGCCGAGCACCATGTAAGCATTTTACAAATGTCTCATTTGTGCCTCACAACTTTGGGAGGTGAAGTCTTATCATTTCCTCCATTTTACAGATGAGGAAACAAGGCAAACAGAGGCTTAAGTGACTTGCCCAGGGCCACACACTTAGAAAGTATCAGAGAGGTCAGTTTAGAACTCAGGTCTTCCCAGTTCCAGGCCTGATGCTTTACCCACTGTGATACTTAGCTGCTGCCTATTGGGATAATTAGTGTTGTAATTAGCACTACAGCATTAACGTCAAGCTGGCCCAAACTTTGGGAGATGCATGGAGTAGTGTGAGGGGGGCTTTATTGTTCTTCAGTCATTTCTCAGTTGTGTCCAACTCTTTGTGACCCCATTGAGGGTTTTCTTGGCAAAGATACTCGAGTGGTTTGCATTTCCTTCTCCAACTCATTTTATAGATGAAAAAAACTGAGGCAAACAGGGTTAAGTGACTTGCCCAGGGTCACACAGCCAACACATGAGAATAAATCTCTTGCAGCTGTCCAGTGTTCCTCTGCATTTCCTTCTGTATTTGTTCTGTGTTCAAATTCTCTTAGAGGTAACTAGGAGCTTGTGATAGGTCTATGTTCCCCAGAGATGGAGTCTGGGGGGGGGGGCATCCACAGCCCCACCAGGGACTGCTTTGGGGCCACAGCCCATATCGCACCAGAGAGCACCCAAGCAAAGATACTTTGTTATGTGACCATACCTCTGACTGCAGCTGAGCTCAGGCCCTGGAGTTGGGGGGCACAAGAGGTACTTGGAAGGCCTTCTCCTCAAATAGATTTGTCTCTCCTTCTGAGTCTCATGTCAATAGCATCAGTCCTATGCCAGTGTAGACACAATTATTGTCCAAGTCACTGGGTCATCTGACTAGCAGAAGCACCCCCATTGCCTGGGATTTATAGGTCTCAGGGTCCCAAGGATATGGGAGCTAGGGGGATCACTGAGCTCTTAGCACAGTGAAATGATGAAATATCTCTTCAGATCATCCCTTCTTCTGGGCAGAAGCTGCCAGGCCAGATCTACTGGAGGTTTCCTGGCACTGCCCTATACCAGGTGGTAGAAGGGAGTGTTGGGAGTTTTCCAAATGTCATCATCTAGTATGAATAGGGAGGAAGAAGGGTGATGTGGAGAGATGATGTGTTTGGCCTGAGGCAGTCCAGAGGGCCTCAGCCTGAATCCTCCCTGTCATCTCGTGACCTTGGAAAAGTCACTCAACATCTCTAGATTCTCCTGCAGAATAAGAGGTTTAGACTAGATAGGCACTAAGGATCAAATATTAGACTTAAATCTGTGGTCCTATGGGAGATCCTTGATGAGGAAGACTTTTATTTTTGTCTTTGACCTCCAGTCTAGACCAGTGACTGGCTTGCTAATTGTACCTATGAAGGTGTGGTTTTCACACCTACCAAGGAGTCCCAATCCAAAGTCCCAAAGGCTTACTAATTTTGTTGAGTTATCATTCTTGGTTAGGTCATTTTCCAATGAACTCGGGAGTCCTGTAGAGGCTTCTTTCGAATTTCAATGCTAGTGATAAGTGTATTCACAAGGGCAAGAGCAAAGAAAGAAGGGCAGTGGGGATGGCTGAGGCTGGGGTAGCAAGACAAAGCTGTGCTAGACAAAACCCAAGGTGGGCTTTTGTTTCTGACTACAAAGGGGGAAATAGACAGAAACACGTGAGCAAGGGTTGTTCAAAGACTTGACTAGAGTAGAAACAAGGTGGAAGAAAGGGATGAAAATGGAAGGCAAGGCAAGTCTTGGTAGAAAAAAGCAAAAGCCATGAGTATGGCAGGACAAGGGGGCAGGGTCTTGCTGAAGCTTGGGCTGGAGTGGCAGACCCCAGGCCCTGAGCATAAAACTGGAACCTTAGTAATGTCCATGGAAAGAACGCCAGCTCTGGAGTCCGGGACCATGCTGAGGCTTTCTACCTTCAGGACCCCGGGGCAAATCCTCCTGGGTCTCAGGTCTTCTTCTCTAAAATGAAGGGTGGTCTCTGGGTCCCTTCCAGCCTGAGATCGACTTACTGAGCCCCCATGTTGCTACACATAGCTAGGATCACAGAGGAGAACTAGAAGTGACTTAAGATCATCTAGTGCTATTTGACAGAGCAGTAAAGCAAAGGAGCAAGTCAGCAGAAGACACAGAGGTAGGAAAAATCAGAGGCAGAAGGTGAACTCACCCTTTCTGACTCCAGTGGGGATTCTGTGGCATATTAGAGTGTCTTGAACTTTTTGGCTGTTTTATGTTATCTTTCCAAAAAGGAATTATTGGCAAAAAACAAACAAACTCTCCTTTGGAATTCATAGGTTCTAGAACCGTGAGGGACATTAGTGGTCACTTGTAACTCAAACCCCCTTATTTTTTTTTTCAAATGCTTTCCTCACTTCTGATTCACATCATTCATTTCTGCCAGATTGAGTTACAAATTTTCTCCCTGTTTTTTCCCTACCCACCACCCCAAAATAGCAGTCCCACAGGATATCCCCGACTCCAATCTGCTCTCTACCGTATTTTCTCCCATACCCCCTTCAGCTTTGCCTGTATATCTTATTTCCCAATTACATGTAAAATAGTATTAATAATAGTATACATATATGTATATATTTAAACATTTGATTTTAAAACCTTGAATTCCAGATTCATTCCCTTCCTCCCTTGTAACCCACCCTTACTGGGAAGACAAGCAGTTTAGTATAGGTTGTACATGTGTGGCTAATGCAAAACAATAACATATTAGATATATTGTAAAAGACTGACTATATTTCCCTCCTTCCTATCCCACCTCCCACTTGTTCTATTCTCTACTTTGATCCCATCCCCTTTCAAAAGTGGGTGCTTCCAACTTCCCT
>NW_027185761.1:68898223-68906460 GCF_028583685.1 Petaurus breviceps papuanus | reverse complement strand
TCCAGACTCTCACAGGGCTTATGACCTGGGTCACCCAGTTTAGCCCTTGCTTTTATGCAGCCTTGGCTTTGCTGTGGCGTGGGTGTGCCCTTGAGTTCTCAAAAACACAGGAGGAACTTCCTAAGCATAGCAGCCACATCTGTCTTAGACTACTTTGTCCTCTAGTTCCCTCACTTCCCGGTGCCTAAACAGTGCTGAGCACTTGGCAGGCCCTCAGCTCAATAACTGGCTATTTCTCCAATGCAGGGTCAGCCCAGTGTGTTTATTCCCTCTCTATTTTTAGTCTCTATGTACTGGGGTGAGAGATGGTAGGAGGGGCCTTCGAGGGCATCCCTTCCCACCACCCCCTCTTGCCCTGGCCATGGGATTGGAAAGAGCATGGGGCTCTAGGCCACCATCGAGGGTTCCCATCTCCCTCAGCTGCTTATTCTCTGGGGGAACCCCAGCCAACTCACTAACTATCCCTGCCCTCTGGCTTCCTCTTCTGTCAAGTGAGGGGCCTCTTCCAGGTCTGATTTATAATCTATAAATCATATCATCCGATGTCTGCTTGAATGCTGCCAGTGACAGAGAACTCACTGCCTTGCAAGGCATGCCCATGCACTTTGGGGGCCAGGTCTGACTATCTGGGCTTTTACCTGGAGGAGGGGTACTCGGAGTCTTCGCTTCCTCATCTGTAAAATGGGAGTAATTGTGTCCTATCTCACTTTGTATCTGTGAGGATCTTTTGAGGCCATTCGAATTGGAATGTCAGCTCCTTGAGGTCAGGGACTGGCTCCTTCGTGACTCTGTAGTCAGCACAGCCTGATTAACAGAATTGATCTGAAAGATGCCTTCCTGTAACTTGCTCCTTTTGCTCCAGAGTAAGACCACCCTCTTCCGCAGGACTGCCCTTTGGCCTCTGGAAGGCAGCTTGCCCCATCATTTCTGCTTCCCCGCCCCCAAACTAAAGTTTCTTGGTTCAATTCAGCTGATTTTCCTGTCCTAGAAGAGCTCCTGACTACTCACTGTCCTCTGGACGGGCTCCAGGTTCTTCCTCCTTCCTGAGAAATGAACACAGACCTTCAGATATGGCAGACCAGGGCAGAGGATGGTGGGTGTGTCCCTCCCCTGACTCCTAGCTCCACAAAGCTGCTAAGAAACCCACCTTGCCCACATCAAGCTGGGTTTTCAGGCTTCCTCTGGACCCCATCCTCGACTGAACTCCTAAAGTTCCTGGTACCGTCATGGGTATAATTTGAAAGACGTTGTCCTCAGAGAGGTGACTGAGGAGACAGGTCTCTAACCTGTCTTTTCTTCCCAGCAGGGGGCTAAGTTGTCCCCTCACCAGAAAAGGTCATACTTTTTTTTAGACTTTAAAAAAAGTTTATTGATAACTAATTTTTTTTAATGATAGTTTCCCATTGCATTTCGTCCCCCTCTCCCAGTAGAAACATTTGAGGTAACAAGTTTGAGCAAACAAAATAAGCCAACACATGGGAACGTGCTTGCAGCATTCTGCCCCCTTATTGACCACCTGTCTGTAGAGACACGAGACACAGCAGGTGTCTGTCACCAGCCTTCTGGTGCTGGTCACTAACCAAGCATTTGTGAAGCTCCTGCTGTGCTCACTGCATTGATCAGAGTTGGGAAGTCTTCCCGTATTGTGTCCCTTTCTGGCATTGTCTTTGCCGTCTGTGGTGTTCTCCCATATCTGTCTCTTTCACCCCTCATCAGTTCGTATAAGTCTTCCAAGGTTCTTTGAATTCTTCACATGCATTTCTTATAGCCCAAGAATATTTCTGTTACATTCATATGTCCTTGTTTCTTTTTGTCCTCCCCCAGTTCCTGAGAACTCACTAGATCTCCAGTTTTTCCTCCTATAAAAATTGTGGTATGCATGGGCTTTTGTCTCTTTCTTTGGCCTGCATGTGGCCTCTGGGTCCTTGGGGCAAAGAGACAATTGAGTGGCGCAGTCCAATTCCAGAATGTCTTCCAGACTGGAGCAGTTCATCCCTCACCAAGCCAAGTATTGCAGGGGCAGACTGCTCCTGCTCTGGCTGGAACCTCTATGTTTCCAGACAGTAAACACCTAAACTAGGCTTTACACTATTGCAACCTTCCTCTCATCTTAACTTTTATAATAATAAATAATAACAGCTTGGGGGGAGCGGCTAGGTGGTGCAGTAAGTAGAGCACCAGCCCTAGAGTCAGGAGTACCTGAGTTCAAATCCGGCCTCAGACACTTAACACAAAAAAAAACTAGCCGTGTGACCTTGGGCAAGTCACGTAACCCCAAATGCCCTCCAAAAAGCAAAAAAATAAAAAATAACAGCTGGTATTTATAGGGTGCCTTCCAGTTTGCAAAGGACTTCACAAAGATCCCCACAACTCTGAAAGTGCTATTATTATCCCCATTTTACAGATGAAGAAACTGAGGCAGGCCGAGGTTAGATGACTTACCCAGGGTCATCCAACTTCCAAGCATCTGGAGTGGGATTTGAACTCGGGTTTCCCTGACTCCCGGTCCAGCACTCTATCCTCTAACCCTCCATGGCTATGTTAGCTCAACTGTAGGAAGGGGATCCCTACAGAGCTGGAGCTCATTAAATTAACAATTGCTTTACAAGCCCCTCCTGGGGTAGGTGGTGCATATAGAATTGCCCAGGTGAAGGGCCCTGTCCAGGGTCCTGGCAGCTGTGGGCTAGAGCTTGGGCCAAAGTTCATCTCTTAACTCCTGTAACAGAGCCATGAGGGTTCCCAGGTTGGTCTCACAGGCCTTGTGAAGTTGGCCTTGATTTGGTTAAACTCCACACAGCTGCCTGTATGACAGCAGGCAAATGCAATTGTGCCATCAGCTGTCAAAGCACAGGTGGAGAGGACCGGAAGCCCATCGTCCTGTCCCTCCTTCCCCCCATCTCTTAAGTGTGGGGTCACATCTGGGATCTTTGGCAGAATGGGGCTCAGCTTTTTCTTAGCTATATGACCTTGGGCAAATGACTTCCCTTTGTAGCCCCTTTACCTGTCTATAAAATGGGCTTGATACCCATGCTATTGAGCCTACCTTGCAGGGTTGTTGTGAGACTTAAGTAATTCAGTAGGACAGCGCTTTGCAAACCAGAGCCTTCGAGGCAGGAATGTGTTGGCCGTGACCAGAGTTTGGGATTCTGTTTCTGCTCTAGGCCTGACCTTGCCCAAGTCACGGTATCTTTGAGCCTTTTCTCATCTGTAAAATGGGTGTAGCAGTGCTTGTGCTGTCTACCTTTCTGTAGAAAATGCTTTTGAAGAAAATGCTGATGGAAGGAGGAGAGGCAGGTGGTGGAGGTGGCAGGGGCAGAGCCCAGGGCTTTTTCCTGTTGTATAATTTGTTTCTTTGTTACATGATTCATTTATTTTGACCCCCCCCCCAGCAGCGTGAGAGGCAGCTCTTTTAATAACTGTGGGTGCTGGAGGTGGTGCTGCCCTGACCTCTGCCTCTGCCTCACCTAACGCCCATGGTGTGGTTAGGATGCTGGGCTTGAGGTCAGAAGTCTTGGCTTTCATTCCCACTTCTGAGGCTCACAGTTGTGTGACCTAACCTCAGCGCATCAGTTTCCTAATCTGTGAAATGGGGTTACAAATATGGCTGGGCTCTCCCTTCTCTCAACCCCTTTCATCTTCCCTCACCAGTGATTGTTAGGTTGGGTTCACACCAGGCTGCTTTGATTTGGCGATGGTGATTTCTTCAGGATCTCCTGTAGCCCTTCTGTTCTGTTCCCTTTGTGCACTGGAAGCTTGGTTTGTTGGTGTTGCTAAAGAGATTCTGCCTGGGAAGGATGTGTTCTCTGTGGCCAGCCCCACCTTGGCTTGGGGCTCAGTGGAAACTTGGATGGAACCTGCCATGTAGAGCTAGAGTTGGGGGAGGGACAAGGGTCTGGAACTTGACATCAGCTTGGCCCCACATGCCTGCCAGCCTCCTTCCCAGCCCATCTCCTGGGAGGGGGTGGAGTGAGGAATGAGTCACCGGAAGGGCCCTAGAAGGGGGCTAAGCCAACCCCAGGCTGACATGATGCCTTCAGCAAGGGGCCATCCAGGAACCCTCAGAAACAGTCAGGCCACCACTGGCCAACGCGGCCAGTTCTCCCCCGGGTGACTGGCCTGCCTCACAAGGCCGGAGTCCATGGACAGCCTTCTGCCTTGGCAGCACACACGCATGACTGAATTGTCTGTCCTCAATGGCGCTGTTGTCTAAGGACATCCAGTTCTCACTTCTCACCAGAAGCTTAGTTACCAGGAGAGCTTTGTGTGATTTTCAGACATAGAATCATAGATCTGGAACTGGAAATGCCCCCCAACGGTCCCATTTACAAATGAACAAAACAGGCCCAGAATGGGGAAATGATTAACCTAAGGTCACACAGGTAGTATGTATCTGGGCTGGGATCTGAACTCAGGTCCCAAGTCACTGCTCTTTCCATTACAACACAGTCCCTTGCCATGGAAAATGCCCTGGGCACAACCAGAACACCAGCCTTAGAGAAGGCAGCCTCTGGGTTCAAGAGAGCCCTGGACGACCTTTGAAGTCCTAAGGCTCAGCTGCCACACCACCCTCTCTCAAATGAGGGTGGAATGGAAGGACCAGGAATTTGGGCCCCAGCTCACTGTCTCAGTGGTAACTTGAGTTCTCAATGCTAGAATTCTCTTCTGCTAATGTGCTGGGAACGACAGCCATCTCCTCCTGAGGCATGCCCAGCATGCCAGGCATGGCACCAGACCTGTGTACACTGGGAAGCTGCAGGCTAAGGAATGAGGGGAGCCTGCCAAGGCGCCTTTGCAGAGCTGCTGTGGCCTCCACACTCATTCGGCCTGGGAATCCTGGCCTCTGGTTTCAGGTTTCCAGACTTAGTTATCCCGATTGGCCTTGTTAAAATCTGATTGCCAGCCTGGGCTGAAGATGGCCCCCACTCACTTTGTCCCTCTGAGTGTGACAGTCTCTTGGAGTGTGCTCTGAGAGGATGACAGTGACAGTCTTTGGTGGGCCTCAGGAGATGCCTCTGGGCCAACCCCCTGATTTTACAGATTGGGAAACTGAGGTCCAGAAAAGTGAAATCATTGGTTCTCTAGTAGTGACAGTGACCAATTTTGGCCAAATTTGGATTCTAGTCCTCCAACTCCAAATGATTCCAAACTTTCCAGGGCATCCCAGAATAATAAGGAAGAATAAATCCCCTCCAATGGAAGGGGAAAATGATTTTTCAACTTTAATAATAAATAATATTTTTAGTATGGTCATTTTAATTTTTAATGCCACATGATTAGTGAATGGAGCACTGGCCTGGGAGACAACTTGAAACATCCTGAAAGTTGCCTCTTCCAAGACTTGCTTCTACCAATGAAATCACAAGGCCAGCTCCTTTTAAAGTTTTGGTGCCAAACTCACCTAGAAATGGCAGCTGAAAACAGGTCTATACATAAGGATCCCCATGAGCTACAGTGTCGTAGGGAACCACATGAACTTTGTCGGTGGCCTGTTTTGTTATTTCTTTTGTTAAATGTCTTCCCAATTACATTAGAATCTGGTTCAGTTTGAATGAATCTGAGCAGTTTGCATCTGCCTGCTTTTAGGTAAAGGATGCCTGCTGAAGGATTGAGGCCAGGGGATGGGGGCCATGTAGTAAGAGACGGCCAGTGGGACAGCCCATTGCCCCACAGGTATCCACACAGTGTTTGTAGGTTCAGAGGAAGGTTCCCCAGCTGGGGAGGTGACCTCCCTATGGAAGAGTCATAGGACTAGATGGACAAGAGTCTCCAGGGAAGGGAAGGTGTGGGCAGGTCCTTTGAAGGACCTCCATCTCTTTGTACAGGGTGTGACCTCTCTTCTGGTCAGTACACTCAGTGGTCTGTTCCGGAGAATCCTCGAAGCCTGGGTTTTCCATGAAGAAGGGATTTTGGAGATTGGCTACTCTGGCATTACCCCAACTCACTGGTCTGATGATAAATGTTGCCAAAATCCAGAAGTGTGGGAGGAAGGTGGTTGGGAAAATTTTAGAGGAAATTCACTTGATTTCTCTACTGAGCAAATGCCCCGTTCCCAGCATCTTCAATAGAGACATTGCCTTGCATTTCATTAAACAATTTTGGAGGTGAAGCAATGACTGGGGCCACTGGCATTGTCTTATGGATCCTTCTTGGCAGTGGGGAGCCCCTTACTGCTCTGGCCTCATCTTGGCCCCCAGCCACACGGCTTTGGCATGGAGCTCTTTTCAGCTGGGTGACTCTGGCCCTCCAAGAATGCAGCAGTGCTCAGGTTTGCACCTCAGGGCACTCCCCAGCTCAGCGCCCATCAAATTGCCCTGCCTGTGGGTGCAGTTAAATAACTTGTGTTACCTTGAGCAATGAAGTTGGATAGACCTCAGATCTGCCCCTTTCACTTGGCAGATGAGGTCAGGTGACTGGCACAGGGTCACCCAGCTTTCTAATCCAGACCCCCAGTGTTCTTCAGATCATCTAAAGGGGTAGGAAGAGGGAGGCAGCCTGGGCTATGGAAGGAAACTTGGTTCTGAAATTAGGGCACCCTGGCCTCGGTTTCCTCATCTGCAAAATGAGGCTGCTGGACTTGGCCTCCAACTTCTCTCACAGCTCTCAGCCTATGCCCCTCTAGGAGCTGAAAGCAGAGACTCGTCTCCTTGCAATGGGAAAATGCCTGGGCTCTCAGAGGGAGGCCCTGAGCCAGAGGCTGTGTCCACTTTGAGTGTTTGGTCCCAGGAGCACCTGAGGATGTGCGTTCCCTCTGGGGCTGGAGGAAGCTCTGCCTCTTCCTGTCTTCAGTCTATGTGAAGGAGAAAGAAGGCCCGTGTGTTGCGTGTGAATAGCAGTAGTGGCCTTGGGACTGGTGCTGGAAAGATCAAGGTTGCTTTTTTCAATTCCTTGGCACAGTGTTTCTAGTAAATGGTACTGTATAGATGATTTCCCCATTGCTGAGATCTCATTGCCATGAAGTTGCTGGGTTGAGGGAGTCAGCTGTCTGCGCTTTGGGTTGGGCCCATTCTGGACTCACCCTGGGCACAGAATGGCTGTTAGGTTGGCTGGCAGGTCCCTGGTAGCAATGTGAGCAGACCCCCTGGCACCTGAGAAGCCCTAGCCTGACCACTTGGGCTGGTGGTATGCTGCCCTTGGCTTCCAGAAAGGCCTAAGGCGTCATGGGGAGAGCTGGGGCACGTGGCAGGGCAGAGACGGAGAAGCAGGCTCAGTCCTGTTAGTTCAGAAGCAGTCCTGGTGGAGATCCCAAGCCACCCTCAAAGCCAGGCTAACCTAAGGCTGGGGTTATGGAGAAGGTGCCAACCCACTTTGGGGTAGTGGGGGAGTTTCCTCATCTGGAATTCCTGATATTAATGAACTCTATTCCTATCTGAGCTGACCCTTGTGTTAATCTAAGGGGAAGGGTGGGGTGGTAAGAGGGCCTGGAGCTCCAGATTAGGCAGGGGAGTGCCTGGGGGGGGGGCGCCTAATGGAAATCGCCCTGGTCTGGGGGGCTGCTGACCTACATGTAGGACTCATCTCTGCCACTACAATTAAGTGTGACCTTGGAATAGTTAGAAGGAGATTGGACTGGAGAGTCTTGCTGAGATCCTTTGGTGGTTGGCTAAGGATGGCTGGATGTGCCAGCTGGAGACACAGCTCTTATTCAGCCACTCGCAGTCCTGTCTAAGGCTTTGTGACCCTGTGGACCAACTATCTTGGGGGTTTTCTTGGCAAAGACGCTGGAATGGTTCGCCATTTCCTTCTCCCCTTTGATGCAGGGGTTTTAGGCAAGGATTAAATTGCTAAGGGTCACACTGCGAATAAGTGTCATCAGATTTGACTTCTGATGTTTCTGCCTCCAGGCCCATTGCTCTAACCACTGGGCAATCCGGTTGCCCTGCTGTGGGAGTAACTGGTGAAAATGGCCCTGGGAACTCAGGCAACTAAGGGAGTCACAGGCACTCTGGGCTGCTGTCCCTAACTGCCAGATGAGGGGGTTGCACCCTTTCCAGCTCTAAAATTCTTATGCCCTCAGCACTCCCTTCTTCGCACCTGGCATAGGGCAGTTGTGGCAAGCCTGGCCTGGCCTGGCCTTAGAGCAGGATCTGA
Organism: Petaurus breviceps papuanus; assembly: GCF_028583685.1. NCBI lineage: Eukaryota > Metazoa > Chordata > Mammalia > Diprotodontia > Petauridae > Petaurus > Petaurus breviceps. The sequence goes on along the minus strand of NW_027185761.1, from coordinate 68,898,372 downwards.
AGAAGCATTCTTCCTTCAGGACTTTCCTTGTGTTTCCAGCTGCCACAGCCTTGTGGCCTAGTGGAAGGAGAGTTCTGGAGGGCACGCTCGACCCGGCCTGGTGGCCAGACGGTTCTGGAGAGTGTGCTCGACCCAGCCTGGTGGTGGGA